>NC_050576.1:59948170-60287753 GCF_011100635.1 Trichosurus vulpecula
ATTCAAGTATATGATTTAGGCAGCATTTCCTTGGTCTACCAGTCTAATAATCCTGTTGGGGGAAAAAGGGTGGCTAGCTTGGCAAGACTCCATCATGACTCTACCCTGGCTTACAGAAATTACTGTCTTCTAAACCACTCCTTTAATAACCTGATTTTTCCAGAAATATCCATCACACTGGTCAGGCAAAGGATTCACCTTCTCCTCTCCCCCTCTTTTAAAAAATCAGGTCACTGTCCTGTTTCAATCCCACAGCACATCTTGAATTGTCTGATTCCACAAAGAACTCAAATGTCTCATACCCAGGTTGTTAACATGTTATCATTTGTCTGGGTCAGGTGACCTGGGCTCATTTAGGGCAGCTAGGCTCTCCCCAACAATCTTGGGCACCTGGTGGCATAGTGGATAAAGCGCTGGTCCTAGAGTTAGTGAGATCCCAGTTCAAATCCAGTCTCAGACATGTACTTGCTGTGTGATCCTAGGCAAATTATTTCTCTTTGCCTACGTTTCCTCAACTGTAAAATGGGGGTGATAGTAGTAGTTATCTGGGGGCAGCTAGGTAGCACAGTAAGTAGAGCACCGGCCCTGGAGTCAGGAGGACCTGAGTTCAAATTCCATCTCAGACACTTGATACACTTGCTAGCTGTGCGACCTTGGGCAAGTCACTTAACCCCAATTACCCTGCCTTCCTCTCTTCCCCCCAAATAGTAGTTATCTCAAAAGGTTGTGTCAGTCAAATGAGATCTTGAGGGGGGTGGGAAGCACTTAGCACAGTGACTGGCACATAGTAGGTGATAGATAAGTTCTTATTCTCTTGTCACATCTTGGGTTTCAGTTCCCAGTTAGTCATTTTGGTCTATGCTTTGTAACCTAAAAACCATCTTCCGTGATAGAAAAAAAAAGGTTGAAAAGAGTCAGTGAACAGTTAGTTCTACCCTTCTCCCCTTGTCCATTGTTTCATCTATTCCTCAAACAGCCTGACTGTCCTGCCTGGTTCCTCCTCTGGTCCCCTACTTGACTTTAAAAGACCCTCTTTGTGGTAGTTGGCAATCCCAGAAGCTCAGGCCCGGTGTTAGCTCTCCCGGCATTTTCCTCCTCCAAAGTTGGTACTTTTTTTGTGTATATGTTCAATTGCAGTTCTCCTTCCCATCTTTTTGTCTGCTTCCTTTTAACATCTGAGCTAGTGAATAAGCTTCCTTAAGCCAGAGGGGTCTCTTTCAACACTTAGTCTTCCTTTCCTTAATTAGAATTTTGTTGAGTGCTTAGAAGTCTATTCTCGAGATCCTCAGGTTTTGGATTCCACTTCTTCCCTGGGTAACTCCAGTTCATATTATATTTCCTTTCATATATTTCCTTTATGCTGAGTTTCAATAGTGCTCCAGGCTTAAGGATGGTACCTTAAAATTCTCTAGTTTCTGAAAGGTCTCAGTCACTTGAGAGCTGGAACTGTCTGCTACAGAGCTGAATTTATAGTAGGCACTCAATAAATGCTTGTTGAATATTAAAAAATGAGTGACTCATTTAAAACATAGTTTACTATTTCTACTACTAACTAGTTGGCCAGTCGGTCAACTAAACCATACCCCTACCAAGTACCAGGCACCGTGGTAAGCTGAGGAAACAAAGACAGGCGAAAGACAGTCCCTGCTCTCAAGGCGCTCTCAGTCTAAGAGAGGAGAAAACATGCAAACAACCATGAACAAAGATATATGTAAACAGAATAAATTGGAAGAGTCTCAGAGGAAAGATACTAAGATTAAGGGCTGAGGAAGGCTCCTTGCTGCAGATGGGACTTCAGCTGAGACTCGAAGAAAGCCAGGGAAGCCAGGAGGCAGAGAGGAGAAAGGGAGATCGTTTCTGGCGTCAGGGATAAACAAAGAAAACGTTCGGCTCAGATTCTAGAGATAAGAGGTCAGGCTGTAGGAACAGCAGGGAGGCAGGGTGAAGGGATGGGTGTGATGGGGTACAGGTCCAGAGACCTTTTCTTCCTAACCCCAAAAAAAGCCCATTTGTCTTTAGGCCCTGGAAGAAACCCCTACCTTGGATTCTCCTTGACTCTTCCCTGCTTGATTCGGTTTTAACCTGAGGCTATAGCCTCGCCTTCTTATTAGGCCCAAATCTCTCCCTCTATTGTTACTTTAGACATGCATGCCTTCAGTTACTTCCCAACCTTGATATTCCTTCAGGAACTTCCTGCCCTTGATCCCATTCTCTTGGATCCTGGACTCTGACTCCACCTTATCTTCCTTAGACTTCCCCTCAGGACCATCCCAAAAGCCCCCTGCCAGTCACCCCAGACGACCCCTCAATCTTTCCCACAATCTTTTATGTATTTAAATCCCATCCGGCTTCCACAAGGCGCTCAGATTCTTTAGGAGTCTAGCCTATGGCAGGGCTGCTGGAGGATCTGGCCAGTGTAGCTGGTCCCTAATAAACTTTGTCTTTTTCTTTGGCTAAGAAGGCTTGAGTCGAATTCTTTCGGCAGGACCCGGTGCGTCAATATTTTGGGGTGTCGAGCACCTCTCAACCTTTCACCTCTTCAGGAGTACTGGGGTGTTGAAAAGGACGTTGTTCCTGGAGCAAGCTGAAGACCTGAGTGTGAATCCTACTTCAGATATATACTTACTGTGTGACATTAGGCAAGTTACTTAACCTTGGTAAGCCTCAGTTTTTGTTTTTTTTTTATATAATCAAAATAGGGAGGATGACCCTAATAAACACACACACACATACACACCCGCTCCTCGAAGGGCTGTGAAACTCAAATGAGAACATATACAAAAGCACTTTGCGAAACCATGAAGTGCATTTCTTAGATCCATGAGAAATGTTTATACATACATATTCTTGGAGCACGGACAAAATTTAGACGTGAAGAACAGGAACTCACTGAGTAAGAAATTTCTGAGAATGAAGGAGACCAAGTAGTCCTCGCCTTCAGGCAGCTCAGCCACCTTGGGAAGCTATCCAACTAAAACCCCCCAACCTAGCATCCACATTCTGGGAAAGAATCTTTTTCTCCCCTTCTTCCAGTTTTTGTTGCATTGGACAACTCGGGTACGATTTTCAGGTTCAATGCCTTCCTCTTCCACAGCACTGGAAAGTCAAACTGGAAGGATCTTTCCGTGCTTCAGTTAGCCAATAGATCAAGTGTCTTGAATTCTTCTTCTTCTTACTATATTAATAATAAGGATCGTGATGATAATGCAGGAAGATCCTTCTATATACTGTACCAAGGTCTGGTCTGAACCTCTGGGCCTGTGCCTGGCTGAGCTTTCAGGGTTGTGGTGTTTTTGTTCCCGTAGCTAACTTCTGAAAGCTAGTTATATACCGCGCAAGCTTGCTAACAACACAAAACACATACTTCTACATTTGGGAAAAGACAAACATGATTTTTTTTAAAGACCCTGGTTCCTTCAGCAGCTGTCCGGTCCTTTCATGCCTCGCTCCAAGCTCTCAGCAGAATTTGAGGGGAGTTGGGGGAGGGGGGTGCCTAGAGAACTGAGGGCGGGATCTAAATCTCGCTAGTTCCCAGCCTAGGGATCAAGTGCTCCTGGCGCAGGTGGGAGGGGGGGAGCAGGATGGAGCCTGGCGGAAGCCGGGGAGCAGGAGGAGGGTCTTGGGCAAGAAGGAGCCCCGGGCTGTCCATAGGCGCCGCAGCCAGGCAGCTGACATCAGCAGCGCTCCTCCCCTCCGCCTCCCAGTACCCTCAGCTCCCGGCCGGACCCTCCCTCCTTTCCACCACGTGTCCCTCCCTCCCTCTCTCCCGGAGGGGACGTGAGGACGGGTAAGAGGGAGAGGATCGGAAGGACCGACGGAAAGAGAGGAGGATGGTACCCTGACCCAGCCGACTTCGCCCTCACCTCTCCAGACACCCACCCTCACTCACGCCACCCCCTCCCAGTGCCCGCCCCCGCCCCGTGCGTGCTGTCCCGTCCTGCGCCCAGACCCCTGCGCCCTGCGTCCCGCGCCCTGCGTCCTGCGTCTTGCGGTGAGTGTGAGCGGGCTGTGCGCGGCCCCTCGGGCGGCACGGACAGCTCCGGGCAGGGAGGGGCGTACACCGAGGGCTCCTCCTCCTCCTCCCCCCACCCGGGTCTGGCCCCGGCCCCCCTCCCCACCCCTGGCTACTTGGAGGGGAGGGCGGATAGGGGCGGGGGCTGGGCTGGGGGGGAGGGGAGAGGAGAGGAGAGGGAGGGGGAAAGGAGGGGGGGCCACCGATGTTGCAGCTGCTCAGGGCCGCAGCCAAAGCCACCGCCTTTGTTGCGGCCCTGCCTGCCCGCAGCCGCAGCCGCAGCCGCCGCCCCTGGGTCGCAGGTGCATTGAAGGTGGAGGTCGGGGCATGAGCGCAGGGAGGAGGCCGGCGGGGAAGCGGGACCATGGGGGAGCCCAGCCCGGGGCCTCGGCCCGAGGAGTGGGGAGGAAAGGGACAAGATGGCTGGAGAGCTCCGAGCGGGCAGCCGCGGCAGCCGAGGCGCGGTAAGAGAGGTCGGGTGGGCCCCGGGAGCCGGGAGAGGCCCCCTGTGCCTCTCCGACCACTCCCACCATCACCCATCCATCTATCCATCCATCCATCCGTCCATCCATTTATCCATCTATCCAGCCATCCCCTAGCCCTGCTTCACTGGTGGGTTTCCTTCCATTTCTCTTAAACAGTCCCAAGAGTAAGTTGCTTTCTTCTTACCCCCTCCTGAACACCCCCTTTGCCTAGGCAATAATAGCCGCTCACCTTTATGTAGTGCTTTGAGGCTTGCAAAAGCTGTACCTATGTTAATCTTATTTGATCCTCGCCACCACCCTGGTGCTGTTATCCTCATCTTATAGATGAGGAAACTGAGGCCGAGAGAGGTCAAGGGACTTGGCCAGAATGTCTGAGGTAGGATTTGAACTCGGGCCTTCTCCACTTTGAGTCCAATGCTAATTACGGGTCACCTTCCCTAAAGGAATCCAGGAATCCAACCACTTACACTTGGGTTGCAGCTTTTAAGAGTACGTGCCCCTTCCCCTTTAGGTGCAGATACAGGGTGTCTCCAAAGTCTTTGTGCACAATTGCCTTGAGACTTTTCGGGGGCCCCCATGGCTGGCCAGTGAAAGTGGAAAGACATAGAGCATATTCCCACAAAATTGCACTAAGACTTTTGGGATACAACCCTATATGTCCTTCCATTGCACAGTTATGAGGTCTGGCTTAGAGAGAGCAGATTTCCCAGCCCCCTCCAAATAAACCGAGTTAATTGCAGGACAGCCCATGGTATGGTACACAGGGGGCAAGATTTGATGGCAGGGTACCTGGGTTGGAATCCCTTGTTCTGCCCCTTACTAACTTGTGTGACCTTGGGTAAGGTATTTCTGAGCTGCAGAGTCCTCATCTGTAAAATGAGGGTTGGACTAAATGAGATTTAAGGTGATTTCCCACCCGAATCTATGAGCTATACCCCCTCTCCGTTCCCCCCTTGAGTTGAGTATAACACCTGGCATTCAGAATGCCAGCTTCCTGGTATATCCTAAGCTCCTCCCCTTCCAGAGCTTGGTTCCTCTTAAAAGCAGGTGATCTGGAGTCAGAGACATGGGTTTGAATCTCAAACTTAATTGTATAACCAGTGACAAGCCACTGAATTTGTCTGAGCCATCAGTAAAATCATGGGGCTTGGATTAGGATGGTCTCTTAAGGGCCCTTCAGACTCAGTCCCTTGATCTTGTCCCCTCTTGCTTGAGGCTACAGTATGTAGTGTAGAGGAGTTGGTGTACTATTGAATCACCCCTCCTGTCCCAGGCCACAGAGTGGAACTCCCTTTGGTGGACAGCTCACACTGAAATTGAGCACAGCCCTGGATCTTTCTGAAATGAATCTTCTTCCTAGACATGGAGTCCACCACCTTCCCCCTCCCCTTTCCCCTGAAAGAAGAGGAAGAAGAGGAAGAAATTCAGACCAAGGAAATAGAGGATGGACCCATGGATATGCAGAGAGTGAGGATCTGTGCAGAAGGTGGTTGGGTGAGTAATAAGATCATGGGGGCCGTTCACTATGGCGATTAGATTTGGTTTGAAAATCAGGCTTATTTTGACTGTTAACCATATTTAGCGAGTAAACAGTAGTCTGGCATACATATATCTCCTCAACCCACCTCGTCCCCCAAAAATATAATTATTGAGCTTTTCCCATCATATTTGCTTCCCGTGTCATTCTGAAAGCAACAATGTTACAGCTTTTATAGCTCTGTAGTTGTGGAGATCTCTCCTTCAACAAAATGTTTGCTGTGCTTGTGACTGGGACTTCAGCAGTTCTTTGGGATTTCTGTGTGTGGTACAGTATGTATTCTGTTTATATGACATTCAAGCATACTTTGGGAGAGTCTTCTGGATCTGTCCCCATGGCAGTTATATTTTCTTTATGTTGAGCAGGCAACAAACATACATCTGTGACAAAGTAGTTTCCACAGTTCTCTTGACCTTTGTCTGTTTTCCTGTGTTATAGCTGTCACATCACCAGCACATTTGTTGAATGGTAATTTTTGTGAACAGGTCTTTGTGAGTTGACATGAGGTAATCATTCATTCATTCATTTTAAACTCTTCCTATGTCCTAAGCCCTCTCAGTGATATGGAGAAATACCGATAATCCAGTAAAAAATATCAGTGTACCTTAGTCTGTTATAAGCTATGCAAATAGATAGCTAGGTCACCAGGTTATTGTTTTAAATTGGAATGCCCTCCTCCAAAAGTTCATTTCTTCCTCAACTCCCTCTAAGTGGGCCAAAAGGAGACCAAGTGCACAAATACTATAAATAGATAGGACAGGCCTGATGAGTAATAGGTATGAATGAGATGATTTAAAGGGTACCAGCTGGTATCCCCCTCACACCTGCCTGAAGCAATATTTCCTAATGAGTGACTGGAATTATCATTCATTAGTTGGGCAAAAGCACCAAAGGTCTCTGTCAAAATGCAGATAGATGATTTGGAGACCTGACATATTTAAATCATAAAACCCCATTAACATCTTCATACGGGTTCATTTGCTAGTTCCCTGTCAAAGATGGAGGAGGAGGAGGAGGATAGAGAAGATAAAGGTATAGAATGTTTGAGTGGTGTGGAGAGACTTGAGCAGTGGAGCAGAGAAACTGGCCAGCCTCAGTTTCCTCAAGTATAAAATGAGAGGGTTGGATTAGGTGACTTTTGAGCTCCCTTCCTTCACTCAAATCTATGATTCCGTATTACTCTAGGCAGCCAGAGAACAACATGAATGGGCTTGGGCAAAGTGGGGGTGGGGAGAGGCAAACCTGATAGGTGAGAGGAGAATCACCCTTCGTGATTCTCGGTTTATTAAATTTCCCCTTAGTAGACATTAAGGCCCTAATATGTGGTTTCTTTTCTCCGAAGCCCAATATTTGGCTGGGTAAGGAGATGAGAGAGGCATCCCTTCTAGTTCCTATTATTGCTGGCTCTTTGGAACACCTGTTTTCATTGACAAAAGAGCTACATTTCAAATTGACCCAGATTCAGAGACAGACGTAGTGGGGCAGCTCTAGTATGCACCAAACAACTTCTCTGCTATATACCATGTGGCACTGTTCAGTTCTCAGTAAATTTTAAAAATTGTGAGTAGATAACTATTCCATCTGAACAAGAGACTATGAAGACTTAGCCTAGGGTGTTGGAGTCAAATAAAACTTAGAACAAAGTTCATGTTGCATGTCGTGAGTGATTTAATGTCTTCATTATTTTGTGCCTTGAAAATCCAGGCATAAATGGTGAACAGTTCATGTAATTGATATTACTGTTTATATAGTTAAAATTTTTACAGGTTTCTCACATTCCTTGGTATCTAGAATGCCATTTTCCCCCCCTGGTTCCACGTGCATTTCATTTAGCCCACCCACACACACACATACAAACATACACCCACAGGGTGAGTGTACATGCTCACATACTCATGCTCTTTCTGACCCTCTAAAACTTAGATTTAAAAGCAAAAATCCAATATTCATGTCCCCAGCTGTAAATCTTTGCCCTTTCTCTTCCTTCCTGTACCCAACGGTGGTCTGAAGTGTCCTTTACCTGCCTTGATCTTTCTGCCCTAACCTTTCTATCCGTCCTTCTAGTGTAGGGATCCCTAAGCAGGAGATTTATCTATTCCCTGCTTTCAGACCTCCTCTGGGAAAGACTGATCCCAAAAGGCCTGAAAACAGATCTTCTCTGCTTGGTCCTGTGCTGTTCAACATTTTTTTAAATCAATGATTTGAATACAGAGGTAGCTTTCATGCTTAACAGTTTTGCAGGTGACACAAAGCTGAAGGATAGTTAACATGTTGGGTAACAGAGTCAGGGTGCGAAAGGAGAGCTTGACAGTGTAGAGTAAATATTGATCCAAATCTAACAGGAAGAACTCTAATAGAGATAAATTTAAAGTCTTACATGCGAGTTCCAAAAAATCAGCTACAGAAATACAGAGTGTTCCAAAAGTCTTAGTGTGGTTTTAAGCCATTAAAACAAATTATTATTCATTAGTTGGGTAAAAGCACTAAAGGCCCCTGTCAAAATACAAATAGATGCTTTGGAAGGCCTGACACATTTAAATAATAAAACCTCATTAAAGTTTAAAATTGCACTAAGACTTTTGGGATACCCTCTCAAAGAGAAGACTTGACTGTAGGTAGTAGGTCATCTGAAAAAAGATATGGGCATTTTTGGGAACTAAAAGGTTAGTGTGAGTCTAATGTGAGTTAGTAGGAGCACCCAAAAAGCTAAGGTGGAAGGAGTTGGTGATCCTACTGCATGAATCATGTATGCCCTGGTCCAGTCACATCTGCAATATTGTATTAAGTTCAGGGCATCCCATTTAAGAAGGAGCATCAAAAAGGTTGAGAGTGTCCAAAGGAGGATATCCAAGATGGTGCCGCAAGTGAGTTCATGCCATAGGACAACAGCCAAAGGTCCTGGGGAAGTTCAGTCTGGAAGAAGGAAGGCTTAGGGCAGAGAAGGACACTGTCTTCAAGTATCTAAAGGGCTATCATGTAGAAGATTGGTTCAGTTTGACTCAAGAGGACAGAATGGTGGAAGATGCCTCAGGCAGAACCACCTAGCAATAAGAGTTTGCCCTAAATTGATCCACATTAGAGGTCTTTAGAAACAAAGGATGAAAGACTAATTTTGTCAGCTATGTTGTGAAATAGGTTCATTTTTTTCAGGTATAATTGGTTTAAATGGCTGCTGAGTTCCCTTCTAACTAGAAGTCTGTGGTTCTGTAAACTTGGGTTGAATAGGGAAGAGAGAAGAGGTACAAGTGAACAGTGAGAATATACTTTAGGTTTCCAGCATCTGGAAGTCTTGGAATGATGGAAAAGAGACAAGATAGAGGGTCTGGACCCAGAAGGAAAAAGAGGGGAGTCGGTGGAAGGCAACCAGCCAGACAGACCAGCAGCAGACCCTTAGGATGGCCCCAGAGAAGAGATGAGAAGGGACCTGCCTTACCCTTCTTGGCAGAGATGGACTGTGGGTGGACTGTGGGTGTGTAAAAGTGCATATAAGATTTTTCCATTCATCAGTCAGTTTAGCCGAACCATTTTCTTTTCTTATTCTTTGTTATAAGGATTGGGCCTCTGTGTGAGAGATGGAATAGGGAAAGATAGGTTGTCAGGGATATAAAAAGGAAAGATTAATTTTTTTTGAAAATTAGAAACAATTATACAGATTTATGGTATTATTATTAGAGAAAAGGCTTAAAATGCTAAGAGGTAATTCATTGATTTGAAATCAGACGGTTAATTTACAAGTGATTACATAAGTTTTTTGGGAGGGGAGGCCAGGGAGAAAGACCGATACCATCTGTATACTGTATATCTGAAATAAGCCAAAAAAGGAGTGGGGAGGAGACCTAGGAGCTAAAGAAACTAATGTGACTTCAAAATTGGTATGGCACTGGCCCTTTTTTACCTTTAGCTACACAGATAAAGGTCGTTGGAGGTCATGTCTAGCCAGTGGACTTATGCAATTTAAAGGAAATACTGCTTTAGAATTAGTTTCTGAGCTGCTGAACTATCTTCCTTTTGAACATCATGTGAATTGTTTTAAGATCCTCAGATCTGTTGACAAAAGAAAGGGAACAGATGACAGCTGTACCAGCCTCCAGCCTTTATCACATCTTTAGTACATTCAGTTTCATTCAGTCCAGCAATTATTAAGCACCTGCTCCTTGTATAAAATACTGTGCTCTGACACTGTTTGTATGATCTTGGATAAATCAGTTAACTTCTTTGGGTCTCAGCTTCTGAATCTCCATTAGATTGTAAGCTCCTTGAGGGCAGAGACTGTCTTTTGACCCTTTTCATATAAAAATATTTATTAATTGATTGATTTGGGGGATGGAGTGGAGGGTTGCACTGGATAGCTCCTGAGATCCCTCAAAGCTCTGGATCTGTGGTCCCCTGACCCTACACTAGGTCTAGTTTTAAATCTTTCCATCACTATGGGTGTGGTGTAGCTGCTTGCAGCAGCCCATTTACTTAAGACCCTGGGCTAAGGACCACAGATGGGCCAGGTAGCGGCCAGTTAGAACTACCTGTGTGGGGTAGACTCAAGCAATAGGGTGACTCCAGAAGGAAAAGGAGAAAGCACCAAATGGCACTGTATGAAGGGAGTTAGAGAGGAAGAGAAGGGAGGTCTTGTTAATAGAGCCAAATGCCTACCCAGAGAGCAATTTGGTTTTTTTTTTCCACATTGAATTCCATTTATTCTTACTGCTGCCCAGTCACTAAGAGTACTTGGGTATCTCTTAGCTCCCAAGCCACATAGGTTCAGTTTCACCATAGGCAGAAATGTCTATTAGAACTCAATTACAGAAAAGAAAGGAGCTACAGTAAAGAAGACCATTATTAGATATTGATAGGAGAATCCGAGAAGTTAATTAAAGAGAAGTCAGGGAGGCAGAAGAGTTCTTTTGGTGGGGGGGGAGTAGTACCGGTCAGTTTTCACTGGCTAGGTCATTACAGGAGTCATTGAGAGTATTGGTTCAGTCTTTGGGAATATCTATATCTATATAGATATAGATATTTAAGTAATGCAAAAATATTTCTTTAAGTAGAAATGTAATTTAAAAGTAAAGCTTTTATTTCTGAATATCTAGAAATTTAGAGCATTTACATTAAAAAATCACATTTCTTTTTTTTCTTAAAGCATGATTTTAATGAAATTTATAATTTAAAGGCAGTGCAAGTATATAATAGAGAGCCAGCCTCTAAGTCATGGATCTCAGGGTTTAAGTCCTGCCTGTGACACATCCAGTGTGCTTCTCAGTGCCTCAGGCAAGTCTCTAAGATTATAAATTGCTGAGAAAGGTATAAAGCTGAAATTCTCTAGACCATTAAAATCACAAGTTCAGAGAGATAAAATAATAAACATGCAAACAGTAACACAGTAAAAGGGTCACCTTATCTAATCTTTATGTTTGTACTTGAATATTTTTTGGAGGCAGTCAGGATTAAGTGACTTGTCCAGGGTCATACAGACCCTTAGTAATGGGTCTGAGGTCAAATTTGAACTCAGGTCCTTCTGATTCCATGGCTGGTGTTATGTCCACTGAGCCGCCCGATGTACTTAAATATTTTAAGAATCTGTGGTTTCGTTATCATCGGAGGTACACTTTCCAACATAGGATAATAGGTTGAGAGGGAGAGAGAGAGAAGGGATCCATCTTAAAGCAAAATGTAAGTGCCTTACTTCATAGCAAGGATTGTTTTTCATTTTATTTCTGTTTCTCCCCCCAATACCTAGCATAATGCCATCTGGGAACACAGTAGGTTCTTAATAAATGCTTTACTTTTAAATTTTTTTTTCAATTAACAAACATTTATTTTTTTTCTCTCCCACTCCTCCCCCCCCCGCCCCCCCCCACCAAAAGGTGTGGGTAACCATTATAACACGTGTGGATAGACAAGCAAAACAAATTCTCCTATTGGCCATATCCAAAAATGTATGTCTAATTCTTCTGCCAGGAGGTGGGTAGGATTCTTCATAGGCCATCCTCTGGAATCACAGTGGTTCATCACATTGATCAGAGTTCTTGAGTTTTTCAAAGTTGACTATTGTCTTTACCATGTTATTGTAGTATAAATTATTTTCCTGGTTTGGTTCACTTCTCCATTAGTTCATATATGTCTTCCCAGGTTCTCTGAAACTATGCTCTTCTTTGTTTCTTACGTTAATGGGCAGCCAGGTAGCATAGGTGGGCCTTGGATCAGGAAGAGCTGAGTTCAGACTTGGCCTCAGACACTTCTTTTTGCATATGTGACCTTGGGCAAGTCCCTTAACATCTATTTGTTTTGTCTGTAAAATAGGGATGATAATAGCACCTGTGTCCCAGGGTCATTATGAGAATCAGTTGAGATAATATTTATAAAGTATTTAGCATAGTGCCTGGCACATAGCTTTGGAGGTCAGGCCTACTAGCGATATCTCTGGCTTAAAGAGATATCCCCATTTTGTTCCCATTTTCAGTTTAGTAACTTGTGGAGCATAGTTCCAAATTGCTTTACAGAATATATGGGCTAATTCACAGCTCCCCCAACAGCACATCAACATGCCTGTTTTCCCACAGCCCCTCCAATGTTTGTCATTTTGGTGGGTGTGAGGTAGAATGACATAGTTTGTCTAATCTGCATTTGTCTAATTATTTGTGCTTTGGAGCATTTTTTTCCCACATGGCTATAAATAGCTTGAGTTTCTTCCCTAGAAGACTGCTTGTTCATATCCTTTAAATATTTATCAGTTGGGGAATAATAAATGCTTTATTTATTAAGCACCTGCTTACTAGATAGGATTGGATTGAACTGGATGAGTTGCTGTGGAAGGAAAAAGTAATATCTTCAAGTGGTCAGCCACCTGGTAATGAACGTCAGCCCCTAGCTGGGCTGTTTGTCTTAACAACAGACACAATGCTATTCAGGCCTATACTTGAATTCTTTCAAGTTTAGTATCATGCCAGAGCTTGTACTCCACTTGAATAACCCAAGGTCACCTCCACACCATGATGAGGCATCAAAGGAGGACTTGACTGTACCAGCATAACATTTTAAATCACTCTGGCTGGTGTATACATATCATTTGGAGTTTTATTTTGTTTTCATTGTGCATTATTAATTCATATAGGCCTTTCCATATTTTTGCCTGGGCCTCACATTTGCCATTCATAGTGGCTGTGTGGGACAACAGACCACTGGCTCAAAATAAAAAAACAGAGGTGTCTCGGTTTTCCAAAGGTAGAAACAAAACAGAAGCTTTATTTGATCAAGTCTCGAGAGAGTTGGGCATCTCCCACTAGCAGGGTGGAGATGGTAGTGAAGAGAGGCAAGGGGGAGAAGGCAGGCAAGGGGATATATAACCTTGTACAAACAATTCTAAGAAGTCCCACCCCCAGAGGCTGGACCCCTGTCCCTATTTGCTGGGACAGGTGGCCTCACAATCTAACCCAGAATACGTTTACCCAATACTAGCACAGAAATTACAGAATTACCTTATAGGGAAATTTTAATGTTAAGATGACGGTTTGTGAGTAGGCTAGGGGAGGGGGAGAGGGGGAGACCACCTGATTTCCCTGAAATCATATGATTTACAGGAAAACGAAACTTAGGCCTAGTGAGGTCTACATCCTAACTAAATTTGTACTATTTGAGTATTACCTTGTCTGATTTATTCATAGGGAAGCTTTCACAATCTTGTATCTCACACAGTGGCCATATAATATTTTACCACCTTAACTTATGCCTTGGCATGTGATGAGCTTTTCAACATGGCATAGTTAGTATGCATTTGTTAAGCATATAGAGTGTATGTGCCAGGCTCTGTGCTAAGCACTGGGTATACAAAGAAAAGCAGAAGACGGCCCCTGCTCTCAAGGAGCTCACAATCTAATGGGAGAGACAACTTTTAAATGACTGTATATAAATACGGTATATACAGGATAAATTGGAGATAATCAACAGAGGAAAGACAATAGATTTAAAGTCTTCCTGTAAAAGGTGGAATTTTTGGTGAGACTTGAAGCCAGGAGGTAGAGATGATGCTGAGGGAGAGCATTCCATGCATGCGGGAGAGGAGAAAGAGACAGTTAATGAAAAAGCCTGGAGTCAGGATATTAAATGTCTTGTGTAAGAAACAGCCCAGAAGACAATGTCACTGGATCACAGTGTATGTGAGGGGGAGTTAGAAGACTAGGAAGGTGGGAGGGGGCCTTTGAAAGTCAAATAGGATTTTATATTTGATCCTAGAGGTGATAGGGAACCACTGGAGTTTATTAGGGAGGAAGTAGACATGATCAGACTTGTGCTTTAGGAAAATCACTTTAGTAGCTTAACTGGTTGGAGTGGGGAGAGGCTTGAGATAGGCAGACCCACCAGCAGGCTATCACAATAGTCCAGGTGTGAGGTAATGAAAGCTGGCAGCAGTGAGGTGGCAGTCAGAGGAGAAAAGGGGGAGTATTCAAGAGATTTAGCAAAGGTGAAAGTGACAAGAGATAGTGAAAGATTTGAAATTGACAAAAGATGGTAAGGATGTGACATTGACAAGAGATGGTAAAAGGGTGAAATTGATAAAAGATGATGAGGATGTGAAATGTTGACAAGAGCTGGTGAGGATGGGACATTGAAAAGAGCTGCTAGAAAGATGAGGTTGACAACAGATGGCGAAAGTGACAGAGATGGTACAGAGGTCAAATCAAAAGGTCTTGGCAACAGCTTGGATATTGGGGGGGAGGGGCAGTTAGAGCTACTGAGGAGTCCAGGATAATGCCTAGCCTATGAGCCTGAGGGTCTTGGAGGATGGTGGTGCCCTCAACAGCAGTAGGGAAGTTAGGAAGAGGGGTACATTTTGGAAACAAAGATGAGTATAGTAGGAGCACCAGTGATGAAGCCTGAAGACCTAGAATTCAAGGTCTGAATCCACTACCTAACAAATGTTTTTCCTGTTACCGGCTTCTGTTTTGTCAGCTATAAATTGAAGCAATTGGACTAGATAATCAATCAACAAGTGTGTACTATGGACAAAGTAGTGTGCTAATTGCTGGGAATATAAATATAAAAGTTAATTAGTCTCAGCCCTCTAGGAGTTTACATACTGCTTCTGGGTGGGGATGAGGGAAATGTTCACTAATAACAAAAGGATATACAGATACACACACTCTAAATACATAGTGATGGGTGAGGGGCATCAGAAGAAGGCTCCTGAAAGTGGTGACATTTGAGCTAAGTATTGAAGGATGCTAGGGATTCCGAGAGGTTAAAAGTGAGGAGGGAGAGAATTCCAGGCATGAAGAGACAGCCTCTACAAAGACAGCAAAGTCATCACATGGAATGTCACGTATAGGAAGCAGGGAACAGACTCAGTCGTTTTGGCTGGGATGTAGAGAAGTGAGGGGGAGCAGTCTGATGACTCGAGGCTGTGCTTTAAATGCCTAAGGGGAGGAGTTTTATACTTTATCCTAGGGGGCAATGGGGAGTCTTTGAAGCTTCTTGAGCTGGGGAGAGATACGGCCTGTTCTGTGCTTTAGGACATTCAGTTTGGCAGCTATATGGAAATAGGATGGGGGTTGGGGGAGGGGCGGTGATGTTAGTTCAGAGACTGGAAGTTCAATTAAGACACTTTCAGGCTAGAGATGAAGGCTGTTACTAAGGTGATTGTGATATTAGAAAAGAGAAAGGGATAAATCATCTCTGAGTTCTTTAATTGTTCCAACATTCTATGATCCAGTAGGAGCCCAGGAGGAAAAAAAAATCAGTACAAGAAAGTACATATTTTAGCTATGAGGTGATTCATAACCAAGAATGGGGTGGAGTTGTGAGCCAGAACATTGGCTGCTGTGGACTGCTGTTTTAAAAATGACTTTCCATTCTAGTGCCCTGAAAAGGTGGAGAAGTTAAAAAGTGTAGAGAGAAGCCGGAAGACTGCCACCTTTGTCTGTGTTAAAGAGAATTTCCTTGGGGCTTTCTCCCATGCAAATGGAAGGAAGCTAGTTTGCCTCTTTTATATAAATCCACAAATTTGACTTGGGTGTTAAACACATACCTTTCATATGCAAAAACTTCTTCCTCTTTCCCGTCCTCTGATTTTTTGCCCCCCTTGAAAAGTAGAAAAAAACTCTGTTTAAAACTTGGGGGAGGGGAGATTTCAGGGTTCCCACTTATACTTTTCTAGGTTGGCTTTATGGCTTCTGCATTAAAAACAAGTGCTAATGCTGTTGGAAAAAAAGAGAAACTCTGTCCTGAAAAGCACCGGCCTCTCCAGTCCTGAAATGGAGCCAGCCTGTCCTATTTGCAAACCAAATCTGCCCTCAGGGGGAGTGGCTGTCTTCCTTTGAAGTCTGTGGGAAGGAAGGCCCGTGTTGATTTGGGCCATCTTGTCAGAAGTTTTCTCATAAAACCTATCTTCAGTTGCATTTTATGACTTTCCATTTCCAGAGCGGGGGAGGGTGACATGCTGAGGGATTGGCTCCCTAGGAAAGAGCCGGGGCTAGGCATCTGTGGGCCCTAGGCAAGGTTTAAAAATCGAACCCTGAGTGCAATTTGAGCTTTCCCTGTAACACATGACTTGGCTTATCACAAAATAAATACCTAGGAGCCATGGAGAAGGGATTTTTCTGGCATTCATGAACAGCATTAAGAAGTGCCTCTTTGCTTTGCCCATACACAGCTGCCTACTTTGTCTGCTCTTCTTAGTCTCAGCCCTGCCCTAGACCCAGTGTTACCCTTTGTGTTCCACTGATCAGTCAGTCAATTGTGGGGGGCGTGGGGGGAATTGTCTCCACCTCTTCACTCCCCACTTTCCCTTTGACCCCTTAAGATAAGATTCTTCCACCACTCCCTCCATTGAAATGTCTCTCTCAAGTCACTAGTCAACTTTACCAAGTTGCTTAATCTCCCTGGGCCTCAGTTTCTCCATCTATAAAAATGTGGGATTGAATTTAATTCCTCTGGGATCCCTTCCAGGTATAAACCCTATGATCCAAAGACCCTCAAATAAGTTTGGTTTTTTTTTTAACAGTTAACAGCTTCTACTTCCTCACTACCTAATTTCTACTGAAACTGCTCATATCCAAGTCCTTACCTTTCTTGACCTCTCTGCAACATTTCATACCATTGACCACCTACTTCTCTCTTTTCTTGAAGGAGATTCCATGACAGTGCTCAGTTCTAGTATCTTTCCCACCTTTTAGACCTCTCCTGACAGTATCTATACCGATACTTCTATCCCCTAGGTCCAAGTGCTTGAGGTCCTTTTCAATCAAGAAGCATTTACTAGGTGCCTGCTATGTGCCAGGTACTGTGCTAAGTGCTGGGGATACAAAAAGAGTCAAAAGAGAGTTCCTGCCCTCAAGGAGCTTACAGTCTAATGGTGTGTGTGTGTGTGTGTGTGTGTGTGTGTGTGTGTGTGTATGTATGTATGTGTGTGTGTGTGTGTGTGTGTGTGTGTGTGAGAGAGAGAGAGAGAGAGAGGAGGAACAACATGTAAAGAAATATATACAAAGCAAGTTACGTGCAGGATAAATAGGAAATAATTAACCGAGAGAAAGCACAGAAATTATGAGGGGTTGGGGAAGGCTTCCTGTAAAAGGTGGGGTTTTAGTTGGCATTTAAAGGTAGCTAAGGAAGGTACTCTATATTCTCTTCCTTGGTGATACATGTTTTTGTGGGTCCAATTATCACCTCTGTGAAGATGACTGACTTATACATCTGTATTTACTACCTGTGATCTTAGTCAAGTCGTATAACCTCTCAGGCCTTTTTCTCATCTATAAATGAGGAGATTCAACTAGATGGTTTTGTAAGTCCTTTCCAGCTTTTAGCCTGTGATTCTTTTATCCTGTGTATATCTATCCCGGCTCCATCTCTTACCCTTATCTTTTACTGCCTGGTTGACATCTCTACCTGGCTGCTTCCCTAACATGTCAAACTCAATTTATTCAAAAGCAAACTCATCATCTTCCTCCTAAACTTGTCCCTCCGCTCACCTCTCCTATTTCAGTTCATGACCCTCAGTAACCTGACCCCTTTCTACTTTTTATTCTTTTTATTCCTTAATCCCCTCCACATACTCTCAGGGACAGTGGCCACCTCCAAGCTCTGGGCATTTTCACTGGCTGCCCCCCAGGTCTGGAACTCTCTCCTTCCTCATACCCACCTCCTGGCTTCCTTCGCATCTCAGCCAAAGCCCTTTCCCAGCCCTCCTTAATCTTTGTACCTTCCCTCTGAGATTATCTCTAGTTTATTCTCTTCTTTGTATACTGTTGTTTTTCATGTTGTTTCCCCCATTAGACAATGAGCTCTTTGAGGGCAGAGACTGGTTTTCATTTTGTTTTGCCCTTCTGTGTGTCTCCAGCAATTAGCACAGTGCCTGACACATAGTAGGCACTTAATAAATGTTTGTGGACTTGAACTCTCACCTCTGAGTCAGCCAGGTTTGAAACGTTGGACTCTTTCTTCAGCTCTTCCTTCCTTGGCACATGTGACATCTAATCAAAACCAAGTCTTGTTGGTTCTGTCTCCACAGCATCTCTTTTGGCTCCCCTCTGCTAACCCACCCCCCAGGAGACTGAGGGTTCTTGACGTCTCTTTCCCTCCATCCAGTCTCTTCTCTCTCCAGTCTATCCTTCACAAACTGCCCTCATGCATGGGTTTGATAAAACAATGGTAAATGGATTTTGTTACATATATTGTATTTGCTGATACATACATACATACATACATACATACATATATATATACATATATACATATATACATATACATACATACATACATACATACATATATATATATATATATATATATATATATATATGTCGTCTCCCCCAATAGAATGGAAGCTCCTTGAGGGCAGGGGTTATTTCTTTGTCACCCTTGTATTCACTGCACCTAACACAGTTCTTGGCTCAGAGTTGATGCAAAATAAATAACTTAATTGGTTGATCACATCACTCCCTTGCCTTCAAACCTTCAGTAGCTCCCAGTTGCCTGTAGAATAAAATAAAAATACCTTACCTTAGAATTTCAGGTCCTTCACAATCAGATTTCAACCACACTGGACTACTCCCTATTCTTCAATTCAGCCATCTTGTCTCCTGCCTCCAGAAGCCATTTCCCATGCCTGTCTTCTCATTGCAACCTCTTCGTTTCTTTCCCAGTGCTTTTCACACAGAAGATGCTAAATACATGTTTCTATTACATTGTACGGTTGGAAAATGGAGAGTGAGGGGGAGGGGGTTGGACAATAAGGTGTGGTTAATAACAGGACTGGGATGGAGGTGACCTGGGTTTTAGTCCTGGCCCTGCCCCCTGACTAGCTCTATGATTTTGGGTAATTTATCTTGTAAAATCAGGGGTTTGGAGCTTCTAGCTCCAACATTTCATGATTCAGTGACATCTAAGATCCATTCCAATTCAGTGATCTTACTTCATTGTCTTTTAGGTGTTGAGTGAGGGATATTCATTTTTTTCAGGTACCAGCCCTGTTTGATGAGGTGGCCATATATTTCTCTGATGAGGAATGGGAAGTTTTAACTGAGCAACAAAAGGCACTCTACCGGGAGGTCATGAGAATGAATTATGAAACCGTATTGTCTCTGGGTAAAGATTTGCTTTCTTATGTCTCCTAGAATCTCTGTGTCTTGAGGATTGTATCTGTGTCTCAAGATAGCTCTAGCCAAAACTTGGAATCTTTCCCCTCAACACTTCATATTTAATTTCTTGTTTAAAATATCCGTGCTTAGAAAGTGCCACATAACTCTTAGTCTCACCTCAGAACTTTGGTGTTTGAACTCTGGGCATCCTCCTTGCAGAGCAAATAAGAAGTGTGACATTGCATCATTACTTCTGGTCCCATAGTTTATCTCTCAGTGACATCAGCAGTTGGCAATGCATAATGTGTGATGTCAACTTCAAGGCCTGGGTTGTACCCCCGAGTATCCTTGGCTTCCATTATTAATGTCTTTTGGATCTACCATCCATGAATTTATCTGGATTGATTTATAACTTGCCCATTAAACATATCAAATTAAAAATTTACTTTGTTTACTAAAAGCACCCCCCCATGTAACAGGATTGTTGTGAGAATCAAATGAGACAAAGAAGCACTTTATAGACGATAGCTGATGTTACCAGCAGAGGTAAGATATCAGCACACTGTGGAGTAGATAGAGCATAAGAAGAGTCTTCAAGTCCTTCCTCTGACCAGACTACCTCCTGGACCACTCAGTGCCCCCAGTTGTGGAGCTTCATTACTGGTAAAAGGAGTTTTCTCACTTGAATTTCACTATACCAGTAAAGCCCCATATTCAGACCAAAAATGAAATAAACAATCAAAAAAAATTATCTCTTTAAAGAGGCGTCTTAGTGTATTTGGATCTTGTGTCCGAAGATCTGGATTAAGTTCTGATACTTTTTAGTCATGTGACCTTGGGCAAATTATTTATATTCTGAGGCTCAGTTTCCTCTCCGTAATATCTGAATAATGTTCTCTCCACTTACCTCACAAGATTACCATGAGGAAAATTGTTTTTTTTAGACAAACATGGTAAACATGAACTATTATCAGTGGTATTCAGTTGCTGTCTTGCCCTTTCCTAGTAATATCACCAACTCTTGCCCTTGGTGGCAGAGATCCTTCAGTTCCTGACTGGGAAGTCCATACATTTCCCAGTGAACATTTCCTTCAAGGAAACCCTGAACTTTCCTCCCCCTTACTTTGTTAAGCTGTGTGTTTCCCATTTCACTTCTGCATGGGCTAGCAATGAAAGGGAGGAGATTTGTATTGCTGGGATAGTAGACTTTAATTAAATCATAAAAGTTACTTTGACAGTGTTTCATAATTGTGACCCATCTTTCCTGTTTTATTCCCTGTAAACAGAATTCCCATTTCCTAAACCAGATGTGATCTCTCAGTTGGAAGTTGAGGAAAGCCCTTGGGTTCCTTACCCTCAGAACTCTGAGGATTGGAAACTCCAGGGAGGCTCCTTCACAGGTGAGAGAATAAATCAATTCAGAATGACCTTGGAGGAATGTATGCAGCTGCAACCATTGTAGTTCAGACACACAAGGATTGGATTGGTGATGGTAATATGATATTCATCAGTGTATGGTACCAGATCGCAGGGAAAGGTTTGTTTTCTGTTTTGTTTGGAGCAAACCAGGAAGGATGAAAACAAGCCTCCAAGGACTCTGGAACACCGATTTCCTTTTTAGTTACATTCAAACAGTAAACTCAACAGACAGATATACTCCACATTGGTATACACATGTCCAAAACACAATAGGATTATGCACTAAGATTGTCGGGGCAAGGTTATTTGAATAAAATATCATGGCTACTATCATCAAGACAGACAGAATAAAATAGGAAACAGGTCTTAAAATAATGTCTAACCAACTCAGCCATTGTAGCCAGAATTTAGATACAACCAGGTCCTGATTACTGCGAATAATCAATCCCCTGAAGTGGTCATACTATTCACAGCTATAATTCTGTTAAATATGATCATTGGTTCCAGTCCAATGGAAATTTGTAGCGTAAATTTGATTCAAGCAGTTCAGGGGAATTCCAAAGAGACTTGTCTGTAACTGAGTGCAGTGGAATTGGGCAGTACAAGGAATAGAGTACTTGACTTGGAGTCAGGAGGACCTGGGTTCAAATCCCACTTTCGTCACCTATACGCTATGTGACCTGAGGCAAATCACATCTCATCTTTCTGCCTCAGTTTCCTCATCCGTAAAACGGGGACAATAATATTATCATTTTCCAAGGATTGTTGTGAGGATCAAATGAGATAAAGTATGTAAAAAGCTTAGCAAACCTTAAAGTGCTGTGTGAATGTTAACTGTTATGATTGGCATGTTCTACCTGGTTTTTTGGGTTTTTTTTAGTGAATCACTATGATTTAGGGGGATGCTTGAGCTTAGAACCTGTGTCGCCTTCCTGGGGTTTTGCAGCATATTCAGTATTTGGATGGACTGATAACTGGGAAGAAGAAGGGAACAAGCATTTTTAAAATGCCTTCTGTGTGCCAGGCACTCTGCTAAGCACTTTACAAAGATTATCTCATTTTTGAGACTGGAGCCTAAATTTCCTGAATTCCCACCCTAAGCTCCTTCTGTTAGGTCACACTGGTTGCTGTCCCCCGGAATAGAACTTCTGCCCGTTAGAATACATAACTGATAACTCACAGAGTCTTGACATTGCTATGAGAATAGATACGCCGAACCAAATAGACTGCCTTTTGGAGTACTGGAGATCCGAAAAGGGAAAGAAAGAAAGGGAAAGGCTTGAGCAGATTTTTATGGCCACTTCATGCATAATTCTTTCTGTATACCTAATTTTTCATTAAATGTAGGAATTTTGGAATTTTAGAATACTCAGGTATTGTTGAGAAACTGTGCCTTAAGGGTCAGAGGATTTGGCAGGGAGAATGTGGTCTTGTGGAACACATATCTGAGCTCTGTCTAGGGGTAAAATAAGGGGAAAGTTGATACAAAACACTTTTAATAAATGTTATTTCCCCCTTTTCCCTTGTATTTAATGAAGAAATATTTAGAGCAAAAGGCATCAAGTTATTTATGCAGCTTCTCCTTACTTCCTGAGTTTTGAGAGTGATTAATTCATAGCAAGAGACTTAATTCCTGGGACAGAGTAGTGATGATAAGAGATGCCTGCTTGTTGTCCCCAGAGGACCAGATGGGTTGGGCTTGCTGGAATTTTTTAGCTGATAGACCTAAGCAAAAAAAAAAAAAAAACCTAAGCAAAAGACCTAAGCAAAACAAAACCTCATGGCAAAATATGTTTAAATTTTTATTTTTATTTTAAAGGTGGGGAGAAGGAAGGGAGTGAATGGTTGGCAAATCCCTCAAAATGAAAGTGACCCAATAGTTTAGTCATCTGATGAAAACATTGGATCGGGGATTCTGTTGCCCATGGGCTGAGCTACTCCACCTTTCTGAGCCTCAGTTTCTTCATCTGTCTATAGGAAGATGGGTTTAGATGAAAGGCGCCTCAAGGTTTTGTGACTGATTCTGTGACATGATCTAAGCAACAGCAATACCCTAATATGTGTAAAAGCCCATTTTATAAGGAGATTCTACTATTTGTGGAAATATAACTGTAAGATTCCATGTATCTCATTAGAACTATGAGACATTGATGAGATGTATCTCAGTTCACGTTTGCTCTGTGGGTTATGCTCACAAGAATTCCACAGTACTGGTCATTTTTCAGTGTGCTTAAGGGAATATCAAGAAATCAAGCAAAAGATTAGGATATATTTTCTCTTTCATTCAAAGAGAAATTAGTAACAGCTTGACCCATTTGGCACAAAAATTAACATTTCTGACTGAACTTATGATTGTGGCACTTTTTAGAAAACTGGGGTACAAAACAAATTTACAGGTAGACTAATAGTTTTTAATTCCCCTGTCATCTCCTAGGCAATGAAGAATCTGATCTAAAGCATCCAGAGTGGACCCCGCCATTGAGCATCACTCCTCATTTCCCCCAGCCTCAGCATCTTGAAAATTTCGCTTTCCATCTGCCCCAGGACATCCCAGAAATGTCCGAGTGGACTGAAGGGTACCCATTCTTCATGGCCATGGGTTTCCCAGGGTATGATCTGGGAATAGATGACATAGCAAGTAAGTTTCAGCTAAGTAGGGGGATCCGCCGGAGCTATGATGCAGGCTTCAAGTTAATGGTTGTGGATTATGCAGAAAGTACTAACAACTGCCAAGCTGCCAAGCAGTTCGGTGTGTTGGAGAAAAATGTCCGTGACTGGCGGAAAGTGAAGATGCAACTCCAGAACGCTCACGCAATGCGACGTGCTTTTCGAGGCCCTAAGAATGGAAGGTTTGCTCTGGTGGACCAGCGGGTGGCCGAGTACGTGAGGCAGAGGCAGGCCAAAGGAGACCCGATCACGAGAGAGGCAATGCAGCTCAAAGCCTTGGAAATTGCCCAGGAAATGAATATTCCCGAAAAGGGATTCAAAGCAAGCTTGGGATGGTGTCGTAGGATGATGAGGAGGTATGACCTCTCCTTGAGACATAAGGTACCTGTGCCCCAGCATTTGCCTGAGGACCTGACAGAGAAACTCATCACTTATCAGCGTAGCATCCTGGCCCTGCGAAAGACACATGATTACATGGTGGGGCAGATGGGCAACGCTGATGAGACTCCAATTTGTTTGGAGGTACCGTCTCGAGTGACTGTTGACAACCAAGGGGAAAAGCCTGTTTTGGTGAAGACCCCAGGCAGGGAAAAACTGAAAATCACAGCAATGCTTGGTGTCTTGGCTGATGGAAGAAAATTGCCTCCATATATCATTTTAAGGGGAACATATATCCCACCTGGAAAGTTCCCCAGTGGGATGGAAATTCGCTGCCATCGGTATGGATGGATGACGGAAGACTTGATGCAGGACTGGTTGGAGGTGGTGTGGAAACGTAGGACTGGAGCGGTGCCGAGGCAGCGGGGGATGCTGATCCTAAATGGTTATAGAGGCCATGCTACTGATTCTGTTAAAAACTCCATGGAAACTATGGATACAGACATGGTCATCATCCCAGGAGGCTTGACTTCTCAGCTACAAGTGCTAGATGTGGTAGTCTATAAACCTCTGAATGACAGTGTGCGTTCCCAGTATTCAGAGTGGCTCCTCGCTGGCAATCTTGCCCTCAGCCCAACTGGGAATGCCAAGAAGCCTCCCCTTGGCCTGTTTCTAGAGTGGGTCATGGTTGCGTGGAACAGCATCTCCAGTGATTCCATTGTCCAGGGATTCAAAAAGTGCCATGTCTCCAGCAGCATGGATGATGCGGATGTCCTGTGGGAACTAGAGGGTGACTTGTCGGGAGGAGGTGATCCCCCAAGAGAAGGTGAAGCTAACAGCATGACAGAGAGCAACTGAAGCAGAAGTTAAGGTGATACATAAATGAACAGTGCCTTTCTTAGCTGACATGTTCATGTTTTAAAAATTTCCATTCCCCTTGTGATCTGCAGTGGGCTGGTGGTAGGCTAAGGACATTTTCTGCTTTATGGGGGATTGATTGCTTGATACATATTTTATTTCATGACCTAGGAGGACTTTTATAACCAAAATGAGCAATGAGTAAGCCACCAAAACAGAAGTTACATTGAAACAAAATATACTGGCTGAAAACAACAGAGAATGTTAGTTAAAACAAGTCTTAATAATAGAATCTTATGTCTGAAAGCCAATTTTTTTCTCTCCATTATAATAGAACCAGAGAAGCTGTGATAAGTTTTATGTTCTTTGATGTATCTGTTAAAAGTACCACCACCTTTCATTAGCTTGGGCAATATGTTGGCAGATAACCAAAATTCAGTCTGACCTCAATGAACATGAAATCTATGCTTCAGCGACTGAATTGACTCGGGTTTTTTTTTTTTTCACCAATACTAGAGGTCTTTTACCTATGAACTACTGAAGCCCCACTTGGGAATCCAGTGCAGGAATCTAGGATTATGCATTTTCTGTGTACATGGCACTATGCAAGTCCCTCAGGGATACAGAAAATTTAACTAAAACAGGGTCCCTGCTTCTTGAGAGCTTACTGAATAACTGTAATCCACTTGCTGTTCTCCAAGGTGTTTTTAAAAATCATTTTGTTACAATGATGTACATGAGGAGCAGGCAGTGAATGACACGGATCTCCTATGGTTCATAGATATATCTGAACAGCAAGAACAAAACAAGTTATGGGCCAAAGGCTATGTGAAAAAACTTTTTAAAGTTGTTTTTTTTTTTTTAATGTAAGGTATTTTTCTTCTTAACTAGGGCAATTGTGAGTACAGGTTGAAAATACAAGATTGCAGGTCCTCAAGGATTATTTGAATGAGGAAGAGCAGAGCTTCTGATAGACATTGACTAACTTTACAGGAAATGGGAAGCAGGATGCAGTGGAAAGGTGCCCCCTGGAAGGGAAGATGATTCCTTTTACCTCCTGAAATAGGAGCAGAGAATTATACCGACAGAAATATAATCTCATTATATATTATTGTGTACTTGTCGCACCTTAGAAACAATCTGAATAGTTCTCTCTCCTAAAAGCATTTTTTGAAGTCAGGGACAATCCCACTTTTCAGTGGGATGCAACAATATTGATACTTGAAATAATATTGATACTTGTTAAACCTCTTCAAACATTAGGAGTACCTATCCTTGGTACTTCCAAATTAAATACACACCCACCCACCCTTTTTCCCCCCTCACTTTAAACTGTGTGGAACAGTAACCCATTTACCCAAATTAGTTCAGATTTTATTTCAGTGAACCAATAAAACGCTGATTAGAGTTTAGGTTAGGGTAAGTGATCCCTACAGCCTTAATGGTTCCAGGGAAGAAAAATATCTGGCTCATCTTAAACTATTCAAAACTCTGTTCTTATATTGTATGTCTGAGTATGTACCACTGGTCCTCTAACTTCAGTCTGTCTTGCTGTCATCCTTGCCCCCTCTTCCTGGGAGAACACATTCCTAAGATTGTCAGACTCAGAACTTAACAAGCAGGTCTTGTTCCTTCCTTTTCCTTTTTGTCTTCTTTTAGTTGCATTGGTCATAATTAATTTTCCAAGATAGGTACAGAACATGGCTGTGACCATCTTTGCTTGCTAGACTTGGTCTCTGTCTGGCAGATGGATAGGATCCATCCTTTTCCAAGGGTGATATGTAGTTGGACATAGCGGAGAATCAGGGTGCATAGCATCTTTGTCAGGTGTGATTCATTAGTTTTCATCTATCTAGACTTCTGTCACTTCTCGTCACATCTCCCATTCTTTTCTTTTGAGTTTAAGAAAACAGTGGAGGGGGAAGGGGGCAAAAAGAGAGAAGATGTTAAGATGTGGAAGAATTTTACTTTTTCCTACAGCACCATTTTGAAGGTCTGACCATGATTTTTTAAGAAAAAAAATCATGAAGAACTTTGATCAGCAGTTTCTTTTCTTCTAAAACCAAGGACTGATTTATGCTTGGATTCTCTCTTTATTCCAGCAAGTGGAACTGTGAATGGAAACAACTGAGGAAGAAAATCCTCAGGAAGGTTCCAGGGATGCAGATGCACAGGAAACATCAGGAAAATGCCAAGTTGGTCAGAGAAGAAGCCTGGGTAAGATGAGCCACGGGTGCATCCCCTCCCAAGAACGCAGAGCCCTTCCCCCCAGAAGAGACATTTTCATGAGAGATTGGATGTGGAAAAGAAAAACTGAGCTTCTGTTCTGCCCGTGGCACTGTCCTGAAGATTATTCTGTGTGCCCACCAGAAGCAGTCTGTAAATATCATGGGTGACAGAGGCATTTCATGGAGAAAAGCCCATTTGTACATCACCAGAAGCATCACATAGGAGACAAGCCCTACCACTGTCCTTTCTGTGGGGAAAACGTCAATATTATTTGTTTCATTCCGCCTTTGAGAATGTTTCCCAAATGCCATCCCACGTAAGTCAGAAGTGGGGAGGCAGTTCTGTAGCTGCATGTAGTTATCACTTAGGATTTCTTCTTTATATGTTTTCCTCTCTTACTGGAAAAACCAGATACTGTTAATGGCAAAATAAGGAAAGACATCCTGAACAGGTGCCGGCAGATAAAATGCTTCTATAGGCGGTAAACTACATTAGGATGGAAGATATAGGATAAAATAGAGTATTCTGTACTTACTTACCCTCTCAAATTAGCAGGCAGCTAGACTTCTTCTAGTCTCAAACATTGACTCCGGGGTATTTTCCCCATTATATTTAAAGCTAAGGTGGCAATCAATACAAAGGCTATTCAGGCTGCCCACAGTAGTTCCCATAAATTATCTACTGTATATGGTACAAAGTCCATGTACTTCTCTGTTACTCATTTTGCTAGTTTCTTTAATTAGTTTTATCTTCACAAAGGCAGTGAGGGGACTTAGACCTTTGGCCACGCCATTTGGGAACTTTGGTGTCTCCACCTCTGCAAAAGGAGGTGGGATCATTTTGTCTACGATTTGGAGAGATTTTCATTCCCACTTAGTCAAGGAGGGGTAGGAAAGCTTTTGTTTAAAGCTGCCTACACCTCCTAAGTGTAACAGAAGCTCATGGACAAAGCTAAAATTAGAAATGCTCATTTAATACCAAATTGGCGTATCTAAATACCAGTTACCTTTTTCTTGCTGTTTTCTCAGCTCACTTTTCCACTGCTAGTAAACCGCTCTTGCCTTCCTAAAAATCCCTATTTCTGACCAGGGACTCAGGTTCTCTACAGGGACATAACCTTTCGAATGCCTTTTTCGCTTATTTTTCCACCAGGGAAACGGTGGATCCAATTCAGTCTAACTTCTTTCTGCAGGATAAATGACATTTGACTAAATTTCATTATCTTCCTTTGAACTGCATTTTTGCAGAAGGCTTCTCTCCCCTAGGATATTTCTACATTCCCTCTCTTAACTCTGTTACTGGAACTGGATTCCAGTTCCAATCTCTTCCACATGTCCCCTCCAATCTTAGCTAGTCTTGTCCCCTACCCCCTTTATGTTACCCTAAATCATCTGTAACTGAGAGGTTATCTTGTACTGGGAGGTTCAAGAATTTTGTGACCTAAACTTCAGGATCATGGGTTAGAGGTTAGGTAATTTTTTTTTCAACTGGGAAAGCTGGGCAGTGAATTAATCAGCACTTGTTTCATTCTATGAACAATCCCTTCCATTTCTTCATCAGCATCTTTTGGTGGTGGTTGTTCCAAACCCGTGATTTCCCTGGTGCAGGGAACTGCCCCCAGGGCAGCTCCCTCTGCCAGTGCAGATCTCAGAGAGCTGCCTAGAGCACTGAGAAGTGACTTGCCCAGGGTCACACAGCTAGCATCAGCCAGCTCTCTACACCACACTGCCTCTCATCAGCATCTGACAGGGTGCATCATACCATAGAATTCTCCTAGAGTAACAGTTCTAATGTCAGGGTTTTCCGGGGCTCACATGTTCTTCCACTGATTTCATTATGATCTATGCCTCAAAGCCCCAACACTTTTACAGAACTATTACTTATGATGACTGTAGCATCTATTTGTTTTCCTGGACTCAGAATCAGAGATAGCTGAAATAGAAGGTAGGTAGAAATTAACCCCAACAATAAAATTTGATAATAAAAATAAAGACTGTGGTGGTTTTATTTCACTTTTTAAGTTTTGTTGTCCTGTCTTCAAGATACTGCATATCCTATTTCATTTTACATTTTATTCAGTCCTCAGGTTGGTGGTTCTGGTGCAGCCATAAATAACACTGTTCAGTTATTTTCTATGCTAGGAGTGACACTATTACCATCTGGCTTGAATGGGATTTTTAGATGTAAGGAGAAGAAAGAAAATACAAAGGCCTTATGACAATAGCTATGTACCTCAAGTCAAACATGAAACACAGCCCCTTAAAAAGAATATCTCTCAGGATGACAACTGGATCAATTACTAGCAGAATCATGTTTACTATGATGTCAGTAAAGGAAATATCAAAATTTGGTTCTTATAAATGTTGATGGAAAAAACTGAGAAAGTGAACCAGTGTAATGACCTATAAAACCCATCTGTGTATGGTCCTCCCATTGAAAGAACAGAGACCTACAATTAGGCTTCTTCTCATTATCCTTCAAGTGTCCAGCCCTAACACAAGCCATACACTACCCTCAGACTTAATTAGAAGCCTCTTAGACAAGGTTTTTAAGTCTGCTAACCATCAACAGCAGTACCAAAACACTGAAAAAAATTGTTAACTCTGGTTCCCTCTTAGCTATTCAACTACAGTCATTAAAGGAAGAAAAGGTTTGGATAGGTGGATGTTTAAAAAAAAAATTCTAAAGCCCCAGAAATGGAGTGTTCTCCCATCTCAACTAAAAGGGGCTTTTCAAACTTGTACTAAAAAGTTCATTTTGAATACAGATTGTCCTAAAACACAGTATTTGCTTTGAAAATCACAAAACCTTCTCTTATGTGACTTAAAGTTCTGCTGAAAACACATAAAGCAGTGTTTCGTGTAACATTCAGCCCTATGAAAGGCAGTATTTGCCATGTAATTTTTTTTAAAGAATTCATTTTCTTCAAGTCCCAATTTGTAACATCAAAGGATGAAACTACTTCATCATAAGAACATTTATGGGTAATATATGTACACGTATACATACATGTGTATATTTATGCATACAGCTGTATTTTAACTGGTTTGTCTACATCACTTCAGTTGTTAGCAATATCAGTTTCCAGGTGGCATCAAACACAACCAGATGTTATTCTAACTAAAGCCCACAACTTTAATAACTATTAAGTACAGATAATTTTGTGTGTGTGTGACAAAATGGTGGTCCTAAGGACTTGGCAAGAAGACTACCTCTATGGAGAAATGTTAACTATGGAAGTAATTTTGTGTTTATTACTGCATTCCTGAATAGTAGAATTTTTTTGATGCAAAGAACAGGCATGTAGCCATCTGCAGCAATACTAAGTTATGGTTCTATGGGCTGAAAATAACTAGGTTATTAAGAGACCATTTATAACATTGAAGTGGTTTTTTTGATTTCTGAAAAGTGCCTACATTGTCTTTGCTGGAATGTGGATCAACAGTCCTTCACTCAACACCTGGATCTTTCTTCTGATCATAGAAAAGGGAGTACATAAAAGCTCTTCAAAGAATATTACTCACACAAACCAGGCAAAATAGCTGCAAGGCCCAAAGGCTACATTCCAGCTAATCCTTGGTACTAAATTTCTCACAAATGAATCGGCTTTGAATCCCAATAGCAGAAACAGCACCTGCTTTGGGCAAGAGGGTTAAAAGTGGGGGATGGTATCAGAAGAGATGGATCATTAACAAAGGTCAGGTTTATAATATGGCTTCATAGTAGCACATAAATACATTAACACAAGTCATTTCCATAGGAAGTGGTTATGCATTGCACATTTCAGCCTTGAAATGTAGACAAAAAATCCAGTTCTTAGACATCAATTTGGTAAGAGTTCAACACCCTCAGATCTCAACTGCTACATCAGCAGAGCAGCAGCCCCTCCCTAGTGGCCAAACGTTGCCGATGAATTTTGTCCTGTTGAAGCTCTTCATGATTTGGATGCCAGAGTTTCATGATGATCCTTTCAATGTTCAGGGCATATACCGTATGTGTAGGAATCATTTCTCTGTGCACCTAAAATTGAAGTGTAAAATATTCCTAAATATTTGTTGGCATAGTTTTCTCTACATTAAAGATACAATGAGGGACTCATAAATATTATGCAAATTAACAGACTCAAACCAGAACCAGAAATAAATGGGCCATTAGTATTATCATTAGTCATTTTTAAAGTCTGAAAACTTGATGAACATAACTCATTTCTTTAGTTGTATCAAAGAATCTTGGCACTGGCAACAGCTTCTGAGCAGGACTTCTACAACACATCTGACACCTAGTCAATGTGGAAGAGGTTGCTAAAAAGGCTTTTTTCAAGCTTACAAAATTCTTAAATCTATACACAGCTTAGTATTAAGCAGGCACTGATTTACCTGTAAAGCTTCAAAAAGGTCATACATGTTTACAGGAGGCAATGAAGCTGGCAAAGTATCCCCTGAGCAAGCTAACAGGAGAGCTGCCTGCTGCTCAGCATCATCAGGAGGTGGGTGGGAAGCTGGATTCTGACCAGTAGAAGGAACTGAATATGCTGGAGGGCTGAAAGCAAAAACAAAGATTCCTCAACAAAGACACAGTCACTTGAGCAGATAGGATACAAGTTTGCTTTTTAAACATTATTTTTCATTTTACAAGCAGAACCAACCTCCTTCCTATTTAATTTGTGTGAACCCGAATAGGCTCAACTGCTAGATGTTTTTAAGCAACTGCCTGTCAGGCCAGGAAAGCTCTTCAGTGCAGCTGTTTTTAGGTCAATGCAAGAGTGTCTTTTTCTGATCCAAGTGAGTTTTCTCTTTTTCCATCTGTTACCTTGTCAGTAATAACACAAAAATATTTTGTGCAGCTCTATTAAATTCCTGACACCTGACATGTAAGAGCCTTACCTATCATAAAGACTCTATTTAGTACAGTCACTTAAGCAAATGGGATCTGTGTTTGCTTTCCATTATTCTTCATTTTAAAAGCATCTTTAACATTCTCTGGAGAACCAACCTCTCTATTTAATTTGTGTGCACCTGAACAGGCCATAGATAGAAAGACCTAGATATTTATATTTTGAAGCAGCTGCCTGCCAGACTCAGGATCCTCTCCCATGCACTGTTTTTAGGCCACTGCAATAGTTCTTATGCTCCCTCAAACCAGATTTTTCTACCAGGCTCTATGTTCTTTAGCGTGAACACTAACATGTTTTATGCAGCTCTCTATTAGATAACAGATGCGTGAAAAGTATGAACCCTACCTATTCCATTTAACCTCATTAGGTCCAGAACTCTGAATATAACTGTACCTTTAACTTGAACTTCAAATCAGTATTCACTATGTTCCTAGTAAGGACTTAAAAAGCAATATAAAAGTTGGTCCTCACGCCCATCCAGATTAAATAAATGAAACAAAGATGAGTTGAAAATAAGATGTATTGAAGATACAAAAGATGGTTGGCCATATGACTAGAGAAAACAAACACTTCAGGATTTTCTGTGATTAGAAATAAAGGCCAAGAAAAACAGATTTATGATGGTCCTTTGGTACTGTGAAAAAGAGAGACTAAGGGACTATAAGTACTCATTATACTTAACACAGGCACAATTTTGCATCCTGCATATTAGTAGAGATCATTGTAATTATAATCTGAGGAGCAAACAAGAAATATACTTGAGACTGGGAAGTCTGAGTCCCTTTTCAGATGACTGAGTAAATAGGCCAAACTAAGATAGATACCATTTGGTGCCAGAAGAGGATCAAAACAGTAATCTAAGAACTGAGATTCGGAAGAAACTACAATATTTAAAAGAATCTAAATACTTTGCTGTTTCCAAGATGGTGCCTATAAACGGGTACTGGCTGGACACATCCTTTCAACTTTATCATCTCTATCACACTTTCCTGCACTCATCCCTTTCACTACCTTATTCCCTGCTTTGTCTTATTATTTCAGTTCCACTGCCAGCATCACCTGCCAAACCTCCCTATTAGCATCTTGTTCTTTTCATCCACCCCTTTTCTCCTCCCCTTAATTTGAACACTACAGAGAAAAAGATCAGTGCTCAGGTAGAAACCTAGCTTCTTCTAAAACTGATTTAAAAAAAAGAAAATATAAGTTTCTTATTTCAAAAATCTGAGAAAAGTATATCATTTAGGGGGTAGGGGGGTGCAGAGACAGTAGTTGGACTGCCATATAAGCAAGAAACTCTCAATGGGTCCCAGAAAAAAATGTATCTAAAGGAACAGATGCATAAGTACAATTAATTTGATAAAGCAGTTTGATGGCAGTAGACCCAAGCCAGCAAAGGACAGGAAATATGAGGTGAAAAGTGGGGATTTCCCTATCACTCTAGTCCCGGACCAGAAACGAAATCAATCTTACAGGTTCAGATCCTGAAATTTCTGCCAGCTTGGAGGTAACTGCCCTGGACATCCAACAGGGTATGAATTCTAAGAAAGACCCTCCATTCCACTCCAGATACTCTGGAGGGGAAAGAGATAAAGGGGATACACGTAGCCAAACTCCAGAACATCACACCAAATATGAGAATTCTGAATTACGCTACTCGATTCAACATAAGGATGAAAAAGAAAGAAAGAAAAATAGATAGATAGATGAAGTGACAGTTGTCCAAAGCACTCTGGCTGGACATAATTAAAATAATCATTTATCTTTTAAGAGCTAGTCATTTATCTCTTAGTCACTGAATAATGAGAGACCTTAAAAATGAGCAATCATTATTCAAAATTCCACTTACCATTCAATTAAGTTATTGTACGCTACTACACTATTCTTTAAGTAAGGCTGCGGATTCACATTGCTACCAAATGCATATTTAAAATGACCATCTCGTAAACGGTAAGCTTTTCTTCTTGATACCACTGATGTCAGAATATCTTTAAGGTGATTCTATAAAGAAAAAGAATAAATACACATAACTTCTAAGTCTCTTCAAGAGGAAATCATAAAACTTTCGCTGACCTCTTAACTACTATTAGAATTTAATAGGTGGGAAGTATATGACAGACTAATTCATATTGGGAGTGATGTGAAAATTCATGGGACTGGTCACAGAGGCGACAATGAAAGCAGCTGGAGAGTGTAAGGGAAAGGGAAGAATGAAAATCTTTTTTTTCTCCTTCAGCCTTATTCTAAGGTTGGCTTGCTCTACACAAAAATCTGATTTTCAAAGCTAAAATAAAATAGTAACAACCTTAAAAATTCAATTTTATCCTTTCTCTCAAATCTAAGTCCATATGGGGTGAGCCAACCTTATTATAGGGCTAAATACACTAAAAACCCAGAAATGAATCTGGCCTAAAACTTTTCTTCTTATAATTTTTTTTCTTTTCCTGTATAAGTATGGTTAGTTCAAATAACAAGACTTCTTAATCATGACTAAGTAGGCCAATTCTACAGAGTGGAAAGAAAACCTATGTAGCAAAATACCACTGAACTTTATCTATATTTTAACACAAATGAGAAGCAACAGGAAATGAGCAAAAGATAAAGTCCCAATGAAAATTAAGTCCCATTTCCCCACTAGCAATAAGGAAACATTTTCAAAGCAAAACTTTATTCCAGAACCTGGGCAGTCATAACCCTCAAATGGTGATTCAATCATACTATGACACCTATGAAACCAAACACCATCTAAAACCTTAAATGTTTGTTTTTTTTTAACAAATGTGGCCTACTATTGTTGGAAGATGGCAACTAAAAGAGAGATTAATGAAATCCTCAAAGTCTATTTGAGGTTTACAATTATAGCCATGTCCACTATGTAATTTCTATTAAAGAATGAAAGGTCTACCAAAAAGATCTAGAGAGAAACATAGGGAAAAACTAACTAACGAAATTAGGACATTCAATAAATGTGCAGCACATTTACTGTGTGCAAGGCACGCAATAATGCAACCAGGCCAAAAAAGATGGGCTAAGTACCTCTCCTCTTTAGGCCTCAAGATCACCACCTACAGATCTGTACAGTCCTGGAATCACTTGCATTTTCACATAATTCTCGCATTTGATCTCCCACAACCTTGCCAGTCTTCTTATCTCCATATCAAAGGCAAGAAAATGGAGGTTCAGGAAGATTAAGGGGTCCTGCCCAAAGGCAAAAAGCTCAAAAAGTAGAGGAGCTGAGACCAGAATAGGAATTTTCTAATTCCTAATTTTGTATTTTTCCACTGGTGGACATAAATGCTAAGATTCCTGATTCCAAATTAAGAATTAATAAAGAATAGATGCTTCTCTTGCAATCTACCCTTCTAAAAATGTATAGGGTTCTTTTAACATTATCATTAGGAATAAGATAATATGTTCCTTGACCCATGATATGTTAATAACAAAGATTTTAATTCTTAGAAATCAGAGAGGTAGTTTTATGTCTTGTTCTGTAATATCATCTTATCCTACATTCTTCATAGTAAAATATGGGATACATCATCTTATGGCAACCACCTAACCTCCACTGCATATACAACAGCAGTCACCGCCTCCTCAGTGACATTGTCCAGCCCATGCTCATACGCAGTTACTATCATTCTCCCTTCCAGTTGGCCTCGAGTAGGAAGCATCATAGTATGAGAACAAAGTTTCAAATCATCATCATCTTGTGGATCCTTTGCCACAAACTGCTGGGCTCCTGACAGAGGATTCTGAGGCTGGAATCTATGCTGTGGAGTAAGAACAGATGTTATTATTCATAACGGTGGTTATCATAACAGTGATTAGAACAAAACTCAAACAGAAATGACCAACATAAATTCCATGTACGTTTTAAATGGATTCAAGTGTCCCAATGTACCAATTATAGCTTTATATGTCCAAAGAAAAACTAAAAGAGTAACAGGCAGAATCCATCACTTCATAGCAATACTGAAAGCATTAGAAATAAACATAGCACTTTACGAAACATAAATGAAATGTAAGAAAACTAACAGACATGTATTGTAGGAGGTTCTACCTTAATAAGATGGCTATCAATTCAATTTTAATTTGATGCCAATAGCAGGCATCCCTCCACTAGAAAATAATTATAAGTAGCGAGAAGCTAAGAGAAGTACATAGAAGGGTTCTGAACTGAAATGACAAGAATATTTTTCCTACATTAAGCCTATATGTGTGTAACTTAAGTTTCAAGAAGATATATGTATTATCAATGCTTTTATTAAATACCAAAAATGCTTGGATAACCAATGAAACAGACTTGGTCAAATGCTGAAGAAATGGGAAGCCACTATTCAAAACTAGGGTTCTTAATCCTTTACATCTGTCATGATCCCTGTGGCATTATGGTGAAGCTTTCTCAAGATAATGTTTTTAAATGCATAAAAAATGCATACGAATACAAAGGAAATAAATTCTATTTAATTTCAATGTGTATTTCAATATATGCCAATATATTCAAATAAAGTTCAGGAGACCCCCATAACCGCTGATTTAAAAAGAAGAGTAGGTATATAAATATTTGTTGATGATGACAACCTATGAGGCTATCAAGAAACAATCAAATCAATTCAACCAACATTTACTAAGTACATAATAAAAGCAAAGCATTGGGGACACAGATAAAAATCAGAGAGTCCTCAAGTTTACATTCTACTGGAGGGGCACAACACAACATGTATATAAATAAGTAAAGTACAAAGAAAATTTAGGAAGAGAATGCCAACATCCAGGTGGAGGGGAGAGGGCAGATGGAGTAGGAACACTTTAGTTTAGTCCTGATGAGGTTTCTGAAATGTGGACATAAGGGATATTATTCAAGGCATGAAAAATGGCTTGTGTGAAAGCATGAAAATGGAAAGTCAAATTCAGGGAACAAAATTAGTCCAGTGTGGCTGAAACACAAAATACATGAAGAAGGGTAATATTTACATCTAGACAGCTAAGAGATGAAGCCAGATTAGAGGAAACATCAAATAGCAGACTAGGGAGTTTGTGTTTATCCTAGGGGCATGAGAAAATACTTAAGACTGAAATCTATGAAAGAAACAATTAAATAGTTATAGAACACTTTTTACCCTAAATAAGTTAATTACAAGTGCATATTACTCCTAAGATATTCACAATGATCCTTGGGACACAAGACATCCTCAAAACATATGTTAAATAGATACAGAATGTACTTAAGTACTAAAACAAAATACAGACATGAAGACCATTTGAGTGCTAAGATTGACTCTAAAACACTAAAGCAAAGTGCAGGGGAAAGAGCAAAAATTTGAGTCTAGAAATATGGTTCTCATCCCATGTCACTCACTAACGCTGTGCAAGACTTAGCCAAGTGAAGGCTTATTTCCTCGCTGAAAGTAGAGGGACTGTTGGACTAGGTCTTCATGGTCCCTTTGCCTATAATGATGTATGATTTGGCATGTGCAGAAGTTAATGTTTAAGAGGAAGCAGAGAAAATAGGCTTTGCTTTTGTTGACTAAATACTCGCAAACATAATGACTATAATAAACTGGGATGCAAATAATAAGGAAAAAGAATTACAAACACATCAATGTAGGACAACCAAGGATTTATAAAACCAATGACCATTCTGAAGCAAAGCAGCATGTCTTTTTTCCTAAAAGTCAGTATTTTATACATCTCATTTCTTTGGAAAGACACTCCACTATTGAAAAAAAAATTAATTAAATCACAGTGTTAGCAATTATAACCAACCTCATTCAGAAAATAACTTACATCAAATTTCTGTCGAACTGAAGAAAGTTTTTTCTTTCCTTTGGGCTTTCCAGGTTTAGCTGCAGAACCTCCTGTCCAGGGTAAAGATCCAGCACCCTCTAAAAGGCAAGAAAACAACATGGATTCATAAACAACAATAAAGATACTAACAGCAATCAAATACGTTTTTCTTAGAAAATATAAAACATATAAGAAAAAGTATTCTATATGCTTGGATTCTAATTTTCTCTCCAAATCACTTAATTTCCAGGACCTCAGTTTCTGGACCTATAATTTCAATGGTACAAGGAACTAATTCCCTGGTAAGGAAAATGTCCTCTACCAATCCAGACTGGCATCTACTCTAGAAACCTACCTAAACCCAGGGTTGGCAAATTCAAGCCAAGTCTGGCCCATAAAACTGTCTGCCACCTGTTTTTGTCCAATCAAGAAATAAAGAATTATTTTTAACCTTAAAATTTTTTTTTTTACCTTTTTAAATTTTTATTTTAAAATATAAAAACCAATCTTAATTTGGGCTGTACAAAAATAGACAGAAGACTGGATTTGGTCCCCTGGCCTAGAGCACTGAGGGTTAAATGACTTGCCAATGGTCACAGAGTCAGGATGCATTAGAGGTATAACCTGAACTCAAGTATTCCGGGCTTTGAGGACAGTTCTCTATCCAGTACGCTTTATGTAAGATGGTTTTAACAGAAATTAACCACTTGAAAAAAGGTTAAAAAAAAAAAAAACAAATCCAGAAACAAAGCTCTACATAATTTTGGAAGAGCTACTGCCTCAGAACTTTATAGACTGCAAAGACAGAGTTCCAGATAGCTACCTCTATCCTCCTTTTGTGAGGAGGTACAAGGGAAAAAATGGTTAAAAAATGAAAATGTCAATGGAGAAAAGTGGGATGAAACATCAGTCCACAGAGGATGAAGCACTGGGCTTTGATGTTCCAGTTCTCAAATATTTGATTGACTGATAAAAAGACAAAAGGATACAAAAACCTAACAATGTGGACAAAAGAAGAATCTGCCACCTTAATCTAAAGTAATCTGGAACCACTGCTCACTATTTCTCCACCTAGATTTCTTTAGGTTCAAAAGGGAAAATTAACCTGTCATGTCTCTCTCTCCATTGGTTTGTCTCCTGCATGATCTTTTCATCTCCACCAACATCCCATGAACAGTTGTTGACTGTAAGCTCCTTGAGAGGCAGAGGACTGCTTTTTTGTCTTTGTATCTTCAGTGCCAAACAAGGTGCCTAACACATAGCAGTCACTCACTAAGTGTTCCCTGAACGACTCAATGCAGTCTATACCAAACCTGACAGCTCTGAACAACACTCCAGATGAAGACACTTTTATTAAAGGAAGATATCAAGTAAAAACCCAACCTCCTGGAAGGTCTTGGGTTCTCCTAGACCACTAACTACCACTTGATTTTCCACTTTACCTGTGCCTGCCTTGGAGCTGCTCCAAACTTCTCCTTCACTCATTCTTCACCTTTTTGAAACCCTTGCACCTGAGCTTCATGTCACCCCTAGGCTAACTCTCCTTATACTACCTTTACCACTAACTGCTTCACTTTCAAACCATCTAACTAAACAAATTAATGTCCAGGAAATAAACGAGTAAGAAACGAAATAGAAAGAAAAAGGGGGTGGGGGTAACAGGGGAAAGTACTCTAACAGAATTTGAACTTAACATTTTTCTTCTTGGTGTCAAAGGATACAAGGGCATTAAACAAGAAACAGCTAGGTCTATGAAAGGATGACAAGGGAGTAACTTTCCTGGATTGTATGTGCTTAATGACTGCCACTCACCATTCCCCACTTCTCCCTTCAAAAAAAAAAAAGTCCAGCTTACCTGGTGCAGAAACCAAAATCTGACAACGAGTGAGAATAGCCAAGAGGAAATCATTGTGGGAATGTACTGGAAAAGTAAAGTTTGCCACAAATTAAATACAACACTACTACAAACGCAGAAGCATTTATAACAATGTAAGACAAAAACTAGGTAAATCTAGACTGTAAGAAAATTTTGGATTCTCTATGTATTACAATTCTAGTTTCTTTGCTCAATGCACATTTTGAGATGATAGCCTTATATACACTTGAACTAAAATTTTATGCAGTGACATTAAACAAATTGGCCTATTGTACTTCTTTTGTCTGGGGACGGGAACGGGAACAAAAACAACTCCCCAATAATTACGAGACTTTTTTAAATTACCATTTTCCTGTGTGAGGAGCCGATGAGCTTCCAAGTCAAATTCTTCTTTGCTGATCTTCTGCTTGAACCACAATTTCAGGTTAGCCCAATATCTACATGGAGGGGATGGAAACAAGAAGAACCACAGGTTTTGATTCTTGTCAAGATTTAACTTTTTGCCTGCCTTGGAAATATTATCTTATGAACACAAGGAAAAGAACTTAAGAAGACTTAACTCAAAACAACAGGAAGGAGACTTTTATCAAATGTTAGGCCTTGACATATTATAGAAACAAGTGAAAAACAAAAGCAAAAGTGAAGACAGAATTTAGTTCTCAAAAAACCAGAGCCATCATATTACATCTTTCTAATGCTTTATATTCCACATTTAATATTTATATCTAAATGTGATGCTTAAGCTAAATGCAATAAGTCAGACGTTTAGCTGAATAGCTCAAATGCTGGATTTCAATACACCACAAAGGAATCAGTTCTGAATTCCTGAGGAGCTGCAGGTAAAAGTTATTTTAAATATTGAAAAAAGTCAGTTCCTAGAAGTGAAAAGCAGAAGTAAATTTATATAGACTTTTATTCCCTAAGTCATTATTAGAAATAGTAACATGTGTTTAAGTTAGTGACAGGAAATAATTTCTATATTAATGCCCACCTAGCTGTAAATTTAAGTAGTTGTTACTCCTTATGTTCAGGCTAAGATTCATCCAAAAAGCAATTTATGACTAAGCTTAAATGGATCCTTACTCAACTTTTGTTTTTATGTTTTTCTAAGTCAATATATAGTTTATTGGCTCCATTTCTAGCCTTAGAGATCACCATTCTCTAGTATCTCATTGAAAAGACTTTCCCAGGGTCATACAATTAATAAGCAGCATATTCAAAATTTGAATCAAGCTCTTCCGGTTCCAAATCCAGGGTTCTTTCACCCTCTCTGAGAGATGATTACTATTGTTCTTCTTCTTCTTACTGTTATTTTCCACCTTCTCCTGTCTCCAATCATTTTCTTTTTTTTAAATTATTACTTATTTATTTAATATTTTTAGTTTTCAGCATTGATTTTCACAAGAATTTGAATTACAAATTTTCTCCCCATTTCTACCCTCCCCCACTCCAAGATGGCATATATTCTGATTGCCCTGTTTCCCAGTCAGCCCTCCCTTCTGTCACCCCACTCCCCTCCTTCCCCTTTTCCCTTACTTTCTTGTAGGACATGACAGATTTCTATGCCCCACTGCCTGTATATCTTATTTCCTAGTTGCATGCAAAAACTTTTTTTTTTAACATCTGCTTTTAAAACTTTGAGTTCCAAATTCTCTCCCCTCTTTCCTCCCCACTCACCCTCCCTAAGAAGGCAAGCAATTCAACATAAGCCACATATGTATCATTATGTAAAACCCTTCCACAATATTCATGTTATGAAAGGCTAACTATATTTTGCTCCTTCCTATCCTATCCCCCTTTATTTAATTTTCTCCCTTGACCCTGTCCCTTTTTGAAAGTGTTTGCTTTTGATTACCTCCTCCCCCTATCTGCCCTCCCTTCTATCGTCCCCCCTTTTTTATCTCCTTACTCCTTCTTTCCTGTGGGGTAAGATACACAATTGAGTGTGTATGTTTGACCCTCCTCAGGTCAAATCTGATGAGAGCAACATTCACTCATTGCCCCTCTTCCCTTCCTACAGAACTGCTTTTTCTTGCCACTTTTATGCAAGATAATTTACCCCATTCTCTCTCTCTCTTTCTCCCTCTCTCAATATATTCCTCTCTCATCCCTTAATTTGATTTTATTTTTTTAGATATCATCCCTTCATATTCAACTCACCCTGTGCCTTCTGTCTATACACACACACACACACACACACACACACACACACACACACACACACACATTCCCTTCAGCTACCCTAACACTGAGGTCTCATGAATTATACACATCATCTTTCCATTTAGAAATGTAAACAAAACAGTTCAACTTTAGCAACTCCCTTATGATTTCTCTTTCTTGTTTACCTTTTCATGCTTCTCTTGATTCTTGTGTTTGAAAGTCAAATTTTCTATTCAGCTCTGGCCTTTTCACTGAGAAAGCTTGAAAGTCCGTATTTTGCCTTGGAGCATGATACTCAGCTTTGCTGGGCTGGTGATTCTTGGGTTTAATCCTAGCTCCACAGACCTCCAGAATAGCCTATCCAAGCCCTTCGATCCCTTAATGTAGAAGCTGCTAGATCTTCTGTTATCCTGACTGTGTTTCCATAATACTCAAATTGTTTCTTTCTGGCTGCTTGCAGTATATTCTCCTTGATCTGGGAGCCCCGGAATTTGGCAACAATATTCCTAGGAGTTTTCTTTTGGGGATCTTTTTCAGGAGGCAATTGGTGGATTCTTTTAATTTCTATTTTGCCCTCTGGCTCTAGAATATCAGTGCAGTTCTCCTTCATAATTTCTTGAAAGAAATATCTAGGCTCTTTGTTTGATCTTGGCTTTCAGGTAGTCCAATAATTTTTAAATTATCTCTCCTGGATCTATTTTCCAGGTCAGTGGTTTTTCCAATGAGATATTTCACACTGTCTTCCACTTTTTCATTCCTTTGGTTCTGTTTTATAATATCTTGATTTCTCATAAAGTCAGTAGCTTCCACTTGCTCCAATCTAACTTTTAAGGTAGTATTTTCTTCAGTGGTCTTTTGGACCTTCTTTTCCATTTGGCTAATTCTGCCTTTTAAGGCATTCTTCTCCTAATTGGCTTTTTGGAGCTCATTTGCCATTTGAGTTAGTATTTTTTGGGTCTCCTTTAGCAAGTCATTGACTTGTTTTTTATGGTTTTCTCATATCACTCTCATTCCTCTTCCCCAATTTTTCCTCTACTTCTCTAACTTGCTTTTCCAAATCCTTTTTGAGCTCTTCCATGGCCTGAGACCAGTTCATGTTTTTCTTGGAGGCTTTTGATGTAGGCTCTTTGACTTTGTTGACTTCTTCTGGCTGTATGTTTTGGTCTTCTTTGTCACCAAAGAAAGATTCCAAAGTCTGAGACTGAATCTGAGTCCGTTTTCGCTGCCTGGCCATGTTCCCAGCCAACTACTTGACCCTTGAGTTTTTCGTCAGGGTACGACTGCTTGTACAGTAGAGAGTACTTTGTCCTAAGCTTGAGGGGCTATACTGTTGTTTTCAGAGCTATTTCTATACAGCCAGCTCTGCCACACCAGCACTCCTCCTCCCCCCAAAACCGCCAACCCAGACCACAATTCAGATCTAAGCAGGCTCTGCACTCCTGCTCTGATCTGCCACTTAATTCCTCCAACCAGGTGGTCCTGGGGCCCGGAATCAACTGCAGCTGTAGTTCTGTAGCTGCTCCACCCCTCACTGAACCGAGAACTCCTTTCACTCTGTCCCTGCAGTTTTTTCCCACTAACCTTTTCTGTTGTCTTTAGTGTTTGTGGGTTGAGAAGTCTGGTGACTGCCACACCTCACTGATTCAGGGTGCTAAGGCTTGTTCCACCTGGCTCCAGGGTCTGGTTGGTCCAGGCGGGGCCTACGCTGGGCTCTGCTCCCCTCTGCTCCCAGCTCCGTGCGATAGACCTTACCCAGAGACCATCCAGGCTGTCCTGGGCTGCAGCCCTGCTTCCCTCTGCTATTTTATGGGTTCTGTAGTTCTAGAATTTGTTCAGAGCCATTTTTATAGGTGTTAGGAGGGTCCTGGGGGAGAGCTTTAGGCAAGTCCCTGCCTTCCAGATGCCATCTTGGCTCTGCCCTTACTCAACTTTTTCAATATCTATACCAACTCCTGAAAGATCTGTGTGAAAATTTGTAATAAGATGATTTAGTGAACTCAGGATGTCTTGTAGCCTGAGGAAAGAATCACTCAAACTTAGTTTCCAACCAGAATGAACTACCCCACTGCTGTGACCCCAACTGGAATGTGTCTCTTTCTCTTTATTCTTCAACGATCAGTTCCATGAGGCCTTCTCTGATTCCTTCAGTTGTTATTGCTTTTTCTCGTCTCAACTTACACTGTGACTTAGTAGAAAAACACCACATTTGGAAATAGGAGCTAGTCTTGCTAACATTTACTACCTGTGAACTTGGGCAAATTACTCTTTGGACCAAAGTTTCTTAATCTGTAAAATGACAGAGTTAGACTAGATCAAGAATCTTAACTTGAAATCCATGGATAGATTTTGGGGGTCCATGAATTTGGATGGGGAAAAAATATCTTTAGTATAATTTAGTAATCCTAGGTATTTCATTTTATGTACTGAAAAATAACATTCACTAGCTTCACTAGACTGCCGATCTACCTGTAAAAGTATGACTTCTCTACATTAGTGATGTCAAATTCAAATAAAAGTGGGGCCATACATAAAGAGCTCTGTAGGCACATATTGACTTAGAAAACCATAGGTTAACATTTTCTATGTTTTATTGTATTTTAATTTAATTTGTTAAACATTTCCCAATTTCATTTTAATCTGGGTCACTATAAGTGTTTTCAACACCTCTCATCTACATGCTGAACCTCAAATCTACCATCTTACTCTGGATACATACTATGTAAGTTCCTTAAAGGCAGAAATAGCTAAATTTTTTATCTTTCTCTCCAGTGCCTTGAATACAGGGGTACTTTTAATAAATGTGTGTTGATTTGCATTTTAGGACCACTTACCAATTTTTACCTGCTATTCATTAACTGATGGAAATATCAACAATAGAAGCTTATATACATTTTTAAAAGATGGGAAAATTATGAAATAACTGGCTTCATTAAAAAAAGGTATAGTATGACAATTATCCCCATTCCCATTCTTACCAATAACAAAACATTTCAAACAGCCTGAAACGGTAGCTTCAATTTTATAAGAAAGGTGGGGTCATACACCACTGCCATATAGCTCTGACAACAGACTACTTATTCATTTTACCTGTTCATTATTCGTACCTAAAAATTGCCAAACTTGACTAGCTGTTTGGTTGGTTTATTTTGTTTTTGGTTTTCAGCTATGCTGGGTTACAAACTATCCACAATGGATCCAGAACAACATTTTTAGGCACTAGAGATCACACAATTTTAGAGTGAAAAAAGACCATAGAGATGGTCTAGCCCCCACACCCTCTTCATACAGATGAGAAAACCAAGGCTCAGACAAAGTCAGATGAGTTGCTCAAAGCTGCAGGGATAGTGAGTGAATTGGGACTAGTCTCAACTCCCAGTCTAGTGTTCCTTCTGATACAAAACATGGCCACATTTGTAACGAAAATGTGAAAGACTAATGCAATAAGGCTATAGATAATAAGAATAACACAAAGTGGGTAGGACAGATTACACCTCTAATTAGGAGTCATAGTTAATTCTGAGGAAAATAATCAGAAGAACTTTAAAACAGCCTGCCTCAAAAGCTTAGATTAGACAAGGTCAGAATAGGACTAAGCAAGAGGAAAAGAACTCTAGCAAGAGAAATGGGTTCCACCATAAAGGGTCCAGGTATTTTTTCATTCCTCCCAGATCACAGATAACATCAAGAGCCTTAAATATACTGTGATCTAAGATGTTTGAAGGTTTTTAAACCAATAAGAACATCTGGAGAAATTAGGTATAATCTATCATCAATCCCAACCTGGAATATTCCAACTTGGGGAAGGAGGTGGGGAGGGTGGAGAAGGAAACACTAGAAATATTTAACTAATTATAATATCCTACTGAAATCAATCTCTTTATTTTGCTTCTTATGTGCATATGAATGATGATCTCTAGAATTTGTTTTTCATACTGAAGACAGGTTTAGGTAAGATTTTTAAGTGTATATGCATGGAAAACTCTAGAATTTATTTCTTTTAATATGGAATATAGGGTATGAAAATCAAGAGATACAGGGACTAGAAAAGGTTCAGAGCACCTTACTTGTCATTTCAGTTCTTGCTATTAAGAAAAGGAAGGGCTTCTGAATTTAGAACTACTAATAAAGTTATAGGCTTTCTGGAAAACCAAGACCTCTATGGGGTAAAAAAGTCTCAGTTCTTTAACATATGACAACTGCCAAACATTTAATGACTGAACTTTGTACTCTACTAGTCTGCATTACAGGTAAATGCTCCCCCCCTCCACCCAAGCTTTATCATATGCATTACTATAGTTATGCCTTTGATTACGTTAACATGTGTACTTTGAAAATCCATTTTCATTACAAATGTGGCCATGTTTTGTACTTTCACATGTCTATTGTTGTTGTGTCCAAATCTTCATGACCTCATGGACTATATTGTCCACAGGCTTTTCTTGGCAAAGAAACTAGAGTGCCATTTCCTTCTCCAGGGGATTAAGGCAAACAGGTTAGGTGACTTGTCCAGGGTCACACAGCTAGTAAGTGTCTGAGGCCACATTTGAACTCAGGTCTTCGTGACTCCAGGCCCAAAGCTCTATCCACTGAGCCATCTAGCTGCTCCTTGACATGTATATAGATAAGTATAATACAAGGTGAATAGGCACAAAGAAGGCACTGAAAGAATTTTGGAAAAATCTGAGGGGGAAAGAGGAGTATAAGAGAAAAGAGACAGATGACTTGAGAAGGGAGAGAAAGATTTTAAAAAGACCAAGATGAGGAGGGAACATATTCCCTCATGACATGAAGAAATGTTTATGCAAATGCACCATACAAAAGGTCAAGGAGATTTTATCAGCACTCTCCTCAGAGATCTCACTCACACTTTCAAGTAATAACTGTATGTAGATGACTCCTACATCTATATCACTGAATCACAGACTTAGCTGAAAATTGCTTTAGAAGTCACCTCTTTAAACCCCCTCATTTCACAGCTGCCCAGAGAGTGTAAACAATATGCCCAAGATCAAACTGGTAATTAAGTGGCAGAGCTTGCAGAGTGGCAGGACTTAAAGCCAGATCTTCTGACATTTAAAGTCTTTCCATTACACTCTACTGCCTAAAAATCTAGGGACTCATGAGTTACAAACAAATTTCTTATTGTATTTCTGTGTCTACTTGGATCACTCACTGGTGCCTCAAACTCAGTGTCCACAACCAAACCCATCATCTTTGGTGCTCCTGAATTCCCTTTCTTCTGAATTCCCACCATTTTCCCCAGTCACCCATAAAATGCTGACTCCTCTTTCTTTCTCATTCCACCCCCATGTAATCCTGCATATTCTCCTTGGGATCTCTCCCAAATGTGCATGCTCCCTTCCATTCCCCGTGCCACAGTCCTAGTTTCAGGCCTCATCACCTATCGAATGAGCTACTTACTGCAAATGCCTCCTAACTAGTCTTTCCCCACTGAAATCCATTCTCCTCACAGCGGCCAGAATTCTAAAATACACTTATAATCACATCAGTCCTCTGCACAATTCTTCCCCTCTCCTCACAGAATACAAACTACTAAGAGCTTGGTATTCAAGGTTATCTTAACTACTTTCTTGCATGTAATCTATACTCTTCTCCAACTGGATTACACCAGAGATGGCCCTGAGCTAGGGAAATCAAGGCTATCCTGCATTAGTGAGTTTGTTCACCTCATTCCCTACTCTTAGACTGCCCTCTCCCAATCTGTGCTTGCAGAATCCCACATATTTTTCAAGAAACAATCCAAACGCCACCTTCATGAAGCTCTCTCCTTGATCCATCCAACCCTCAGAGAGTGCGCTCAGCTAGAAGTGATCCTTCCCCTTACTCTCAACGGGAATGGGTTAAAGAGAGAACAACATATATATCTAGAAGGGCATAAAAGTCTTCTAAATTCAGAAAGAAATTAAGAGGGCAAGTGGATAGGGTGGGAGGAGAAGGAAGGGACTCTTACAGGGGTGGGTATGTTAAGGAATAGGAGAGCAAGGTAGTCGGTAGAAGTAAAGCAGAGGAGTGAGGAGGAATAAGGTAAATAGGATGAGAAGAACAGTAAGGAAAAATAGGAAGGAGAAAAATACACAAATATTGTAGCTTAGAATGTTAATGGGATGAATTAACCTATAAAACAGAAACAAACAGGAGATTAAAAATCTGAATTCAACAATATGTTGTTTTCAGGAAACATAAAAATGAGAGATATATACAAAGCAAAAATAAAGGGGAGGAGTAGAATTTAGTATGTAAAAAAAAAGAAGGGATAGTAATCATGATCTCAAAGTTAAAGTTAAAATAGATTTAATCAAAAGTGAAAAACAGAAACTATACTATGTATCAGCAATATTATTCAATATTATTTTAGACCATTTAAAATACCTGAGTGCACACCTGCCCAAACAGACACAGGAACTACATGAACAAATAAACTTAGATCTAAATAATTGAAGTAACATTTATTGTTCATGGGTAGGTAAAGCCAAAATAATTTTTTTCCCTTTTTCTTTTTTCTTTTTATTTTTAGTTTGCAACACACGGTTCTACATAATTTTGAGTTCCAGATTTGCTTCCCTCCCTCCCTCCCCAAGATGGCATGGAATCCCATATAACTTCCATGTATAACTTCTCATTGAATTAATTTACATACTAGTCAAGTTGTGGAGAAGAATTATGACCAATGGAATGAATCATAAGAAGAAACAGAACCAAAAAAAAAAAAAAAACCACAACCCAACAACAAATACAAAAGAGAGGAAAAAAAAGGGGGGGAGAAAAAGGTGAGCATGAAGTGTGCCTCTAACTGCATTCATACTTCATAGTTCTTTCTCTGGATGTAGATAGCACTCTCTATCATGAGTCCTTTAGAGCTGTCTCTGCATATTGTGCTGCCGAGAAGAGCACAGTCTGTCAGGGTTGGTCCTCACAGAATCCATATATCTGTGGTTGTGTATAATGTTCTCCTGACTCTGCTCCGCTCACTCAGCATTATGTCATGTAGGTTTTTCCAGGTTGTTATAAAGTCCGTATCATCCCCATTTCTTATAGCACAATAGTATTCCATTACCTTCATATACCACAGCTTGATCAGCCATTCCCCAATTGATGGGCATCCCTTTGATTTCCAATTCTTAGCTACCACAAAAAGAGCCGCTATAAATATTTTTGTACATACGGGTCCTTTTCCCACTTGTGTGATCTCTCTGGGATACCACCCTCGAAGTGGTATTGCTGGGTCAAAGGGTATGAACATTTTTATAGCCCTTTGGGCATAGTTCCAAATTACTCTCCAAAATAAGCCAAAATAATTTTTAATTTTATTCAATGTCATCTCAATTAAATTAGTAAAAAATTATTTTACTTAGTTAGAAAAAATAATAATAAAGTTCATTTGGAAGAACAAAAGGTAAGAACTTCAAAGAAACCAGGGAAAAGATGAAAAGGAAGGAGATTCAGCAGTATGAGACTTTAAACTATATTATACCGGTAGAGCATTGTTGAAGTGTAAAAAGGATAATTTCAATTATTTTAAATTAATATTTTCTTGTATAAATAAAACCTATGTAGCCAAGAATAGAAAGAATGCAGTAAATCGGGAAAAAAAATTTCATAGGCAACCTCTCAAATAGGATGTGACTGGGCTGGAGTAGTTCAAGGAAATAATGAGATGGCTGATTTAGAAAAATGTGGGAAGACTTGAACTTATGAAGGAAGATGCTACCTACCTTTGGAGAAACGGACGACAGGAAGAAATAAGCATATGGTCTTACGTATATGTGTAAGAGTGCATATGTGTATATATGTAGGTTAATAGATATCTATGTAGATGTGTATGTGTGTATATACACATATATACACATACATGTGCATACACACACATATACACATACATGTGCATATACACACATATACACATACTTGTGTATATACACACATACATGTGTATGTGTGTTTATCTCCATGCTTAATTGCAGCCTTCTTTAGGATGCTTGGGGAGGGGAATAGGGAAGGAGAAAAATAAAGTAAAAAGTGCACAGCAGAGAACAAAACAAAACCAATAAAGAAGCAAAGAAAAAGCTGGGCAGCTTTGAAAACAATGTGTAGCATTTATTATATAGGTTTTCTTGAAATGGAAATTTATTATTTTATATCGAATCTCCTCTTATAATCTGCTGTGAACATGGCAATATTTTCTTTTCTCATTTTGTATTTAGGTTTAAAACAAAAAAACTTATGAAAAAAAAGTGATCCCTCCCAATTCTGATTCCAGTCTATCTTTCCAAGAATAATTATGTTATCCCCCTCTACACTCAAACTAAACTACTCTACACTACCCATAAACACATTCCACCTTCTAACTTCATGCCTTTGCACAGGTGATTCTCCTTCTCCTCACCTATGGTCATGAAGCACCTAATCCCATTCAATGTTCAAGTCAAACACCATCTCCTTCAAGAAGCCTTTTTTGATATTCCCAATTGTTAGTATCCCACAACACACCCCCAAATCAATGAGTGCTTATCTTGTACATGTTTCCTATCTATCTGTGTATACACTGCACAGAGCTAGGTGGCAAAGTGGATAGAATGCCAGGTGGAATCAGGAAGACTAATTGACTCATCTTCCTGAGTTCAAATCTTCTCTCAGACACTAGTTGTGTGACCCTGGAAAAGCCATTTATCCCTATTTGCCTCAGTTTCTTCATCTGAAAAATGAGCTGGAGAAGGAAATGACAAACCACTCCTGTATCTTTGCCAAGAAAACCCTAAATGGGGTCATAAAGAGTAGGACACAACTGAAAACAACAAAAATGCACCCATCTTGTTCTACTCTGTATTGTGTTTGTCTATGTTTTAAACTGATATTCCCTACTTGAATGTTATCTCCAAGAGGGCAGAAATCACTATTACTCACGTTTGCACCACTGTCAGCAACTGCACAGGGCTTTGCCAACAATAACTCACAATTATAGGGAACTAAGTTTTATAAGGCACTTTCCTCACTAAAAAGAACAAAAACCCCAGTGAAGCAGATACTTAACTAATTTACAAATGAAGGAAACTTTGGCTCAAAGTTTGAATGAAGAGACCTGCCGATGGACAAAAGTCTTATTACGTGTTAAACACCTAAACTATGTCAGACAGTAGGCCAGGCCCTAGGATATAAAGACAAAAATCAGAAAGTCTCTATCCTCAAGGAGTTTCTTAACATGTTTTTCTTCCACCATGCCACTGCTGCCCATCCTCCAAACCAGACTCCCAGAGACCCTGTTAGGAGACCTTAAACCACTCAGCTCCCAGCCACCTGCATCCTGCTCCCAACTTTCCAATTCCTGCTCAGAGAACTGTAATAAAATAACACTACCACTGCCATTGAAAGAGCCAGTTAACTGACTGGCCTATTGTCTCACTTACCATCTTTGGGACTTCTTAGAACAAAACCACCTTACTTGATCTGCCCCTATTTGAATGTAAGCTCCTCAAAGGCAAGGACTGTCTCACTTTTAGATTTGTATCCTCAGTACAAGGAGTCACTTTGACCTGGATTCTGCTGCAAGAGATCTCGTCTACCTGTTTTGTGTAGTTTTGTCAAATATATATCTTCCTGCTCCCTTAATATTTATTATCAGTTACTTAATATGTTAATTTCTATTACTATATCTTCCAAGGAATTGTGAATGATTTTGATATATGGATGAGAGATATACTGTATTTCCCCTTGTATAAGATGCAGCCTTTTCCAAAAAAATTTGGGGGTCTAAAAACTGGATGCATCTTATACAGTGGTTGTAGATTTTTTTTACTTGCATTTCCCACTTTTTCACACTTGTCTTTGCGCTCATTGTTTCACATTTGTTAGCAGTATATTAGGTTACATTTTGCCACATTCTGCCCAGAAATGGCTCAGAAAAGATTTTCCTACAGTGCTGAATTCAAGCTAAAAGTGATCCAGTTTGCAAAAGTGAATGGAAATCATGCTGCTTAACATAAGTTTGATCCTCCTCCAACTGAGAAAACAATCCAAGACTGGCTACAGGAAGAAGAAACCCTACTGAAAACGCCACGGCAGAAGAAGGCCATGAAAGGCCAAAGTGAAGAAACCAACTATAGGAGAAGTTTGTACCTGGGTAAAAAGATCCTGGGATAACATCAAGATTGAGATCATTGTCAAGTCATTTAAGAAGTGTGGCACTTCAAATGCCATAGATGAAGCTGAGGACGAGGCAATATATGAAGACAGTGATTCGTCATCAAACGTAGATGAGGACAAGCTAATGGATGGGAGTTTTGACAGTGATGAGGAGTTGTAGTATGAATTTTATGATGAATAAAACTTGAGTTCAATAACTTTATGTAATACATTTTTTTTTCAAATTTTGGGCCCCCTAATTAAGGTGCATCTTATACATGGGACTGTCTCATACATGGGGAAATATGGTATGTTTATATAGGCATTCACACACATATATGTATCATGTATTATGTTGGGCTCAAGGGCCCAGGGTTGAAGGGGAGAATGAAAGCAGGCTAGATTGCTTTCAAAAAAAAGGATCTAAGCTTTTCAAACTTTCTGGTGAAAACAAAAGCTCATCTTGTCACTACTGTTTTGCCCAGCAGCATGGCAATCAGCTATGAAACATTACTGCTTCCTCCACCCTTCAAACAGCTAGGTGGCTCAGTGGAGAGAGTGACCAGCCTGGAGGCAGGAAGACTCATCCTGAGTTCAAATCTTGCCTCAAATACTCACTAGCTGTTTGATTCTGGGAAAGTCACTTAACCCTGTTCACTTCAGTTTCCTTGTCTGTAAAATAAACTAGAGAAGGAAATGGGAAATCACTGTAGTATCTTTGCCAAGAAAACCCCAAATGTGGTCACAAGAGCCAGACACAAGTGAAATGAATAAACCACAAAAATCCCATCAGACTAAGAATTCCCCAAGTGCAAGGACTAATTTTTAAAATTGCCTATGTTTGCATCCTCAGCACATTGCTGGGCACACAGTAGGCACTTAATAAACGCTTGTTACTAGACAGCAATGGAGAAAAGTGCACGGTGAGTGTCAGCACACTGCAACACCTAACTCCACTGAAACACCGTGGAAGAAAAGAAGAGAGGACGTGTTGGTCACACAGCTAGGCTGAAGTGAAGGTTAAGAGATGAAGAGCCAGTGTTCCACTAGCATCTTCCTTGCTATGTCTGGAGAATGAAGGAAAGCCTTCAGAACAACTGGGACAGATGCCTTTTGGCAAACTTTGGAAGAATAGGTACAAGAATCACAAACGCCTTCCAAATCTGCATCAAGGAGGGATTTCCTGAATCAATGACGTGACAATTCTATTTGAATATCCTCAGCACTGTGCTTATTTGAACTATAATAAGCACTGAATAAATGCTTTTTAAAAATCCATTCATTTACTCATTCAAATGAACAAAGGAACAACACTTTCAACAAAACAATACTTTACGATTCCTTGTACCATGAGGTCACCATTTAAAAAGTTGTATTTTATTTATTTTTTGGAGAGGGGAAGGCAGGGCAATTGGGATTAAGTGACTTGCCCAAGGTCACACAGCTAGTAAGCCTCTCAAGTGTCTGAGGCCATATTTGAACTCAGGTCCTCCTGACTTCAGGGCTGGTGCTCTACTCACTGCACCACCCAGCTGCCCCTAAAACATTGTGTTTTAAAAGTCTTGATGGGCAGACTGTCTCAAAAGTCTTTAGTGCAGTTATAAAACTTAAACACAGTTTATAAAACTTAAAGTACTAAGACTTTTGGAACCAGCTGTTTAGTCCTAGTCATGGATAGGCATACTGCATTTGGAACAGAAAAGAAGGGCTTGATTCTAAACTCCCAGGGGGGAAGGAAGTGACAGCTCAGATGGAAGGAAGGGTGGTGAAGAAGGGAATAAACATTCATACTGCACCTACTATGTGCCAGGCAATGTACTAAGTGCTGTTACAAATATCATCTCATTTGAAATATATGTGAAAGTGTATTTATAATATATCCAGCTATTATTAAAGCACTCTGTAAACCTTAAAGTGTTATATAAGGGGGAATGAAATAAACATTTACATAATGCCTACTACGTGCCAGGCTCTTTACTAAACGTTCTATACAAATATTATTTCATTCAATATATATAAAAGTCTATTTATAATGTTACCTATTATCAAAGCACTTTGCAAACCTTAAGGAGCTACATAAGGGTGAAGGAAATACGCATTTATGTAGCGCCTACGGTGTGCCAAGCACGGTACTAAACTTTTTTTTTTTTTTACAAATATCTCATTTGACTTTTGTGTAAAAGTGTACTTACATACAAATGCAAGCTATTATTAAATCACTCTGCAAATCTTAAAGCGCCATATAAATGCCAGCTGCTGGTATTGTTATATTTTATACGACAATATGTTAACAATAATTATTAATTCTCTAGTCCCATAACGGTTTCCTCATCGCAGGCCTCACTGTTGCCTAAGTTTCGGGGTCCGGCCCCACCATCTTCTCTAGGGAAGGCTACTTACTGAACACCTCAGGGCCTCCAGCAGGAGGGTGGGGACTGAAGGGAGGGGGATGCATGCCAATCGTTGCCATGGAGACGCTGCCGACCCCCCGCGGGGCACAGGGATCTGGCAGTCAGGCTTCGGCGGGGAGCGGAGACGATGCCCTCCTACCTCCTCTCTTCCCAGCCGCCCAAGTAGCCCCGGGAGGGGTCGGCAGCGCCCGCGGTGGGGGGGGGTGGGGCTGAGAGGGGGGGAAGGGGTCCCTGGCCAGGCCTCCGCGGTCCGAGAGCGGCAGGAATGGCCGTACTCACTGCTTCACGTTGTCGCCCAGCGCCTCGCTCAGGTTCTTCTTGGCCGCCTCCAGCTCGCTCACAAAGGTCGCCATCGCTGCCCTGACTCCCGACCGGCAGAGCAACAGCGCGTGTGCAGCCGCAAAAACCAATCGGAGCAGACTGGGGCTCGGGAGGCAGAAGCCGCTTCCGTCTCCAGTCTGCAGCGGAGCAAGAAAGCCCTCGTTTATTTAGTTCTCGTAGCTTGCTCCCTTTCTCGCGAGAAGCACGAAGGTATACGCGTACGTACGTGCGTAACCACACCCCGCTGAGATTTCCCCGCTCTCCCCGCCCCTCCGCCTCACGTGACCGATTTCACGCTACTAGTCAGTTCTGACACTGCCTCCTCCTCCATCTGCAAACTTGTCTCACGTACTGCAGCGCCACCTGCGGGGCCGGAGCCGCCGATCGTTGCTATTGCGCTCTGCGCTGCCGAATTGGAGCATCTCTTTCCCTGTTCTTTGAGAGTGGCTTCTGCTTAGCTCATTCAGGCCTTCACCCCGGACTTACGATAAGCTCTTAGAGCTTCCAAATGACGCTTTTCGTCGTAAGCTCTTCCAGCGACTTTGGGGACGCCCTGCAGCAGGTCTACACAAAACACGCACAAAAGCGATACAAAGTAACCCCGGGTAACTGTAGATGCCCCGGAGCAGGACCAGCCTAGGCACGAGACGGCGTCCCCGCAGCTGGGGCTGCGAGGACGCCCCAGAGGCGCGAGGCAGAGGGGAGTGAGTGCAGCACCCCAGGAGCTGGCGTCGTGCTCAGAGGGGACCCCAGGCTGGAGGCTGCTGGCATGGGCTGAGCCAGAGGGGATGAAATCTGAGTCTGGTGGGTGGCTGTGGGAGTGGAGAGGAGGGGATGCTGGACAACCAGGCTTTTCCTTTCGATGGTGAGCCCCGCCAGGGTAGGGAGTGCTTTTTTGCCTTTCTTTGGATCCCCAGCGCTTACTTAGCACGGTGCCTGGCACATAGGAGGAAGGAAGGGAATAGGCATTTATTAAGCAAGCACCTACAATGTGCCAGATATTGTGCCAAGAGCTTTACAAATACTTATTTGATCCTCAGAACAACCCTGTGTTGTTGTTGCTGTTAATATCCCCATTTTCCAGTAGAGGAAACCGAGGCAGACAGGCGAAACGACTTGGGGAGCTTGCACAGCTAGGGAATGTCTGAGGCTGGATGGGACTGCATTCTCTCATTCGGGTGGATACATACACCAGGCTTGGAGGAGGAGTGGGCATACTTGTTAACTGCCAGACCCTTTACTCAGTTCACTCCAGTTCACTCTGGATAGACACATCACAGAATCCAGATCTTAGAGGACAGTTATCCGGCAGGCCCTGGGTCATGAAAGTAGTTACCTAGTTCATAGTGAAGAAGTTAGGGGTAGAGATTAGGGGTGCTTGGGCCGGGAGAACGCCAAGGCAGAGTTGCCTGGAATAAATTCAAACACTCAAGCGGTCTTTCAGTCAAGAGAACAGAAGCCTGCAAAGTCCCTTTTGGGAACTTGCACCCTAATGGGGGGGGGGGCAATGAATCTAGAGCTCATACAGAAAAGGGGCATGGGAAAGGAATGCCAGGAATACTAATTAGATAATCTAAGGGTCCAGGTGTTTTGGGGAGTTATGGATGGGAAAGTGTAGGGAGTATATTATTAAGGGAGATGTCAGAGGCATGGACCTTGGGGAATCTGGCAGGAGGAAGGGTCTGCCAGCCACCCAGGGACAAAAATCCCTGGATCAGGTATCCCTCTGTCTGTTCTGATAAGGAAATTACAGAGTCAGGCTTGCAACAAGGAAAAATTTTTTCCACAAGGGGGTGGGAGGCTGGGTTACTTACAGAGACATGGTCTTAGGGTTTTTTGGGGTCCAGTTTCCACCACCCCACAGCATTCCTTTATTCCAACTCCTGTCCCTATAATAGTGGACTTCAGTATACAAGCTGATGTCCTTTCAAACACCCTGGTCCCCCAAATTCCTCAATATTCTTGGCTCCTGTGACCTATTCCTATCAATAAAATTAAGCACCAAATGTGTGCCTGGCACTGGAGGGTACAAAGACAAAAATGGAACAGTTTCTGACATCAAGAAGCTTACATTCTACTAGGGTAAACAACATCTCTGAGAGAGCCACAACTTCCTTGGCTGCTTTGGTGCCAAGTCTAGCTGAATCTCCTTCCACAAAGACTATTATAACCATTCCCTTCTCTGTCCTCACATGCTTATCAGTCCAATCTTCCCGAATTGATTTCATGACTTGGGAGATGCTGGCAAAGGACCACCTAGCATGATGTGCCAGCATCAAAGAAGTCATTGTGCTCTGTGAGCAAAGCAGAATTGAAATAGCTCAAGAGAAACACAAGATGCGCAAAGTTAGAGAATCCACCCTAAATGTTCATATGGACTATTTGTGCCCAATCTGTGATAGAGCGTTCCAAATTTGTATTGGTCTGATCAGCCAGTCAGACATACTGTATCTTCACCCTGACATAATGATGTCATTTTGGTCCTCTTTGAGAATGATGGACAATAACCAACCATCATCCCAGTTCAGGCCCTCGTCCACTTTTACCTGGACTGGCGATAGTCTCCTTGAGGGCAGGGATTATTTTGTAGGCTGCTTATTGATTGGTTAATTTTAAACTCAATTATAATAATGACTTGGGAGGGGGGGTACATTGCTTCAGATTAGCCATATGTCATGTGGATAATTGACAGTGGAGTATTTGTAATATATTTACTGTCAGAGCTTCAATTTGTCAAAACCCTCTAAAACTAAGCTAATACACATAACTGAAATAAGTGAACAATAATAAACACACACACATATTTGTGTGTACGTATATACATATATACACACAAATACAAGTTGCCAGAAAATAATGAGGCAAAGAATTGTGAACTACTCAAAAGCCTCATATCTATCTGTTATACTTTTCCCCCAAAGAAAGTAGGAAAGCATTGAATGGACATAGTAAGCAAGCAAAGAGAGTAGGAGGAAAGAAGGGAAGAGAGGAAGGAAAGAAAGACATGGAGAGAGAGAAAGAAAGGAGGGAGGGGAGGAAGGAATGAAAGGAAGGAAGGAGAAAGAGAAGAAAGAACTATTCTAACAGTTAGTGAATGACTGCTTATTGACATGGCTACCATAGAATTAGCAGTATGTGTAAAGTCAAACCATTGACTAGTTAGAGCAAAGATCAAAACCAACATCAAATTAGAAAAAAAAAAGCTGAAGTTGAGAAGAAATTGTAAACAATTATAACTGCTTCAAAGTGACCTGTCTACATGAGACATCGACAGCCTAAAAACAGAAAGTGAAAAAAAAAGGCAAAGATATTTATTATCATGATTTCCTGCAAAAGTTTGACCAAGGTAAAGTGAGCCACAAGAAAGCCTAACTGACCCCCCCCAACCCCTCACCCCCTCAAAAGCCTCTTATACTGCTTCTAGAGAACAGGAACTACTTGTAATTTTTTTCTTTGCCTCCCTAACATCAGGCATGGTGCCCTGCACCCAGTAGGTACTTAATAAATGCTTATGGAATTGAATTAGCCAGTAACATTTGACCTCCTTGCAAACTGAGGGAGGAAATAGCCAAGGACAACTCACACTCAGAATACAAACTCATTTATAAAACACTACAGAGGGAAAAGGCAGCAGCTCATGAGCAGAATCACCTTATAAAGCAAGAAAATACAGGGGGAGAGAAAACAAGCCTACAGAAAGCTTGGCGTGAGACCCAAGTGAGCTGCATCATCATCCCTGGAACATTTATAGACAAAACTGGCAAAAGTACAATAAATAGACGTAAAATGGAACAAATTTGTCCACGTTTCTATAACAATCTACTTTCATCATAAGAGACAGAAAAATTTCCTCTTTTGGAACCTAACACCTCAGTCTTCAAAGTGCTATTTAAAGATATAGACTGCCATTTGGGAAGATAAAGTTTGTAAGGGAAACAGAACCAGGAAATCCACACAGAAGAAATCCGTGTTGGATGTGAGAGTCTTGGATTATGTTACTTAATAGCTCAAAAGAGGAGGGGCAGGGAAAGGAGATAGCAAAAATAATGGAGAAAAAACTCACATACAATATTAATGGCCCCAAAAGGCAGTTAGGAGATAGTGAACACCTACAAAAGAAAATCATGAATACTATTGTGCCATGAGAAATGATGAGCAAGCACACTTCAGAAAAACCTAGAAAGACTTATGTGAACTGATGCTGAGTGAAGTGAGCAGAACCAGCAGAACATTGTTCACAGTGACAACCACACTGTGCAATGACTGACTTTGATAGACTTAGCTTTTCTCAGCCATGCAAGAACCTAAAACAACTCGAAAAGACTCATGATGGAAAATGCTATTCACATACAGAAAGACAACTGTGGCGTCTAAATGCTGATGGAAGCATTCTATTTACTCTCTTTTTGTTGTTGTTTTGTTTTGTCTATTCTTTCTCGTGGTTCCTCCCATTGGTTCTAATTCTTGTTTCCAACATGACTAATGTGAAAATATATTTAATATGAATGTATATGTAGAGCCTATATCAAATTGTACGTCATCTTGGGGAGGGGGGAGGAGAAGGAGGGGGAGGAAATTTAAATTTCAAAATCTTGTTAAAGTGAATGTTGAAAACTAAAAATTAATTAATTAATTAAAAAAAGAAAAAGAAAGCCATGATCCCCAAGAATGAACATGGCTTTGTTTAGAAAACATCATGCCTGACTAACTTTGTTTCTTTTTTAGTTATGGTTACTAAACCGGTACCTAACAAAGTCCCATTCTAGTCCTCATCATGGCATTGAGGTTGCCCTGAGCTCTCGAAGCTTATGCCCAAAACGCTAATTCTACAGATGGGGAAACTGAGGCCAGTAGAAGTTAAATGAATTGCCAAAGCTCACATAGGTATTAATTGGACAACTGGTATTTGAACTCAGGTCCTCTGACTCCATACCATGGTTCCTCCCTTAGCAATCTTGGTATTCTCACCATAGATAAAATTTTTTTAAAAAAATTGGAAGTCCAAAGGAAGTTGCAGTTAAATGGCATTGATAGGTATATAGAAAATATATGGGGGATGGGGAAGGGAACAAACATGTATTAAGTGCCTACTATGTATCAGGCACTGTGCTTAGTATTTTATAAATATTGTCTCACTTGATCCCCAAAACAACCATGGGAGCTAGGTGATAGTACGATCACCATTTTACAGATGAGGAAACTGAGTCAGAGTGACTTGCCTTACAGTCATACAGCTAGTGAGTGTCTGAGGCCAGATTTGAACTCAGGTCTTCCTGACTTTAGGCCCAGCACTCTGTCCAGTAGAATAGACATACAAAGAGATTTTGAAAGGAGGACACTAGGAGGTGATTTATTGCTGATGCAGGAGTCATTCCTGAATCATCAGCTCATTAAAGCAAAAGTAAAAATGAATACAAAGCTAAAAGAAAGAACAAAAATGAGAAGAAAAAAGACATGTTGTACAATTTAAAATGTCAACCTGACATTTACATGAATTAGTGATACTGAAAAATGGCAAATGGATGGAGGAAAGGACATGAACATTATTTATAAAGATTTCGTGTGAGAGTTTAACCGACATCAATCAAATGCCATAATAAAGAGACCAATGAGGAGACTTTCTCCCTTCTCCCAGAAGGAAGAATGTGTTGATGGGAAACACTAGACTAACTGATGAATCTGTGAGTATGAGCACTGACACCAAAGGAATTATCCTAATCCCTGTGGTTGCCTAGTCCATTCATGACTGATGTATTCATGAATGCCTGTGATCCTCACACCCTAGGGCTACTATTTCCTTTGTTTATCTCAGTATACAAACACATAGACCCTTCCCAGCTCAGACCATTCCAATAAGTCTTCAGTTCTGAGCAGGGTTGACCTGGATTGTGATTATGTAAATGGGGTCATTTCCCAGAGTCAGAACAATACTAGGAACCAAGACTGGAAATGAGACAAAAGCATATGTCTTCTTGTATCCTTTTCTTAAGTGTTCTATCAGTGATTTTTAGTGCCATTCATAAAATTTGTCATTAGATTGAAAGTGGTGAGGTGACATCTCTGTTCCTTGAAATCTCAACCTGGTCTAGCACATGTGGTGATGAGGATGTGATCTCAGAATACCAACTCACTGACCTCATTTATAATGTGGACTTCTTGGCACATCAAACAGAGGTACAAATCCAAGGTTGAAAGAACCCAAAACTATTGTTTTCTGTGGTCTGTTATTATCAAGAAGCTTTTTAAACTGCTGCTTATGATTAGATTGGACATAGAAGAGTATTTCATGGGTGGAAATGAATTTGAAAGGGCTAAAGAGATATTCTGAATATAGAACTGGCACCAGCAAATTTAAGTACACTGAAGAGGGATTCCCTATAGAAGATGAGATCCTCCACAGTCAGGTGAATGTGGACGAGGTTGCATGGATTGCATCCAGCTCAAGAGTCCTGCAGGGTCTCCTCAGTGAAATCGGTAATTATTCAAAAGAACCTGGCATAATTATACACACAGGAAGAACCAAGTCAATAAGAATAATCAATCAACAAACCAACAAATGAGTTAACATTTGTAAAGCACATTGCAAACATTATAATGCTGTATAAATTCTTATTATTGTTATAAACCTACTATGTACCAGGGACCACTGCGCTAGGCTCTAGGAATACAAGTACAAAGAATGCAATAACCCCTACTCAGAAGGAGCCTATAGTCTAATGGAGGAGGCTACAAGTACATGCAAAAATCTGTATAGCATAAATGTAAAGTTAATAAATACAAATGTATACAAAGTAATTAAATACAAGACTTTTCCTCTGTACCATGAAATGACCCAATATCACCAGTTTCCCACTACCTTGATCCAAGAAGAGGAAAAAAGCTGGTACTGGGTCTGGTAATGATGATCACCCTGTGTATTAAACAAGATTCTAGGCCCTCCCCAGAAGCCATTGGGGAAGGAAATATGCTAAAATTATTCCTATGTTGAAGGCAGGAATAGTGATGGACAGTTATACTTGTTCAAAATTCAGAGAGATACAATGACAAAATGGCAAGATGGGATGCAGGTCACAATATTCATAATGCCATGATGCCCACAGTAGGTACACACCCCCAAAGGCTTATAACTAGAAATAAACAGTAGCCCCTGGTACAAAGAGAGATGAAGGACATGATTGAAGTCTCTTGACCAGGGAGATACCCATCTTTGGCCTGGTTCCCATTCATTTTTGCAATCCAGAGTGAGGAAGGCAGGGAAGGGCTGAAATGATTGAATATCCACTGGCCTCCTCCAATGGAGTGGCCTTTTGGATTAACGTATTTTCTCCCTGGGTCACATCTAATCTAGTCAGTTGCTGGGACTTGAAGGGGGCTTCACTGAACTCAGGTCCTCAGACTCCAACGACAATATCTTGCTGCTTCTCCGTTTATATATGAATGTTCCATGGGTGGGTGGTTTGTATGTTACTAATGAACCTTGTGGTTAAATTTGAGATGAGTGTGACTGAATGAGCCATAGCCACTTGTAATTTACCTGTGTATTTTTTCAATTAAGTACCTCCTAAGTTCAGAGTGCTGGAGTTGGAATCAGGAAGACCTACGTTCAAATCCAACTTCTGACACTTCCTTGCTAAATGATCATGGGGAAGCCTCTGAGCTTCAGGCAATTCTATAAGACTTCTCTGTAAGTTATATATTTAGAGTTTGCATGACAACAAAATTATAGGTCCTTGACAAATTGTTGTACATTCAAGGCACTATGCTACTGCGGTAGCATTCTTCCTATTTCAATACTTAACACCAGGCAGCCATCTGGTCATAATTCCAAGTATAGTGTGTGTGTCTCCATAGTTACTCTTCAAGCTGCTGTTGCCATAGTGATAGTTCCATGTCTTTCACAGAATTTAGCATCAAAGGACTTCCATCCAGTCTCAAATAAATGGCAACAAGATTTTCCAAACCCAGTTATCAAGAAATCTGAGTTTAAGAGTCCTTGCGTTTATCTACTCTCAATGAACAGCATACAGAAGAAAAGGAAGAAAGGTGATAAGAGCATTATATTCAATGAGGATCCCTATATGTCCATCTTCTTTCTTTTTTCTCCCTTGTAGAAAAAGTATAAATGTTTTCAGGTTCAGGTTCTAAGGCTTCAGGCAATATCCTCTAATTCCCAGTCCATTACTCTTTCCCCTGTACAGTAATTCCATTCTGTTGATAGGTGTTGAGAGACCTATAAAGACAATTAACATTCAGGCCCTAATCTCATAGAATCAGATCGGGGAAACATAATGAACATATAAATATCTCATAATTATAAAATTATTATACTTATATTAGAATGCATTCAATTCAATAAACATTTATCATACCAGGTACTGTGCAATTTCAGGGGATACAAATAAGAATCACAGTCCCTGACCTCAAGGAGCTTACAATCTACTGGGGGAAGACAACACACAAAGGGGGTGGGGATGGAGAATACATGAGGGGGCATCTTGTTCTGTGGAGTTCAAGACAGAAAGAGCTGCAATTTAATACTCCACTCTCTAGTCAGAGAGGAGAGGAGGCTGAGGAGTTGGTATCCAAGGCAGTTAGCATCGTGGTAATGAGATTAGAAGTGATGAGATTGGAAGCATTCTAAAATAAACAGAATTATTAATATAATAATTATAAAAAGTTATTTCTCCCAAAGCAGCAAAGCATGAGGGAGTTTTTTTAAAAAGAGTTTTAAAAAAAGACAAAAATTAATTAGAGTAATTTAATTAAAATTTAATTTTTATGTAATAGATTGTCTATAAATTCCAAAGCTAATCAAATTCTGTCTAAAAGACTCTTTGTGAAATTCTCATTGCTTATATGCACAAGTAACACAGAATGTTTCTTTAAAATCTTAACATATATAATAATGTTAAAATAACATCTACTTATTTTACTGAACATACTGAGAATCCAGAATGAATGCCCTTAACTAATAATTCTGAGTTCATTTGCTTCAGTTGGAGTAATAGAGATTTCTCCAATTATTGAGCTAGATTAGTCTGCAGGAATAGGATATTTCTTTAAATTGCTTTACCAGGCAGTTAAATATTGCTTCTTCACTCCCTACAAAGCCCTTTGGTATTTTCATGAATACTGTCATCAATACACCTACAAAAGGATTAATTTGCATCCAGTAACAAAAGCATAAAAGCAACTAGATTTCTCAACACAGCTCTCCAAGCCTCATAGCAAACTGACAAAGAAGTTCCAATTATATCTAGCAGCACAAACCACTGAGTGGGGCACAAGAGATATTCTCCACTGCAAAACGACCCTTGCCAACTTGACCAAAGCAACCTCCACCTTTGTTACCATTGGTAGGTACAGAAGAGAGAAACATTTCAGCTCTTTCATTCAGTTCACTGTTGTATGGGATGAAAGACCCTCGCCAATTAATAGTTAATAAGGAGCTATCTCAGGATGGGAACAGAAATAAATTTTGGTCAATTCTCGAGAATTGGGCATCCCCCACTAGAACAAATCCAACAAGGAAGGCACTTTACAAGGGGCAAGGCACCCATAATTATACCTAACACAAGAGAATTCCCACCCACCTCTGACCCTTCTCACCATTGGCTGGGAGGTAGGCTTACAATCTGAGCATGAAAGCTAGACAAAGAACCGGGAAATTGAGGCACAGAAACTCCAATTCCCATTCCCTTAGGTAATGATTACAACTGAGGTGACATCTATAAATCTAAAGAAGCAGAATAGGCTAAGGGGAGGGGGAGACCCTTTCCATTCTTTTACAGTACTTTTACAGTAAAGGAAAGCAGGTCACAGTGACCCTATTCTTACTGAGCAAATCTTTAAACCAGAACCAGAAGGAAGAACAAAAAGTTTCAGGGTGAACTTTCCCAGAGGCTGAGCCATCAGACCCTCAAGGCCTCAGAATCTTCCCCTTCCCTATATCTTGATTTTTAAACACTCCTGTATATACATATGAATAGATATGAATATTATACACATCCTCCCCTGTGAAGTCTTCACATTTCATTTATTTACCTCACACACTATGTTCTTCACAAAATGACAGCATTAGGAGGTATCTTAAGGCCCACTTGATCCAAGGGATAGCAAAAAACTGCACACAAAGTAGATACCCCTTGAATAGGAAAGTAAAATGGAATATTATTTCCTCTAAGAAATGATGAAAATGAAGAACTCGGGGAAGTCTAGAAAAACTTACATGAACTGATGCAAAGTGAAGCAAACAGAACAGAGAAAACAGTATAAGCAATGAAAGCAACAATGTAAATTGCAGGGCAGGGGGGAGGATTGAAATACCAAATGCTGTGTCATTATGATGACCAAGTTTGCTTTGGGAGAGGAGGTAAGAGAATGTATCTCCCTTGTTTGCAGAGGTGTGGAACTATGGATGTGGAACATTTAACATGTTGTCAGACTCATTTGATACATTGTATAGTTTTAGCTGAAATGTCCCCCCCCCTTTTTTTTTTACTCTTTCTTATAAGCAATGGTACTCTAGTGGTAGAAACAGAGGCATATGTTTACTATATAGTTTAATTCACATATTCTATCTCACACTTTCCAGGTTTTACCAGGAGTCATGTGGCATTAATATATCAACCAAATTAGAGGTGTTTAGACCCAGCCAAATACATGCATAGTTTTCAAATAGCCATGATGAGTTTGAATCATATATATGGGATTAGCAAGTGGGCTGTCTCTCATAATTTTGTATAACAAGCAAATGTTTTTGATCAAATAGAAATGGGGACATTAGACTATACATAAGGATCCCTGCAGGCCACACATTGGCTTAGTTTTAAAACATAATATTATCTGCGTTTTATGATATTTTTTTGTTCTGTTAAATATTTCCTAATTACATTTTAATCTGGTTCTGACTGTACTCAGGGGTGTTATGGGCCACATGCTGCCCATTTCACACCTTTGTCTTAGAGAAAGAAAGGAGCAAAGGGACAGTCACCACACCTTTGGTCTTCAAATCTTCAACTGGCATAGAGAATGGAACAGCTTCTAGGACCTTCTATACTGGGCTGGTCACCCTCCAAGAAACAGGAGGGAAAAATCCTTTGTCAAACTAAAATACATATACATGCACATATGTATGTGACAATTTCAAACTGCTCACTGCTTTTATAGACATCTTTTCATAATAAGAGCAAGACAATCCTGATAGGTACATATTTCTAAAAGGGGCTGCTACTGTTGTCTTAGAGGGAGCAAAGCACATGCCACCACCCTTTCCTACACTATCTCAGGTTGGCACAGACTGTGGCTGGGCCCAGGCGCTATGTTCAGATTGGCACACACAAGAAGGCTGGCAAAAACAACTAGGAAAGGGAATGGAAATGCATAGGTTTACTACTTGGCAGCAGTGGCTAAATTCTGTAGTGGTGGTGGCTAGATTATATACAATAATCTCCCCATTTGGTGCTAAGCATACTTACAGTTGTTAAAAATGCCCATAAACAAAATTTTACACAGGAGTGAGAGAAGGAAAGATTTATCGCAATTCTTGAGAAGAGGGCCACCCAGGCTAGAATGCACCAGGGTGGATGATACAGAAGCAGAGCCAGCTTATATAGATTAGTTGATTAAGGTCCTTCCCTTCTAGATAGGGATTGGTCCCAATCCTTCTGGGTTACACTCTTCCTTCCACTCTCACTACATACTACTCCTTATCATATTACCTCACCCACTTCATGGGTCGCATATACATAAAATAGAGGGATAATTTTATGCAGGGTGTGTCACTTAGTATTCACAAGGCGATTAAGCATGCATATTTCAGGTCTAACTTACCCTTTGCCCTACTTTTTTTTTTCTTTCTTTTTTTTTTAAAATTTTTTTAATGCAATTTATTTATTTAACATATTTGGTTTTCAGCATTGATTTTCACAACATTTTGAATTACAAATTTTCTCCCCATTTCTACCCTCCCCCCCACTCCAAGATGGCTTATATTCTGGTTGCCCTGTTCCCCAGTCAGCCCTCCCCTCTATCACCCCCCTCCCCTCTCATCCCCTTTTCCCTTCCTTTCTTGTAGGGCAAGATAAATTTCTATGCCCCATTGCCTGTGTATCTTATTTTTTAGTTGCATACAAAAACTTTTTTTGTTTTTGTGTTGTACCAGAAGCGAGCGAGACACACCACAGAGTATAAGTTTTAAGTGGAGAATTTATTAGCCGGCGGCCATCGGGGTACGGCACCACAAATCAATGGCAAATGTGTTGGGGTGATGGCTTGGCTTATATAGGATATGGGGGTACAGAGTAGGGGGGAAGAGGAACAAAGGTCCTGGCTGATCAAAAGATTCAGTCAGGTTATCGTACTAGTGGGATAATCTCATTTACATTCCTTGGTGGAGTCACAGAGTCCCAGGGATATCTCCCAGGAAGGGTCTATCAAGTTATCTCTCAGTGGGATGGTCCTATCTATTGACATTCCAGGAAGGAACCAAGGAGTCTCAGGGATATCTGCTAGACAGGATCTGCCAGGTTATCTCTCAGTGGGATGGTCCTATCTATTGACATTCCAGGAAGGAGTCACCGGATCCTAGGGGGCTCGTCAGTAGCAAGGGGTTACTCAGGGGTTCCTAATTTTCCTTGTATTACATTTAAACATCTGATTTTAAAACTTTGAGTTCCAAATTCCCTTCCCTCTTCCCTTCCCACCCACCCTCCCTAAGAAGTTGAGCAATTCAACCTAGGCCACACATGTATTATTATGTATAACCCTTCCACAATACTCATGTTGTGAAAGGCTAACTACATTTTGCTCCTTCCCAACCCATCCCGCTTTATTGAATTTTCTCCCTTGACCCTGTCCCCTTTCCAAAGTGTTTGTTTTGATTACCTCCACCCCCATCTGCCCTCCCGTCCACCATACCCCCCTTTTATTTTTTTTTATCTTCCTCCCTCTTCTTTCCTGTGGGGTAAGATACCCAACTGAGTATGTATGGTATTCCCCCTCAGGCCAAATCTGATGAGAGCAAGGTTCACTCGTTCCCCCCTCACCTGCCCTCTCCCCTCCTCCCATAGAACTGCTTCCTCTTGCCACCTTTATGCGAGATAATCCACCCCATTCTATCTCTCCCTATCTCCCTCTCTCAGTATGTTACTCTCTCATCCCTTAATTTCATTTTATTTCTTTTAGCTATCTTCCCTTCATCCTCAACTCACCCTGTGTCTGCTCTCTCTCCTTTACATATATATATATATAAACACATATATACATATACACATACATACACATACATACATATACACATAGATATATACATACATACCCATTCACTTATATATATACATAAACATATATATACATACATATATATATATATATATATATATATATATGCATATTCCCTTCAACTACCCTAATACTGAGGTCTCATGAATCATACTCATCATCTTTCCATGTAGGAATGTAAACAAAACAGTTCAACTTTAGTAAGTCCCTTGCAATTTCCGTTTCTTGATTACCTTTTCATGCTTCTCTTGATTCTTGTGTTTGAAAGTCAAATTTTCTATTCAGTTCTGGTCTTTTCACTGAGAAAGCTTGAAAGTCCTCTATTTTATTGAAACTCCATATTTTGCCTTGGATTTGCCCTACTTTTGATTATAGACCCAGTTGAAATTGGTTTTCCCCCCTTCTGAGAATTGTTTCTTCTTTTCACTGTGCTGCTCCTTTCTAATCAAGTGACTCCTAGACGTTTCTTTCTGTGGAGGACAAACTTTATCTCTTTCTAACATGGTGCAGTACCACAATTGCACTTATATGGCTCCTCTATTCTCAATCTCATCATCCTCATCTCTGCTGCTTGTCATTTGGGAATTGGCTTGGGAATCAATCCCTTACACCAAGGGAGTCACTGTAAACACAATCAGCAACAACCCCTATGAAGACACAACAGAAATTCCACAAACATATTTTTTTTTAAATTTATTTATTTATTTTTAGTTTGCCACACATGGTTCTACATAGTTTTGAGTTCCAGATTTTCTCCCTTCCCTACCCCCTCCCTCCCCAAGACGGCATGGAATCTCATATAACTATTATGTATAGCTTCGCATTGAATTAATTTATGCACTAGTCAAGTTGTGGAGAAGAATTATGACCAATGGAATGAATCATGAGAAAGAAGAAACAGAACCAAAAAAAAAAAAAAACCCAAAAACAAAAACAAAAGAGAAGCAAAAAAGGCAAGCATGTAGTGCGCCTCGATCTGTATTCAAACTTCACAGTTCTTTCTCTGGATGAAGATAGCATTCTCCATCGTGAGTCCCCTGGAGTTGTCCTTGCACCTTAGGTTGCTGAGAAGAACGCAGTATGTCAGGGTTGGTCCTCACGGAATCCATATATCTGTGGCTGTGCACAACGTTCTCCTGGCTCTGCTCCGCTCACTCAGCATTATGTCGTGTAGGTTTTTCCAGGTTGTTACAAAGTCTGCATCATCCCCGTTTCTTATGGCACAATAGTATTCCATCACATTCACATACCACAGCTTGTTCAGCCATTCCCCAATTGATGGGCATCCCTTTGACTTCCAATTCTTGGCTACCACAAAAAGAGCTGCTATAAATATCCTTGTACATATGGGTCCTTTTCCCGCTTGTGTGATTTCTTTGGGATACAACCCTAGAAGCGGTATTGCTGGGTCAAAGGGTATGAACATATCTATAGCCCTTTGCCACAAACATATTTGAGCTGTGAAAGACTTGGTAACCAAGTACTTAGCCATTCCCATAGGGACCAGGGTTTCACCACCTCTTGAAATTCATTCCAGGCATTCAGAACCGATTCCATGTGGTTATGGATGTGGTTGAAGTTATCAGGAACCCAGGTGTAGCACTCCTGACCTACAAGAGTGCATACCCCTCCTCTCTCTGCCAGGAAGAAGTCCGGAGTTAACCTGTTTTGTAAGGCTACAGCCTCAAGTACATGGACTTCAGTATTTAGGTCTTCCACAGTGCCTATGATTTCATTAACAAATACTTACAAAAACTCATTCGTTTTACTTAGGACCGCCAGACGGCATCTGGTCTCACACACGGACAGTATGATAGAAAAGTCATGTTTAATCTCACTCACTGAAGGGTAGCAGAAACTTGGATAGCTGCAAGCTTACTTTGCAAGTGCATACTAGGAGGCAGGGTAGGGGTGGGCTGAGGGCAAGAGGCACCTAACCCAACTCATACCCACTTATCCAATTTGAGGGGAGTCAGTAATATGCTCCCCAGTAATATAATATCTTGTTGCACAGGAAATAAAACCCCTGTGGGGCTATACTAAAAAATCCATTCATGTATGTTTGGCCCCCTGGCTTAAGCACAATTCTCAAGAGGGCCCTTTCCTTCCTGAATAGTCACATTCTGTCTCAGGGATATGGGTCTGAGTTCGTGTCTCATTTTGCTCGTAACACAGAACCGGTGGCCTGACAACATGTTGGAAGGTTAAGGGAGGCAAGAATTGTGAAAGGTTGGTGCTCTTATCCCAATTAAAAGAGAATGAGTAGGTAACAGGTCCATAATGCTGGCCAGGAGTAACATAACAAGCAAATTTATAATAGGGGAATAAAGAAACCCAATACAGCAGTAGCTTTAGGGCTGTCGAGTCTTTCAGCAGGGTCCGTGACCATCAGGGGTTTGGCAAGCACTTCTTGTGCATCACTCAGACAGCTACATATGGATCAGGGAAGACCTGTGGAGGCATTCCCTTGACTATAACCAGGAACCAGGTCACTTGCAGAGATTCTCTAGATAATGCTGCCAAGTCCTGCTGGTGATACAATTTTGCATAATTTAGTAGTCAGACCTTATGGATCTAATCCTATTCTTGAAAAGGATTCACAGGGTCTTGACTTGGAAAATGGACATTTCTATCTCAATATTATTATACAGGTACTTCAAAATAGGGGAGAAAAGACATGAATTTAAGAGTTCTTTACAATTACTAATGCAGTTTTACATATAAAACCCTTAATCCAAATATTTTGAGAGTTTATGTCTAAACAAACTCAAAACCAGTATGTTCCATTTTGAAATGTTTTGAAAGCAGTTGATCCATCTTAGTCCTTAGATTTCTAGTGGCTTAATCTTACTGTTTTCTCTCAAAGTTTACTACTCCAGTACTTTTTAAAAATTTTTACATCTTTATCCTATTCCTCTTTCGAGGACGGGTGTGTGTGTGTGTGTGTGTGTGTGTGTGTGTGTGTAATCCTTATATCATCCTGAAAGAATGAAGTACTTCAAGTATACATGAATAACACAACTATCAGCAAGATGATGGCAAGCCTAAGAATTCATTTACTTAGTTGCTCAGGATATGGAGTTGATCACAAATGCAGATTAAAGTAGTTAAGATCTTTCATAATTGCATCCCATTATAGTAATTCAGACTAAAGAGAGAGTTGGTGAATGAGTTTTTGTTCGCTGAAGATTGTGTATCCAGTGTAGCCTCTGAGACTGAGTTGCAACAAAGAATGGACCAATTGATTCTCTGCTGATTGTGCTAATTTTGGCCTAAGGATTAATACCAAGAAAACAGGTTTTCTACCAACCAGCACAACACCATCCATACATGGAACCATCGGGTACAGCAAATGGAGAAATTTTGAATGCTGTGGATAAGATGACGAAGTGGACACATTCACAGCCAGAGCTAGCTCAGGGATTGGGAGGCTCCAAAGAAAAGTATGGGAGAGAAGAGGTATTCAACTGCCTACCAAACTGAAGGTCTACAGAGCTGTGGTGCTGACCTCATTGATGTATGCCTGCGAAACCTGTACAGCATACCAGCATCATGCCAGGAAATTGAATCGCTTTCATTTGAATTGTCTTAGGAAGATTCTAAAGATTACCTAGCAACATAAGGTACCAGACACTGAGGTCCTTTCTCGAACTGAATTACCAAGCATTCAAACTCTATCACAGAAAATGCAATTTCAATGGGCTGGCCATGTTGTTCAAATGCCAAAAGGATGTTTGCCTAAAAGACTATTTTACAGACAATTCAGACAAGGCAAGTGTTCACTTGGAAGTTGGAAGAAGTGGTACAAGGACACTCTTAAGGTCTCTCTGAAAAACTTTGATTCAATTGTGAGACACTGGAGACACTGGTGCAAGACCACCCAGCATATGGCATGCCCACATCAAAGAAAGTGCTGTGCTCTAAGAGCAAAGCAGAATTGTGGTAGCTTAAAAGAAATATGAGATGCACAAATTTAGAGACATCGCCCTCTCACGTGGTAGTATAGATTATTTGTGATCAAACTGTGGTAGAGCCTTTCAAGCTCATATTGGTCTGATCAGCCACAGCAGGACACACTGTACATTGACTGCAGCATCATGATGTTATTTTAGCCTTCTTCAAGCACAAAGGACAAACAAGAAACTCAATGTTTTGGTATTAATCTGTTAATAGATTTAGTATTGCAACAAGAAAACTTCCATTGTTCACCTGCCTTGGTTGTAGAAATTTGCTATGCAAGGAAAATGGAGGGACATGGTTATGATGATATCAAGATTGTCCTTTCAAGGGCCCAGACTGATCTGATATAAGCCACAACAAAGGAAAACTCACTTAGTTCTATTTGATTCCAGGCACAAGTCATGTTTAACAGCCAATCATGTAGCAAAGTCCCACAGTTATCACAGAGTATCAAAAGCCAGGCTTGGAATTAACCAGGTGAGAAAATTTCCTATTCAGAAAGGAAATGGCACAATGGGAAATTAAGTTGAAAGGGTCTTACCTTTGCCCCACAAAGTCATCCCTCAACATTTCCCAACACACATCCACTTGTAACAGTTCTCAGGTCGCATTCCCTTTAGGCAGCACGTGGCATTTCTCATGAATGGTGGACTGTTGGCTTAAGAGCAATTCAGACAATTATACTTGAACTCAAACTCAGAACAATGTCAAACAACAATCCCTCAAGAGGTTGCTTCAAACGGCAATTACAATAATTGCAGTGTAGGGTCGGGGTATTAGCATTTTTCTCATGTTGTAAGAATGATTAACAGTGAGCACATATCAGGACATCTCATTTACCTTTCATTTATAACACAAGAATAATTACATTTTGGAGTTTCACATATACAGTGAATACACACACTATTTTTGTTGTTTACTCGTTTTCAGTTGTGTCTAACTCTTCATGACCCTATTTCGAGTTTTCTTGGCAAAGATACTGGAGTGATTTGCCTTTCCCTTCTCCAGCTCATTTTACAGGGGTAAGTGACTTGCCCAGGGTCACATAGCTAGTAAGTGTCTGAAGCTGATTTTGAACTGAAGTCTTCCTTAATCCAGGCCTGGAACTCAACCCACTGGGCCACCTGGCTGCCCTTATGTAATAATTGACTCTAAACTCCAGAAAGATATTGACTACAAGCAAGCCTCTAATTTTGAACTCCAGTTAACCCCTGAGGCAAAATGAAGTCTTTGAATCTAAGGTCTATTGTTTAAAAAAAAGTTGGCTTTTTCAGTACTTAGAATTTTATAACAGAAACCACTGTTATAGGGCTAATAAGATCTTATGACCTTTCCCAAGCAGAAAGTCCCAAGGAACTTCACAGATAAATAGCCTTTGCTACTTTTTATCCCAACAGTCAGTTATCAATATTATCCATTTTTAAAGCAAAATATTTCCAGCTAAATACTTAATAGTTTTCAACAATTTGACCACATTTCTTTTAAACAGCTCAATTTATAATCTAACAGCATCTAGGGGAAAAATACTTTTCTAATGGCATTTCTGAGATGACAGCTTCCCAAATTTAAGAATATAAGAAAAAATTTAAAAACACAATAATAACATATACAAAATCATGTATTTAAAACATGAAACAAAACTTATTACCAGTCAGATGACATCAATTCCAATTTCCAAATTGTCTTACGTAGAAAATCACTCATCTTATCACTTCTGGCATTCTGTACTAACCATATCTAAAACCCAGTATAGAGTAACCCAGTATGGAGTAATTACAATCAATCAAAAAAATAGTAATAATAGTTAACATTTATATAGTGCTTACCATGTACCAGGCACTTTTTAAAGCACTTCACAATTATTAGATCATTTGGTCCTCACAATAACCCTGGGAGGTAGGTGCCATTGTGAAGTGATTTGCTAAAGATCATACAGCCAATATATTTCTGAAACCATATTTCAACTCAGGTTTTCTGATACATGTCATTTCTGAGCATGTTTCCTTACCACCAAATATCAAATATATTTTGCTTTAAATTCTAATTCACCACAATTTTCCTAGTACCAGGACACATCTCACTGTAAATGAGGCCACATAATTTAGCTTCACGATAAAACTTCACTCACATCAAATCCAGCTTTACAATATCAAACAGTAATATTCAGAACTTCAATTTTCCTCCAAGGGCTATAAACTTCCTGGACCTCAAATTTTAGAGCCTACAGCTTTTAATCCATAAAAATTATAACTTGATAGGATACTGCCGACCTGAAATTGCTACCAGGAATTTCTTTATGTTTCCTCAAATCTTTCTGACCTTAGTGGAATCAAAACCATTCCTAACCTCTCTCCAAACTCCAAATCCTACCCCCACCCCAAACCTCCAGCCGCACAGTCAGTGAACAAAACCGACTTCAACTTTCTTTAGCTTTCTACTTATTTCTTTTTATCCCTACTTGCTTAAACTTTCTCTCCTCCTTTCTTTTTTAACCCTTCAATGGACTTAGATTAAAACTAACTAATTTACATAAACAATTAATTCTGCTGGACTCTTTCCAATTGGTTTCTACAAACCAGGAGAAAAGAAAGAAAAAAGGGCAAAAAAAGTTCCTTCTTTTTCTTATCTGTCTTTATCTCTGCAGTCTCCAGCCTAGCCACAGTTGTGAATAGGTAGTGAGGTGTACTACTTCAGCCTTCCCTAAAGACACCCCCAGTTCCCACTCACCTCCATCCTCCAATCGTTGTGAATTTTTACCCCCATCAACCACAAAAGGGGCCAGGAGAGGTTGGGGTTGGCAGTTCCATTTGGCTGGGAAACCCCAAATGGGGTCATGAAGAGTCAGACATGACTGAAAAACCACTGAACAGTGGCTAAATTCTCTACAATATTATGTTCATTAATTCATTCAGCATTCATTAACTGCTTAAGTGCTTATTCTATACAAGATAGGACTATTCAGCCAAAAGAGTGGCAAAAAGGAGCACAGGCTAGATGCATGCTTCCTCTCCAAACTGCCTCATGGAAAAGAGGGAAAAAACCCAAAAGACAAAAGTGGTGTGAAGTGTAATTCTTAGCCCAAGATTTAAGCCTTTCCTATTGGGCCCTCCTAACAGTCTAAGTAAGAGCCTGAAGCTTTGGGACACCAACTCTCTCACTTCCATCTTGAGGTTTCAGAATCCAGCATATGATGGCTCCCTGCAAGCCCTACTAATGGACAAATGGGGGCCCTTGTGTTCAAAGAAAATCCCTTTGCCTAGGCCTTGGGGGCATCCCTGGGCTCCCTGCCTTCTCGCATTTTCTCACAGCAAGTGCTTGTGAATAGCAAGACAGTGGTCATTCCAAGTTTCCCCAACGTATGCTCAAATTCGGTGGCCCCAGCATTCCCAGGCAATTACCAAAGCGAAGCTTGGGTTCTCTTGACTTGACTTGACTTGAAAAGGTAGATGACATCACTTGCATGCTATTAAAAAATCTTTGTTGGCATTCAGATTTGAAAGGTTTTGAATTATGGGTTGTGTCATTTTCATATTTGTATTTACATTGAGATACTTGTTCAGGGAGGAAAAAAATAACACATTTTGTTCACATCCTTTCCCTAAGGACCCTTTACAGGAATCCTCAGTAGCATGAAAGAAAGCAAACAGATTGCAGGTATGGTATTGGTAGATTGAGTGGGGAGGGGGAAGGAAGGGGGGGAAAGGGTGGGTTTAGTAGAAAGCACTGGCTTTGGAGTCAGAGAACTTGGGCCCCCTGGGACTCAGTTTCCTCACTTGCAAAATGAAGGGGTTAGTCTATCAATGCTCTAGGCTATGTACTCCCAAGAGAGGGGGAGTATCTAGTGCCTATGGAAATAAATAGGGGGAACCTGAGGGAATGTATTACATGGTGCCAAAGGGGAAAAATAAGTCAAATAATTACTCTGTGATTTGGGCTCAAGTCTGCCAGAAACAATTTTATTGAATTTAACGTTAATCTATTTACAAGTCATTACCAGGTTAGAGAGAGAGGTGTCCAAACTGGCATACTCCTCCATGGCCTCTGACATGACTCTTCACTCCAAGAAGACTTCAGGTGACATTTATAGGAATCTTGAACAAGGAAAATATAATATATCAAACTCCAGTTTGGGCTTAATATTCCAGAACTACTCAGTTCCTTCCCCCTGACCACTCCCCTCAATGATTGAAAAGAGTTCCTTCCTGTGATCAATATCTTAACCTTGAATTTCAAAGAGAAGCTGGGATCTCCAGGTAGGTCTTGGCACCAGTCATTTCATGGGTGAGGAAGCAATGATGTTATCTAGACAGGAGTTAAATTTGGTTACCACCTTCACACCATTTGAAAGGAAGATGTTCTTCCCACTCTCTCAAAGAGAAAAGTCTAGAAAAAGTTTTGAGGCTGGAGAAGTATTATTTTTTAATATCTCTAGAGAAACCAAAAAAGAGGTTGATTGTTTTAATATGCTTACACAATAGGAAAACCCTCATGTAACTTAAAATTCACATTTGATCTGGGAAGCAGACTCTCAATCTTCCCTAGAAGATACCAACAGTTTCATCAAAGCATTCCAAATCAAAACTGAACTACAAGAGGAATCAAAGTTTGAACCCACTCCCAACGCTTCCGGGCTCTTGGCTAGGTGACCATAATCTCTATGAACCTAGGGGTACATGAATAGAGTAATGCCTCTTGTACCTGTCTCACAGGGTTGGGAGGAGAATCAAACAAGATAATAGTAAGTGTAAAGAACTTTGTAACTTTTAGAAGCCCCATAAAAGTGTCAGCAATTAGAATGTATTTTCCTCACCTACCCCTGTCACTACTGAGCTACCAGGCTACTAGGCCTATGCACCCATTTTTGTGTTTGTCACCCAGCATCAAAACATATGTTCACTTAACTTGGCAGCTACATGGCATAGAGTGTGAGGTGTGGAATCAAGACCTGAGTTCAAATCTAGAATCAGATACTACTTACCACCTGTGTGACCCTGGGCAAGTCACTTAACTCTTGTTTGCCTCAATTTCCTCAGCTGTAAAATGAGAGTAATCATGGCTCCTACCTCCCAGGGTTGTTCAGGATCGAATGAGATATTTATAAAGTGCTTAGCTCAGTGTCTGGTACATCGTAGGTGCTATATAAATGCTAACTCTAGTCAATGTTACCCTGCCAGGATCTTTCTGAGAATTCCCCATCTGCCTTCAGTTCTATGTCTGATGGTTACCAAGTTCTCTATTGTGGAAGCAATTTTTTCAAAGGGAAGCCAGCCAAACTAGAGGGGGCAGTCGCACGAATCTGTCCATTGATTCTCCTGATCCAGAGATAAAAGTTTAAAAAGAGCAATTTAAAAAAAAGAAATAAAAACAGTAGCAAAGGGAGATTTTCCCTGGCTACTTTGCTCCATAAATGATAAAATAAGCCAACCTAGGACCAAAATAGGGACAAGCGAAGCCTTCCTTTTGGAGAAAAGGTACGGACACTTTTTTCTCTTATTATTGTTACAATATTCCTCATTGTGGCATAGAGATGATCCTGGGTTCTTGATCTGGCCATTTCTGTCCATTTCTTCCAAGGTTATCTGTAGGGGCCAGAAGAAAAACTTTGTGCAGAAGGATCTATCCCATCTCCCTCACTAAGTTCGGAGGCTTATCAGACAAAGAGTAATTAGCCTTTTATTTTTCCCCCACTTTAACTCTGAAAGACTGTCTACCCAGACATGGAGAAATTGTAAGCTGTTGATAGAAGGAATAGTTGAGCCGATCAAACTATAGATCCCTAAAGTATTGAAATGCTATAATTAGAGGCACCAAGGTGGGTGGATAGAGTCCTAGAGTTAGGAAGACCTGAGTTCAATTCTAACCCAAACACTTACTATCTTTGTGACTTAACCTTTCTCAGCCTCAGTTTCCTTACCTGTAAAATGGCCATAATAATGGCACCTACCTCATAGGTAAAGATCAAATAAAAACACATAATGTGCTTTGCAAACCTTCAAGCGCTGCATATATGAACTCTAGCTATTACTGCTAGTCATAAAAACAATAGCTCTCATTTAAATAGTTCCTTCCAAAAGTGCCTTCTTCACAATGGTCCTGGAAGGTAGAGTTAGAGTGAGTATTTCTATCCCCATTTTTGTAGATTAGGAAACTGAAGTTCAGAGAGGGTTAATGATTTAACCATGAGCAAGGCACTGGATAGGCAGCAACCAACATTCAACTCAGTACAGGGGGATGGACTAGATTAAGCCTCAAGCCATCCCTTAGGACTGCCTGAGGTTTCTGAACAGTCCTCCAAGAGATTATGGTATCCTCTTGCCCAGAAGTATAATATGATGGGATTAATATGTTTCTTGGAAAGAAAGACTTGTGGATAAACTTGAAATTAACTCTTAATTTGAGTTTGAGACCATTGGAGTAAAGAATTCCCCAGGTTACTTCCAGGTATACAACTTGACAGAAATAAAAGACTTTAGAAAGATAGGCTTTTTTTTTTCCTTTTCCTTTTTCTTTTCTTTTCTTTTTTTTCAGTTCCAGAAGGTGACAAACTTGAACATGCTCCAAAGTCTTCTGCAAGATGATCCACCGGAAGTCTCTTCTATTCTAATTCAGCTACCCCTACCCAAGAAATTGAGAAGGCTCCTCTCCATGAAGATCTAGAAAAGAGCCCACCCAGCTGTCAGTAAAAACTGGAGACAAGAGTGCCCTACTTTACCTCAGGCTCCACCAGCATGGGAGATTAGTGGGAGAGGAAGGTATCTCTACCACACAATTAGGAAGCCCTGAGTCATTGTCAATCATCAGAGGATAATGCCATATGCTTGTCTTTACTGTGGAAGGGTTTTAAGGCCACACTCATGATTCTTGACAAGGATGATGTCCCATTTACAGATCTTGGAGAAGAAGCTTAGATACCATGTTCTTCAACACTATTTGAACAGAAACTTCCAGAGCCATTCTGGTGTCAGTAATCAAAGAAGAAGGGGTACTTTGGCTGGAAACCAAGCTCAGATGAAATCCTCCTGTTTGACTAAGCCCCTAGAATGGAGAACAAGTTTAAACAGGCATTACTGGAATACCAGCAATGAGGAACAAAAAGGCTTTACTTTAATGTATGAATCTAATGGCTTAAAGGGCCCTTTCCACTGTCCCTGTTGTTCGGAAACCTACAGTCAGGCAGCAGACTTCGTTGCCCACCTGAAAACACATTACGGTATCAAACTTGTGGTCATGGTTGATGAGCCCACTTTTTATCTGTGCCCTTATTGTAAGTGAACCTTCAATACTTCAGAAGCTATACTGGCATATTGGTGCTCCAGCCAGTGAGCTGTGGAGGGGTGCTGTACCTGTTATTTATAGACTTAATTTCCATGAAACTACCATTTGCTTATAGAGTGGTAGGGGTCTGAGAGAGGAGGCATGTTCTCAGTGTTTAGTTCTGGTCAGAGTAACACAATGATAAAAGGACTTTTGTTTATAATGTAGTAACCTAGATACATAAGGGAGGCTGGGGGTGAGACGTGAAAGGCTAGTAGGAATAAGGAAAGGAGGTGTAACATACAATGGGAAGCATTAGGAGGAAGGACACAAACTTGCTGATGGGAAAAATAGATTCCCGTCTCAGTCCCAGTATCTAGCTTGTCTCTCTAAAACTTAGTAATACATAAAAGTCAGTCGGTTAATCTACACAAGGCAAGCTACATGAAAGACCACCTTTAAGTTGGCTTTTGCCAGCCTAAGAAGGTTCCTAATGTTTGTAAACATCAGTTCACAGAGGTGTAGTTCTCAGGCATGTGAAAGAGAGTGATATTTGGCCTGACCACTCTGTGTAACGGTTAGGATGGATGGATAGAGCTTTCTCTCAGTTATCTGCCGTACAATCTGAAATGTTTTTATCTAAATAAATTACTTTTCTAAAATTATGTTTGAAGACTACCATCCAAATGACTTCTTTCCTGAAAAATAGTGTGTTTACAAATTATTTGAAATAATCATCTATTAATACTGGATGACCTTAACTTGCAACAATATGGCCCCCTTGGACATCAGTGAGGGAAGCTTATGATTTTGTTGTGCTCTTATAAGCCTTTGATTACTGGTGTCAAACACTATCCAAACGAGTGCAAAAGCTTATGGGCTTTGGGGTACTGAAGGGGAGTGGGATGGATATTTCCATAATCCAGGATAGAAAAGCATAACCTATAGTAAGTGATCTTCATAGGACACTTAATTTGTCGCACTGCTTCCCAACAGGACTTTTTGCTATTCCTTGGATCACCTAAGTCCATCTCCCATCTTCATTCAAACCTTCTCATAGGCCATTGCCTATGGAATACCTGTAATATACTCTCTCCTCCTCTCTGCCTCATGGAATCCTTTCTTATTTCTGTCTTAGTTTTCCAGATGAAACTAAGACCCAGAGGTCTTAAATAGCTTAAGTAAATCTGTCTGGTATTAAATAATAGAGCTAGAATTTGATAATTAAGGAGTCAGCCCAGTTGAGCTGCAGATGGATGCGTCCATCACCAACACGCCCTTCATGAAGGGGTTGAACCAGATGACCTTTAAGTTCCCTTCTAGCTCTAAATTTATTATCCTTTGATATCACAGATGATTGTGGTCACCACCTTTGGTGAGCACATTTTCTCCCTGTGTTTTTAATGCCTCATGACAAAACATCCTCAATAATAACAATGATAGCTAACATTTACATAGCTCTTTAAGGTTTGCAAAGTACTTTACAAATATTATTTGTTTCTCACAAAAACCCTGGGAGATAGGTGCTATGATTATCCCCATTTTACAGACGAAGAAACTGGGCCAGAGAGAGGTTATATGACTTGTCTAAGCTCACACAGCCGAGTAAGTGTCTGAGGCTGGATCTGAACATAGATGTTCCTGACTCTAGGTCCAGTGCTCTATCTGCTGTACTACCTAGGGGATCAGAGGATCATTGAACAAAGTTGTCTTTGTTACATCTATCAAAGAATCTTATACAATTTGGTCATAGGATATATTTTACAGGAGGAGAGCCTGTTGGTCTGAGTTTTGCTTTGCTGAGGCAAATGCTTTATTGGAAACAACAAATAGGGTAGGAGTTTGTATTTTTTATGTCATCCAGTTGGGCATAGGATTGTGAAAATGTGGTCTGCTGTAGGTAGCTCAGTAAGTGATCATCCATCCCCTCCATAGCCTTTTTGGGGGGCAGTAGTATCCTTAATGTTCCCCCACCCCCAGTCATTTGTTATTTTTCTATCTTTGAGAGGTCTTAGAAAAAGCAGTCCTTCATTGCTTTAACACTATGCCACCTTCAGCAAGGACTTCATTTAGTCCACGTATTTTTCTTGATGACATCTCCCTGAGTGCCAGCTTCACTTTCTCTGATGCCATATTTGGTACTGAGGTGTTAAATCCCAATTCGTGGGGGTCCGATGTTACTGAAATATTGATGTGGCCCTGGAAAAGTCATTTAGCCTTTTTGTGTCTGTTTCATCATAAGCTAGAGGAAAAGACCTTATAATCCTTAAAGTGTCATATAAATGTGAGCTGTTATCTGTCTCCAGGAGCCCTAGAGAAGTCAGATAGATGTGCTACCAAGCCTGAAGATTAAATAGCTGGATTACATAAGATGAAGTCAGTAAGACAATGAACTTGCATCCAGTGAAGGGACTACTACCGTCAAACCTTTGTCCCTAGCCACTTATCTGCATAAGATCTCCCTAAAAATATAAAAGGTAGAAATTAAACAAATCACCCTAAGGCAGGGACTTTTAACCCAGAGTCCGTAGACCTTCCGGGGATCCATAAACTTGGATGAGAAACAAAAAGATAATTACATCATATGACATTACTGTCATATTTTGAGATTCTGGTAGCTTCAGTACCAGAACACAGACCTAGCACATTTTAGGAAAAACTAAGGCCATAACTGAATAATTAAAGTAGAATCTGTGAGTTGTGATGATGTGTTTGAATGTAGTTAGGGCATTTTATTCCTTGTTCCATTCTCCCATTCCCCTCTCCCCCCTTTTCCACTTACCCTTTCTTTGTGTTCCTATCCCTTGAGAGGAAAAAATTGGGTAGGTAGATTGGGCACGGTGGTTAGTATGGGAAAGTGCTTTGGAAAGTTAGAGATATTACACAGAGGTGAGCTGTTAACATCCTGGCCAGTTTAGAGCTCTGGGACCTCAGACTTCACCTTCATGGTCTTCGTTGCCTTCCTCTCTAAAAGGAGGATTTGAACTAAAGTCCCCTTTAGCTCCGAGATCCTATGATTCTAGAAGATCATACTTTCCCAAATCTATAATTTCATCAGTGTTTATTCCTTTCACTTACACAGATAGCAACCTTTCTGTTACATGAGGTCCCAAGATGGGAAACTGATCAGTTGGCAGCCCACCTTCTTCTGATGACTCTCCACCATCTCAGGTAGGCTGGCAGTCATCAGGTGGCAGATACATCATTCCCCCCGTCCAGAGATCCTATCAGAGCTTCACTGCCATAGCTGTGGAGAACCCTGGGCCTCCACAGACCTCCAAACCATCAATCGACATTTATTAAGTGCTAGGCATGTCCCTTGATTCACTCCTTAAAGAGGCCTATTCACCAAATGGGCCTTACCTTACTCAAAGAGAGAATCTGAAAAGACTTTAGCCTAAAAGGGCCAGGGTCACCCAATGCATCCTGGGCCATCTCCAATTATCCTGGCGAATATCAGGCCACTGGACCCAGATGGCTCTGGAGGAGAAAGTGAGACTGGTGACCTTGCACAGCCCTCCCTCACTCAAATCAAAGTCAATTGCAAGTCACATCATCATTTCCCTGATGTCATGGTCCTCTTCAAGAATGAAGGACAAACACCACAACAACTCTGTTAAGTGCTAGAGACACACAAAGAGGTAAACAAAACATCACACTATCGAATGAAGTGGAGACTTTAGTGGAGGCTTGTTATTAATTTACTTTATTTCCATCCCTTATAGATATAGGATGTTCATATATGTTATCACCTTTGATCCTCACAACAATTCTACAGAGCATGTGGGGAAAGTAGAAAGTAGTATTCTCATTTTACACAGGGGGAAAGAGAGAGAGAGAGAGAGGGAGGGAGGGAGAGAGAGACAGAGACAGAGACAGAGACAGAGAGACAGAGAGACAGACAGAGAAAGAGAGAGACAGAGAGACAGAGAGGGAGAGAGAGAGCCTTGCCAAAATGCACACAAGTCAGTGACAGAGTCAAGGCTAGAACCCAGGTCTCCTGATTCTTTGTTCATAATTCTTTCCCACCACATAATGGTGACTTTACTTTGTGACTATAAAAAAGGCCTATGATTTCAGCAATGGAGGGAGCTTTCAGTGTGAGAACTTCCTTCACTAAGATAGGTCATACAACCCATTTATGACTTAGTAGATAAGAGGTTGCTTAAGGCAATGTAGAGTAAGTGATTTGCCCAGGATGACAAAAGTCATTAAGTGTCAGAGGAAAGATTTCATTCCAGCTCTTCCAAACTCTAAGTGTCTATGATGTTTCTAGTCCAGGGATTCTTTAACCTGGGGTCCACAGACCTTCAAGGGATTCAGGGATAGATTTTTGAGGAGGCAGGGGTGGGGGAGGGGAGTATGTAAATTTCAACAGGTAAAAAAATAACATATTTATATAATACATAATTTATATTATACAATATGTGTACATACATGTATTTATATATTATATACATGTCTACAATATATAATTTATATAATTGGTTTCCTTTGTAATCATATATACTTTATTCTATATGCTTAAAAACATTATTCTGAGAAGCATCGCCTTCACCAGGATGCCCATTAGGTCTTTGACACAGCAAAGGTTAAGGACCTTTAAGAGTCCACGTCTTTGTCAAATAATCCTTTCCATGTGTGAATCCTTTCCTTTGCTTTTTTTTCCTTAAGGGTGGTGTGGAGGCAGGAGAAAATAATTTTTCTTTTATAGGTTCCTTCCTATAGAGAAATGATTTTAAAATCACCCTCTATTTGTGAGTCTAGGCTATGATGGCGTCAGAAACCAAGCATGTTGGTAAAACTAAAATTGCAGGTGAAGAATCTTAGACACTACATATTTAAGAGACACAAAAGAGTGCCACCTTTAAGAGGAAGGAAAAAAAACACTGTCAATATCAGCCCTCAACACATCTGCCCTTTGGGGAGAAGATACTTCTCTGAGATGGTATTTATCTTACTTGACATTCTGTAAATAAGAAAGCTATTCTGAAGCAACTCATTAAGTGGAAAATTCAGGTAGTGTGCAGAGGAATAATGGGCTTTTACTCATCCCTTTATGGAAACTGTGGCCTGCCTGTTGACAAAAGTCCGAGCCATCCGTCTTCTCCCCTAGGGAAGGAGAATTGATACGCATCCTATCCACTTGATGCTCTGGCTCAGAACCATAGAGGGCAAGGAGGACACATGTGCTGCCAGGAAGGCCCGCTTAGGTACACAAGGTTTGAACAGGGCTGCATCTCTGGGCAACCAGCTCTGATTGCTGAGGTTGGAAGGCAGCCAGATGGAACAAAGTAATGCCGTCACTTGCAAATGCCCAATTCTTCTTTCTGTACTCATTCTGGGCACATGCATCTCCCTTTCCCACTAATCATTCCTTTTTTCTTCTGGCATTGATTGCTTGGCCAGAATTCTCAACATCGCCAGTGATAGTGACCGGGTTTGGAAGGAAAGAGAGGTGGGAGTATAGAGCTGACTGAGATTACGGAAAACCTAGAAGAAAGTCTTCTGTTTTAATATAGGAAATGGCCAAAAAAAGGGAGAAAGGAAGGGGCAAGGAAGTGGTGGAAGGGGGCAGGGATAGGGCTGCATGGGGTGTACCTGTAGCCTTCATTATACTGAGAAACAGTATGATATAGGGGAAAAAACACTGGCTTTGAAGTTAGAAGACCTGGATTCATACTGCTACTTACCAGTTTGGGGACTCTGAACAAGCTATCCCATCTTTCTTGGCCTCAGCTTCCCTATCTAGAATTTGGAGGCTGTTAGAGATAATGCTCTATTTTACACCAAGACTACAGGTGGCTGACCTCATCACCACCCAGTTACCTTTGACATAGAACTGAGATGTTCCCACTCTCAGACTTAATGAGAAATGAGTTTTTTATGAGGTATAATAATAATAATAATAGCTAACATTTAAATAGAAGTCTGCAAAGTGCTTTTTGTAAATATTTCATTCTATGCTCACAACAACCTTGGGAGGTAGGTCACCATTTTACAGGTGAGGAAAATGAAGTTGAGAGATCCAGGATCACAGGTGCCCAGGATCACATAGCTAGTTAATTATCTGAGGCAGCATTTGCATTCAGACCTTCCTGACACCAGGCGTAACACTCTCTCCACTGTGCCACCTTAGGTGGCATCTTAGCTGAATGAAAAAATTAAAAGATAGGTAAAGAAAGGTCATGAAATAAAGACAGAGAATATTGATTCAGGACTTTTCATAGGGCTGGCCCTGGTCTTAATCTAATATTAGATTATAAGCTGCTTGAGGGCAGGAACTTTCGGTTTCCTTCTCTTTGTATTCCCTCCCTCCCACCCTAGCACTCACCCTATAAATGTTTAATAAATGCTTCCTGTGTCAATAAGTAAAGTTTGTCGTCAACAACCCCATCTCATAAGACCCTCCTTTCGTTTGCTTTTTTATTCGTCTGTGCCCCACTTTCTTTTTTCTTCTGGCAGTGATTGGCCAGAGTTCTCAACATCACCAGTGATAGGTTTGGAAGGAAAGGGAGGTGGGAGTATAAAGCTGGCTGAGATTACGGAAAACCTAGAAGAAAGCCTTCTGTTTTAATATAGGAAATGGCCAAAAAAAGGGAGAAAGGAAGGGGCAAGGAAGTGGTGGAAGGGGGCAGGGATAGGGCTGCATGGGATCTATTTGTAGCCTTCATTATACTGAGAAACAGTATGATACAGTGGGAAAAACACTGGCTTTGAAGTCAGAAGACCTGGGGGCAGGTGGACTTTTGTCTTCCATCCCCTCACCTCCATCTCTGAGTTCCAATGGCTTCCTTCAAGATCCAACCCAAAGCCCACCTTCTGACAGACGCATTTCCCAGTTCACCCAGCTGTTAATGCCCTCCACTTTCAGACAGCTTTGCAGGCTTCTTGTATGTACCTAGTCATTTCTATGTTGTCAGCCTCATTAGAATGTGAACTCTGAAAGCAGGAACTATTTTTTTGGTCTGTCTTTGTATTCTTAGCATACTACCTGGCAGGAAACTATGCACTTGCCTTAGAGCCTACTCCCTAAATCTGCCTCCTCATCACTGCCACCCACTGACCCTAGTTCTTTCTGTGGCAGTCTTTCAAATACTTGAAGAAGTCATACCGTAGCAATATTTTTGAGTTGCAAAAGGCCTCAGGGGTAATGAAGTCCAATCTCTTCATTTTACAGATGAGTAAACCAAGGCCCAGAGAAGTAAGGAATGTTCTGAAAAAAAAAATGCCAGTAGCAGGTGACACCATTGGCCTTCAAACCAAGATCTTTAAACTCTAAATCCAGGACTTTTCCTGTCTCCCTTACCTCCTGTCTTCTCTTCTCTAGACAAAAAGGTTCCCTGTTCTTTATATAACATTCTTTTCCATCGTCTTGCCTTTGGTCAACCTCTTTTGGACATCCTCTCCTTCCTTATGCCCTTCTTCAAATATGGAGGCTCTAGGACACCAGGATATAAAACATGTGAGTGTACTGAAGGAGGCTGAAAATTGATTCATGTTTAAAAGGGTTCCTCAATAATATGCAAGATCAGTCTATTTTTAAGCATTTCACAGAGTGTCTCCACAGGGTGCCCTTTTCCCTTCTGCAGTAAATTCTAGGCTTTAAATACATACATAGCTGTTCTATCTGTAACCATACTTTGCGCAAACAGCTTACCGCTTTGTGTGGAAAAGGCACAAAACAGAGAGTTTGTAAGTAGTACAAGGGGGGTTGTTGATCATGGGAATCCTTGATCAATCTGATGAGTTCCGCGGTTAACTTTGAGGTGATTATAGTGCGCGGGCCTTTGTCTGGAACCTTTGAGAGGCAACTCCCCTCTTAGTATTGGCACATCCACAGGGTAAAGAGAACATGGTTTCTTTTGTCCAGATAGTTGGCAGGCTAAGAATCAGGAGGATGGATTCTTGTTGGAAGAAACATCTCCTGTCTTCGATCTAGCTGTTGCTCATTTTGATAAGAATACAACGGCTTAGGTTATATCATGAGAGTTCCAAATTAAACACAAAGGAAAGCCTCCTGATCTCCTCTACCTTTGTAGTCTTTAGAAGTAGGTGTGATTCTTGTATAATTGCTGGGTAGTGTAATAGAATGATTATCTCTCAAATCTCCTTGAACACCAGGATTTTGTGAATGGTGTTCAACATGCCTATTGATGAGGTTCACTTTTATATAGGCAAATTTTGACTTGATGTAAGGAAAAACTCTAATAATTAGTTATCTAAAGGCAGAATGAGCTACCTGGCCAGGTAATAGATTCACCCTCACTAGATATCACTAGGTAAAGTTAGTCAATCAACAAGCATTTTTTTAAATGCCTGCTATGTGCCAGGTAGTGTGCTAAGAATACAAAGACAGACCAAAAAATAGTTCCTGCTTTCAGAGTTCACATTCTAAAGAGACTGACGACATAGAAATGACTAGGTACATACAAGAAGCCTACAAAGCTGTCTGAAAGTGGAGGGCATTAACATCTGGGTGAACTGGGAAATGCGTCTGTCAGAAGGTGGGCTTTGGGTTGGATCTTGAAGGAAGCCATTGGAACTCAGAGATGGAGGTGAGGGGACAGAGCTTTCTAGGGATGGAAGACAAAAGATGGAGTAATTCTCTTTGAGGAATGGCAAGTACGTCAGTGTCGTGGAATTGTAGAGTTCGTGGAGTAAAGTGTGAAAAGACTAGAAAGATTGGGAAATTTCTAAAGACCTGTAAATGGCAAACATAAGAATTTCTATTTGATCACAGAATTAATTGATAGCCACTAAACTCATCGAGCAGGAGGTGATATGGTCATGCTGACACTTGAAAAAATCACTTTAGCAGCATTGAGGACTTGAGTTCCGTGAGTGGAAAGAAGGGGACATTTAGGGGAGGTAGTAATGAAGGTAGTAATGATAAGATTTGGTCACAGATTGGATATGAGTATTTTTAGGCTATATTATCAAGAGTATTCCTGTTCAGGCATAGGATGGACTAGAATCTTTATTTTCAAACTGTAAAAACCATTCTTCACTTGTGGGCCTTTCAGAAGCAGACATTTGGCCAGATTTGCCCGGTGTGCTACAGTTGACTAACGCTTATGCTAGATGGCGATGATGCAAATGACTATAATGGCTATTTCTATAGCATGTTTGATGTTTGCAAAGTGCTCTATTATCTCTCTTGAGCCTCACAACAACTCTGTGAGGTAGGAACTACAGTCATTAGTCAGGTGGGGAAACTTCAGGGGCCCTGCAGGGTCTCTGAGATCACTCTCAACTCTAAAATTCTATAAAAAGCAGTTTCTTCACAATGACCTGGCAAAATGAATATTGTTCCTCCTTTCATTCTACAAAGAAAGAAATGGAGACTTAGAGAGGTTAACTTACTTTCCAAAGGTTATAGGTCTTCTGAAGGCTGTCCAACACTCTTCTGTACTACACTGGACTCACTGGTGTTTTAGCAGAATAATACTCCTCATTTAACTTCAGAAAGTTCTTAAAGCATGGCATTATTCAAAATACACACTGGTCTTTTAATAATTTCAAATCAAAGGGCATGTTCAATTCATACCCATACAGAAAATATGAAATTTACCCTATCTGGTACCTTACAGATTTGTCCTAAAAACCTTTTTATGTGAAAATCTGAATTTATAAAACACAAATATTACTGGATACTTCTTTTTATAAATGGGTTTTTTTCCAATTTAAAAATCAGGAGCTCATTTATTACACTTAAAATCTGATGTGATTCACCAAAATAAATGGAATTCATGTACTTTTTAGGCATGCTGTGACTGCACAAAATGAGGAACATCAGCAACTACATTTTTTTTAAACACCAATATTTCTAACCACAAGAGATTTCACAAGGTCCACTAGATGGCACCTCAGGCAAACACATCTTTCCCATGTGGTTCTGGTAGATCTCCATATTCCATGACTTTTCTCAATCTGAAGGAATTCAGACAAGACTTTCTATAAAATTCTCAGTTTGGGAGAAAAAAAAAATAAAGGCACATTTTCTTCTAAACATCGCCCAAATGGTAGTTGAAGCTTTCCACATTATATATTTACAATTGTGTGTTATAGCTATCTGTGTGGGTGTCATTCTTTTATTACACTATAAGCTACTTGAAAGCAGTATCATCTACACTTGGTATTTCCCCCAGCTGTCATCGTTTTACATATAGTAAGCTGAACAATGTTTTTTTGTTTGTTTTGTGGTTTTTTTTATCATTAACTATAGAATTAAGGTCATGGTAAAGAACTATGTTTTCGCTCTTCCTTCTCACCTACATCCAAACAATTGTCAAATGCTAACTGTTGCTGTTATATCTGTTCTGATTGACTCCTCCTTTCTACTGTTACTACCACCACTCTAGTTCATGGTCTCATTATTATAATAGTTTTTTAGCTGGCTGTAGTCAGAGGACTTAGGTTCGAATTCCTACTATAATACTGAGAGAGTGAGCATAATGTACAGCAGTGGTGTCAAATTAAAATAGAAACAGAGCCACTAAGCCCTACATAAGGATCCCTGAGGGTCATTAGATATTAATTAGATAATTAATATTATCTATGTTCTATTGAATTTTTATTGATTTTGTTAAATGTTTCCCAATTACATCTTAATCAGTAATATGGTGGCCCCCAGACAGCATGTTTGACACCTCTGGGATATGTGGTGCTAGACTTGGAGATAGGAAGACCTAGTTTGGAATAATCACTCATTTACTTCAGTGTAATCCTAGTTACACAATCTCTCTGAGTCACATAACCTCTCTGAGCCTCAGTTTTCCTATCTGTAAAATAGGGGTCATAAGAGCACCCATCTCACAAGGTTATTGTGAAGCTCAAATGGGAAGAGATATGTATGATGGTGTGGTTTATCTACTCCAATCAATCAATCATTCAATCAACAAGCAAGATGATGTTTTAAATATATGAGGGCATTTTGAAAATCTCAAATCACTACACAAATGAAATATCTTCTTGTTCCTTCTCCTCCTCTTCCTCCTCTTCCTCCTCCTCCTCTCCCCCCCCCTCCTCCTCCCGTTATTTTGTATTTCTCCTTAGCATTTAATTATATTAAATTTTTGTTATAGCTCTTTGTGTACATCTTAAAGCTACCTGAAAGTAGGGATTGCCATTTTTTTTTCATTTTTCTGTCCTCAATGCCTAGAACGTCTAGTTCCTTTAACAAAATAGCCACTTAATAATGAGAAATAGTATGCTGGAGGAGAAAATATTCTGGAGCTGGATCGTAAGAGTCCTGAGTTTGAATTCCAACTCTGACGCTGACCATGGTCTCTAAGCCTTGGTTCCTTCATTTGTCAAATGGGCATAGTTGAAAATCTTTTAACAGGGAAAAAGACTTTCATTTCACAGTTAAAGGAAAAAAAGCTTAACAACCAAACACCCTGGGAGGTGATCACTGACTTAAACACCTTACCGATGTATTTCATTTCACCTTTTACAAATCTCATTTCTTCACAAGATTGCTGGGAGGAGCAAATTTACATAATTCATAGGAAGTGCTTTGCAAACCTTAAAGGGCGATGTAAAATGTCCATTAATAGCATTGAATTGAACTATTAGAAATATGAGGTACCACAATTGAAAAAGAGAGCTAAAATTCCCATTGGCTGAAGAACCAGAGAGACTTCTCTGGGGCAGGGCTTTTCCCTGGTACTTTCAGTATTTTCTGGCCTTGGTGAAGTGGAAGATTCCATAAGGAGTCCTTACTTGGGGTGCCTAAGGGTGTTTTTTGCCTTCAGTCCTAGCAAACCAGAAAGAGCAGCATCAGCAGGGAAAAGGCAGATTTGGCAGGGAGCCAGAAGGATGTCTGGAACTCTGGAAGAGTCTGGTTTTATGCTTCAGTTTGGTCACTGTTCTCAGAATGAGTATCGTTTCCATCAGAGAGACAAGAGAATAGGCACCCACCCAATAAGGACCAGACTTCCTAGCTCTGTGTGCTGCCATTACAAGGGGATGGTCTTGGGGTCCTCTTCTGCTCTGCTCCAAAATGTATGTCTGTTTGGACCCATCTCGATAAAATAAGGCTGAAAATCTCCGTGTCTGGGCATTTAAAACTGCCCTTTCCGATGTTAATTTTCTGATGAACCCAAGAGCTTCTTTTGACATGCGTGTTTGTTTTCTAACAATCTTCAGGTTTCGTAATCCATCAGAGAGAAGGGTCTACCCCCAATATCTTAGTCTACAACTCCATATATACTGTAGGTCTCGACGGACAAATCTTGGAAACACAGATCATATTTCTTTTTACTCTTTTTCAGATCTCCTTGACATTCGGGCTTGGTCCCTTGTTTATAAAGGATGTTCCCAAAGTCTTAGGGCAGTTTTAAGTATTAATACCTGGCATACAGCCATAACAATAACAATAATAGCCAGCATTCGCATAGCACTTCAAGGTTTGCAAATATTATTTCATTTGATCTTCAGGACAGACCCAGGTGGTTGTAATATTAAGTTGGGACTTTTTTTTTTTACTTTTAGGATGCTAAATTAATTAAGTGTCTTTGATTGAGTCTTACTAGGCGCTAAACCCCAGGTCCACGCCTTTTTACTACTAGGTGCAAAGTCCCAGGCTGGTTAGCAAACTAGTTGGCTAGTTTGAGAGAGGCGGGAAGCCCCCAGGACCCTAAGGGGAATTGCTAAGACCAGAGCCAATAGTAGGTGCCTAAGTTCCGGTCTCTCAGATGACGTTTGATGATGGCTAAAGAATGTATAAAAAGAGAGAACAGAGCTGTTTTGCTTGAGGCTCTCACTCCTGGAGGAGTGCTGGCCAGGGACTCTGGGCAGCTGCTCTAAGAGCCTCCCAGCTTGTCAACCCAGATGTGGATGCTTTTTGGTAACTATGAATTGTGATTTGGTCTGCTTACATTGTGTATGTTTGTAATATGTTTGTATTTGCTCTGAAGTTCAGGTTGCTGGCTTTTCCTCCTGAAATAAGTGAGTTTATATGTATATGTTGGATTAAAGTAAGATTCTTAACCCCTTAACGTTGCTGTGCTGGCAGCTCTTCTTGTTGGGCTTATACTGGTCTTTCAATCCCACAACAGCTGCTAGTCAAATTGTTGCAACAGTGGTAAGTCCTATTATGACCTCCATTTTACAACTGAGGAATCTAAGGCAGACAGGAGTTAAGTGACTTGCCCAGGGTAACACAGCTACTAAGTGTCTGAGGCAGGATCTGAATCAATCAATGTTTTTGATTGAATGTGATACCTCTCAGTTAATGGATACAGATGAAATTATACTTTATTTAGAGATTTTAAGACAATACAACCAAATTCACTGTAAATGTCTCATAACAATTATCACATTGTTTCATGAGCAACATTGATATAACATTTTGGTTTTTTTCTATCAAGGACAGAGCAAAAAGAGCAAGCCAAATGGTTAGGTGCATTATTGGAACAGTCAGGCACCTGAACCTCCCCTCCCCCCAGCTTTGTTCCATTTCCCCCCAGACTCCATTTTCCGTAGAATTCAACCATTTGGAAAATTCCAAAGATCTGGGGTCTGGAACCTTTGTTATTGTTGAAGTCACTTCTTAAAGCTAAGGTGAAGTATCTGGGAAAAAAGCTATTACATTCCCACCAAGAACAGATTCCCCCACATAGAGTTTAGATGCCTAGTCTTTATTCCCAAACTCCCAGAATACATTTTGTTTTTGTTGTTTTTGAGCTAAGATTCTAAAAGCATTTAAGTCTCTTTTCTCTCTCTCCTTTCATTTCCATATCCTTTACCTCCTTCCCAAAATCCTTAAATGTAGCCAGTGAAATGAGGTGCCAGAAATTTCACCCAAGAGCCCTTTCCCAGATTTCCTGACTTGTTGAAATCTGAGGTTTGCACAGAATGTTTTTCAAGATAGAATTCTAAAGTTTGTGGAGTGAGCTGCTTCCGAACCTCTGCCAAATGTGCCCTGGAACAGCTCATGAAAATACATTTTTTCGGGTTAAAATTATTTCTCATTTCTTACACCAGAACATTTCATGAGTGTGTTTGACTTAACGAATGACAAGGTAACAGTCTGGCTCACAGCCACAGAATGGACATAAGAGATAACTTATCTAGTCATTTCAATAACAGTATTAATAATAATGATAGCAGCTAGCATTTATATTGTGCTTTATAAATATCATCTCGTTTGATCCTCACAATAACCCTGGGAGGTAGGTGCTATTATATCCTTATTTTACAGGTGAAGAAACTGAGGCAGGCAGAGGTTAAGTTACTTACCCTGGGTCACACAGCTAGTGTCAGAGGCTGAATTTGAACTCAGATCTGCCTGACTCCAAGCCCAGAGCTCTCTCTATTCACTATCCTACCTGGAACTAAAGTCCTAAGAGGGTTAACCACCTGAAGTACTCTATTTTCATATCTGCTGTGGAAGAGTGGGTGCCAAGATGTATGACTGATCTTGGAACATTGGCAAGGGTTTGGTTCTTGGGAAAGTACACTGAATATTCAGTCTTATTGGCTCCTTCCAGAAGTTGCACCTACCTGTGGCCAATGCATGTGGTAACTTCTTTACTCAGCAAAGTCTGGCCTGTTGTTGGGGATTGCTATACAGCCCCTGCCTAACTAAACTATAATTCATCTAGCTTGAGATGTGGTGCTCGGAAGACTGATGGATCATCAGACTTCAATCGACCTGTGTGAACTAAGGCCTTGACAGCAGAAAAACAAACCCCTGTGTTAGGGGATCATTATCTTTCTCTCAGCCCATACGTGCTCTGAGTGTCAGCTCTTTATGAGTTTGAGTTTTATATTGACTTCCAGAGCTTATTAAAATGTCACCAGCTTCTCAAGATTTCTTGCAATTTTAATTTTTGATAGGGTGTATAATATAAGCTTCTCCTGACCACTTCTACTTTGGGCTTTAAAGAGTTGATTAGGCAATGATTTTCTTGAGTGCTTGGGTGAAGAAAAGTCTTTTTTTGCCAGCCCCTTAGCCCATGGCCCATTCTCTATCTGTCCCTGGTGTGACTAAGTTCTGCCCAGAATAGCATGAAGAGGATGAGAAAATTACCTGTAATTTTTGTTCTTTGATTTGACATAGTCACAACAGATCACTGGTCTGTGAACTGAAGAATATAGGTTCCTGGGGATTGATGCTCACTTGCCCTCCCCTCTTCTTCAGAAAATCCTCCAGCTAAGGATGAGACAGACAGCAGCGTCGTGACCAGATTGTCTTGAAGTTTTCACTGGCAGGTAACCAGAACGTCCCCTCCCCAGATGACAAAGAATCGACCTCTTTGGCATTCAATACCGCTCATTTGGAAACAAAATTCTGAAGCCTGATAAATGCACTATTTTAACTCTTCCTGACACAACCTAGAGGAAGTAACATGTAGAGTGTTTCAGACCCTTTGTCTTCGCCAGAGTTTAGCCAAGTCATCTAGTTTCTTTATTCCATTTATAAAATGACTGTAAGATTACCAATTATTCCTACCTACTTTATATGTTAGCAAAAGGCCAACAAATCAGATTGCTCCAAAATATTTGGAAGGTAACAGAGGTAGTGTGATATGTAACGTCAAGAGCACTGGACTTGAAGGCAGACCTGCATCCAAATCCTGGCCGCCATATTTACTAGTTATGTGAGCCTGGGCGATTCATCACTCTAAGCCTCTGTTTTAGCATCTGCAAAATGTGAGAAATAATATTTGAGCTACCTCCCTCGGGCTTCTTCAGAGGAAAGTTCTTTGTATAGAAAAGTACAATACAAATGCGAGTTATTATTATTAGATAAGAGGAGGACAGAGGTGGTATCATCTATTTTAAACTCTGCCTGAGGTTGTCTTATCTGCTTTGGGCAAGTTGTCCTGCCTTAGCACACCCTCTTCTCCATGTGTGACTAAATAATCTAATGATGGCTAGCATTTATCGAGCACTTTAAGGTTGATAGAGCACTTTATAAATACATAATTTTATCCTCACAAGAATCCTGGGAAAGAAGTGATACTCCTATTCCCATTTTGCAGAGAAGGAAACTGAGGCAGACAAGTTAAGTGACTTCTCGAGGTCACACAGCTAGTCAGTATCTGAGGCTGGATTTCTATCATCTAGCTGGCTCTAATCCAATTTACAGATGAAGAAACTGAGGCAGATAGAGGTTAAGTGACTTACCTGGGGTCACACATCTAGGGTGAGAGGGTATATATTCAGCACAGCTTAACTATGAGCCAGAGGACTGCAGAACCAGAGAACGATCTTCATCCACAATATGCAGATCCCCCTACCAGGTTCAGCCCTAGTCTCAGAAGGCAAAACATCACCCCCAAGGAGTCAAGAATAAATCACGCATTCTCCCACTAGAATGTAAGCTACTTGAGGGTAGGGATTGATTTGCTTGATTAGTTATATCCCCAGCCCATAGTACAGTATCTATCTATCCACCTATGCAGGTATGTATGTATGTATGTATGTATCTATCTATCTATCTCACTTTCTCTGTTAGTGAAGTTTAGCACCTGGCCTATAGGTTGGCTAGAACATCAGAGCAGGACCATTACAGGGCCATTTCAGAGAGGTAGAATTCAGATTTCTACCCTGAGCTGGAACAATACAACTGATTGGTACCACTAAGTCCATGGAAGATGTCCCTGCCTCTCTAAAAAGCCTCTAACATTTGGTCCTGGGATGTGTGGGTACCTCTTGAGGCACAGACCCAGTCCTCCCCCCACCCTTCACTGACTCAGCCATGATTCACTAGAGGACCCAGAGCCTCATGAATCATACACCTGTCTCACTAAGCCTTTGTCTATCCTCTAAACTCTGACAAGCTAAGCCCTCCTTAGGCTATGTAACGATCAAAGTAAGCCTTTTAGGTGAGACAGTCAGTGGCTATTTGGTGACCAACACTTGTCACAATTCCCTACTGACCCAGTCTTACAATGGACCCAAAATTGAACCCTGGACAGTCTGAACCTGACTTACTAAAGGCCTTGGAATAACCTGTAGTATGGCAGCATAGATAGGGACTCAGGGGCCACCCACAAGCAGTATAATATAATTTCAGGGATCCTGGGAAGTCTCTGTTCAACCTTCCCCATTTAAATCTGAAACTCCTTTAACAGAGGAAAAAGTGAGAAAAAAAGACATAAAAATAAAAAATATTGGCAGGTGACCATTGATTTAAATACCTTGCTGTGGTGCAGCTTTTTACCATTTTTAAAGCTCATTCTCTCATTTGATCCTCACAAAAACCCATGAAAAAAGCAGGGCAAGTGTTGTCCTCCATGTTTTATAGATGATGAAGCTAGCCAGCGATTCAGAGAAGTTAGCAGATTACCCAAGGTCATAAGCTAGTTAGTGGCTCTGTGTCCAGCCTTCTTTACCAGACTCAAACTCTCTCAAATTCACACCAGTGCATCAGTGAGTGACTTCAGATACTTTCATGTGGGTTTTGACAGATATGGAAAGAGATGTTTTGGGGGTATGAGAGTTGTAGGGGATAGAGAGAAAGGGGTGGCATTAAGCAGAGAAAAGAAGTTGGAAATTCCACAATTTTCTCCTGGGCCAGTTCTGAAGCCCCTTCCCAATAAAGGCCATGCCTTACTCTGAGCTGATAAGACCCTCAACCTATTTTACACTGGCTTACATGTCAGGTTATGGGCCAAATGGATATAGATCAAATACATTCTGTTAGGGAACATATGGGATGACTCTCTGTAGTCCGTAAAGTCCCTAGCACAAAGAGATAAAAGGTCTAAAGAAATGTCATAAGATTCCCAGACAATGTACCAAGGAAAAGAATGATAACACATCTTGTTCCTGCTGTGTGGGTGTATTTCACTTTGTACGATAGCTGCATTCATAGAACCCTAGAAGGTAAGAAATGGAAAAATTTTAATGATCCCATAATTTAACCTCATCATTTTATGCATGAGGAAATTCAAGCTCAGAGATGTTCAGTGACTTTCACAAGGTCACAGAGTTAGTGGCAAAGACTAAAAGGTGTCTACGTTCTCCCAAGTTAGCGTCCTTTTTACATCATACAAAATAAACCCTATTTGATATGTCATATATCAGAAGGTGGCATCGCATTAAACAAAACTTTAATTTATTCTTTTGTAAAGTGAAAATCCTTATGGGTTATAATCGCCCCCTATTTACCTATTTTCTAAATTCAGATTTTGTTCAACAGATGCTATTGTTTTGTTTTTAAGGAGGACATATCTTGGCAAAGGAAGCACACACCTAAGATGATTAAAAAAAAACTATTTTAGCTTAAAACATTTTAAGTTCTTTGACACCATATAAACTTACTTGGAAACTTTCGTCCATAGCTGATCTTACTTATGTTATTTCATATATCTTAGAATTGAACATTTCATATGTGTGTACCTTGTCAACCCAGCTGGACTGTTAGCTGCTGATGAGCAGAGGCAGACATACTACTTCTTTATGAGACATTGCTAGACAGCCAGAAGGCACTCGATGAAAACCCAATTGATTGACCAGGCCACACTGTAAATACCTAGGTGTTTTTGAGATCATCAGGAACTCTGTACAAAAAAGGCTCCATAACTAATGGATGGAATTTTATAATTAGCAATTAATTTGAGCTATTTATCTTCAAATTATCTTTTTAAGTGGAAAGATTCCTGGACAGGAACATACATTCATTTTCTAATACCTTGGTTGGCTTTCCTCTGAGTTAGGGGAGACCAGGGCTGCATTAGGGCACTGGGTACTTGAAAACGAAGGCATGGGAAGTGGTAGGAAGGATCAAAGGAGTCAGGTGTATTTAATGTTGACTGGCCAACCTTGGCTTTAGTTCATCTCATTATTCAGCAAAACCCTACTCGAGGAAGAACATTTTCTATCATGGTTGCTAGTGGAAAAGTTTAGATGGTTATTGTGCCCCTATAAATAAGGTTCTAGTCTTTCTTCCCCGGGTTATTTCATAAACCTGAGGTTATCTTGTCATTAGAAAGTAATTTTTTTCCCTTAGAGTTAGGATTGTTTCATTCATTGTATTTTTGACTCTAGGAGTAACAAAATACTGGACCCATGCTCAAAAATGCTTGTTTGAGTTAACAGTTTATCTTTTTATTGTCTATACGTAGTTTACAGTCTTTTGAAATAGAGGTTTCCAATTATCATAGTTCTCATCCCCTTGCTCCTTGCCACCTTTATAAGAATCATACATACCATCTTCTAATTAAAAACATTATTTTTTTTTGGTCTCTGTAGCTGGTGCTATGTTTCTCTTGGATTTGTGTGAAGCCTGACATAGTGCTCAGTTTAAAGAGCTAATAGCCACTGCAACTCCCAAACTTCATCTGTATCAGGGCTCAAGCAAGCTAGAATATGAAGCTGTGGTTGTCTAGGAATAGTAAACTACAGAGAAGACAACAGAGAAATGGTATTTCATCTTTTTCATCTAAATAGGGGTCAAAGGTCAATGATGAGAACAAGTCAGACTACGAGGAAGAGGAGTAGGCGAGCACCAGCATTATGATTTGATCTTGTTATTGAAGAAGTCCATTCAGGAATGGCAGTAACCAGAGCTGTTGCAAACACCCCGCCCTGTTCAACTGTGAGGGTCAGAGCTACTCTGTGGTCCTTTGGGAAGCCAACCCTGCTAATGGACACAGTCCAAATCTGGGTGAAATAAATCCTCATTTCACCAATAGTATGTGGCATGCAGGGTGTATTTTCCCATCTCTCCAAAATGGACCTGGTTGTGTTTCAATGCCTGCAACACCCAATTTTGAGAACTGTTATGAAATACATTGGAAACCAATGGAACATTATCCTCAGTCTTTCTTGTACATGGCCTTGGGGCAGATGCCCAAGGAGATTCTGAAGAAGGGACCCAGCAGAAGCAGGACCCATAGCTCCTGAGATTAGAAATGAGATTCCTTCTGGGAATAGAGGGATTTCAAGGTCAAGTATGATTGTCCCTTCCAAGACATTCCAACCCAAACATGGGCCAACCTGCCAATGTGGCAGGATTGACAGGTGATCTGAACAATCATTCAAATACTGTTTGACTGACTGGTGGTTATATGATGCCCGATGCTAAAATGAGGCATGAGGTGTATGGTTATAGGGCTAAGCAACCAGACAAGATAATCTCCTGCATGGAAAAGGAAATTTTAGGAGTTAGCTGCCTTCCCATGCCTCAAATGAAAATCCCTCTCAAAAATCACATGGTTCAGGTGGGGCCATATAGAGGCCAGCCCATCCTATACGACTGAAGGATGGAGAAGTGAGCATGAAGGTGGCCGGTAGAACCTCAAACCGATATGCTAGGATCAGTTTCCATAGTGAGCAACCAATAGCCTTTACCATTGCCACCCTACTGTAAACTCCACAGGTAGGATCCTGGTCAGAGAAATAAGAAAAGAACTCTTGTATCTGAAGATATACAAGATTGAGACTTATGCAAACTTGATCGTTCAGGCACAGGAGGAAGAGATCCTCTCTTGCTAGGAAAGCAGTATTCATTCATTTATTCAATATTTACTGAGTGCCTACTAATCTCAGAACACTAAAAGTTTCTTATTCAGAGTAGTAGCTTGCTTAGCCCACAAGGGACTATTCTTCACCATCCCATACTGACTTAGAGTTAGCAGAAATGGGATGGCAAAAAAATTCATGGCCAAGAAGGTACAAAAATCATCAATGATTCTGTTATTTTCGTGGGGAAATGGTAAGCATGCTGAACTGTCACCTGTTTTCCCCGTTTCTTTATCATTCTCTCTTTTACATTATTTTCTCTCTCTCTCTCTCTCTCTCTCTCTCTCTCTCTCTCTCTCTCTCTCTCTCCCCCCCCCTCCCTCCCCCCCACCCTCACCCCCTCTTCTTTCATTTATGTATTTCAAAAAGTTATCTCAGGGGTTCCAAGGACACCGAAATCCTCTCACTGCTACAGGCACAGTTCTCTTAGGTCATGCCACCCACCTAAGGGAAGTGGGGGTGAAAGCCCTTTATTAGTCCAAGTCAGGCCGACTTGCACGTTCAAGTGAGCAGCATAAAGAAAAAAAACACAGTTTGTGTTGTTAAATGTTACATGGGTCCCAAAGGGATAGATCCTGGACCTGTTATTTCACTGGTACGGGGGTAAAGAAACTCCCCCTACCAATGCAGGCCATCCTCATCTCTGTAACATAGGCTTAGAGAGCTGCCTGGAATGCTGAGAAGCTAGGGGACTTGCCCAGAGTTACAAAGTCAGTATGCATAGGAGGCAGGGCTTGAACCCGGGTCTTCTTGGCTTTTGAAGCCAGCCCTTTGACCACTACACCATACTGCCTGCCCCATGTCTCATAAATTCATATAGCTTTTCAGGAAGGTGTGTTACCCTCATATTTTTTGCTCAAGTCACTAAAGAATCATCCCTCAGAACAGCAAACCAAAGTCCCATTGCCCAGTATGGCACCATTAACTAAGACTTGTAGCAAATACATCAAGTGACCCCCAACGGCCTTCAGATTTTGTCATCACATTAGATGGATAGTACAGACCTGAGATGGTCACGAGAGCGGGGGTATTTTTTTTTGCTTTAGGGCTATGTTCAAATGCTAGCAGAAGACCTCCCCTTAGAGTTAGGAAAGAATCACCTTTTTTTTTGTCCTTGTCCAAATGAGTCCAAAGGAATTCTAAGGAGGGTGTCAGAGATGTGGAAAGTGTACCACAGACAGAGGCAATATCAGGTGATTAGAGGACAAGAGCTAGCTTTGTTTCATAGTAAAAAATGGTGTTCTGGTTTTGGTTCTGGTTCTGCAAAGCAGAGCAACAAGGCTGATGAAACACTTAAGGTGAAAACCATTGGAACAATCCCAATTCTAGCTGTTTTTCTGATCAGTTTCTTGAAGAGCTAATTCAGTGGACACTATGGTTGGGGATGAGTTTCCTAAAGACAAAGTTGGTAAGTGGCAAGTCTTCCATATCTGATGGCCTGCTGGGTCATGGGTCAGATTCTTGTCTCTGTAGTCACCTCCTGGTTTCTAGTCATCCAAAGAGATGCCTTGAAAACAAGTATCAGACCACAAGGGACATCCTGGTTGGAAAGTCATTCTAGGGAGAGAAGGAAGAGAGGGCAAAGTTAAGATCACAGATGGATTAAAGAAGTTAATGAATCCTTAAATAAAACTTTCAAAACAGGTTATCTGGGCAAGGCCTGTTCTTCAAACAAGACACTCCATCTCTGCACTCTAGGTATTTTCTCTGGCTGCCCCTCATGCCTGGAATACTCTATCTCCTCATCTCCACCTTCTGGTTTCCCTGGGTTCCTTCAAGTCTCAGCTAAAATCCCACGTTCTACAAGGTGCTTTTCCAATTCTCCCTAATTTTAGTCTCTTCCTTCTATTAATTCTTTCAATTTATTATGCTGCATATAGTTTGTTTGTACATAGTTGTTTACATGTTGTCACCCCCATTACAGCATGAGCATCTTGAGAACAGAGACTGTTTTTGACTTAGTAGTCCCAGCTCTTAGCACATAGTAGGTGCTTAATAAATGTTTAAGGCAGCTAGGTGGAGCAGTGGATAGAGTGCTGGGCCTGAAGTCAGGAGGACTCATCTCCCTGAATTCAAATCTGGCCTCAGACAAGTCACTTAACCCTGTTTGCCTAAGTTCCCTCATCTGTAAAATGAACCGGAGAAGAAAATGGCAAACCACTCCAATATCTTTTCCAAGAAAACCCCAAATGGAGTCATGAAGTATTGGACATGACTGAAATGCCTGAACAACAACATAGTATTTACTGACTGACTTATCCAAGAACTAGGGTTTTTTTTTCCTATATGCTAAAAGCGCCCAGAACACAGCTAACAATGCAGTTCTTCTTCATAAGAAGACTGTTAATCATATCCTAGGACAGTTAGCTCAGTTGCTGGATACAGGGCCATTCTTCTTAGAGAAGCCTCTTAGTTTCCTAAAGAGAACAGCTTTGTTCCTTGGCTACAGACTAACCTATGCAGCTCCTGCCTCCATTTCTGCCCTATCTTGCCACTGGTTATTAGAAGTACCAGGTAAAAAAGAGAGTGTGGATGGCTCACCACAAACCAATTCCTACTACTGGAAAATTAACCCAAAGCACCTACAGTAGTTGAAGAGGAACATAATTCCTTTAGAGAAGGATTTTTTAATTTGAGATCCATAAACTTTAAAAAATATTTTTAGTTGACTATATTTTAATATAATCATTTTCCTTTGTAATCTTGTGTGTTTTATTTTGTGCCTTTAAAGATATTATTCTGGGAAGTTCATAACTTTCACCAGACTCTCAAAAGGCTCCAGGATACAACAAAGATTAAGAACTCTGCTCTAGATGAAAAAACCAGAAACATAACCACTACATTTTTTATTTGTTGATGATGGTAGCAGCTTTTCCATTTATCTGCTCATTGCCTACACTAATCTCGTTGGGAAGGTTGCAAAGAAGCAATGGCCCCTAAATCCAGGGGTCATTTTCACTATCAAATCCTGGAATGCCACATCCTGTGATATTCATTACCATTTTTCTAGGGTATCTGATGAAGTAGTGTTTTATTCTTCCTAATTTGCAATTTCAAAATTTGCTTTTGAATTCACTTATACCCTCTATCATAACCACCCAAATTTGCTTCTCATCACCCTCTGCTTTCCTTTAACTTTTCTACCCATCACCAAGAACCCCAATTCATACTTTATCCTATCCTTGCATGATATCCCTCCACCAATTCCCCCAAACTCAGATGACTTGTACCCTTTAATCCTGGAATCCACCCCCTAAAAAGCTCTTCCCATTCCCCTATGAGCTTTGTGCCAGGCCTCTGCTCTTCAGACATAATGTCCCCTGCCTGATGGTTCCCTTCTCATCCCACTTGGATCAGGACCACCAGACACGGCCTCACAGTTTTCTTGGGTAGCTCCTTTTTCCTCTTCTTTTCTGAGTTGCTGTGGTACAAGGACTCCCGGCCCCTGTAGGAGGGGCCCCGGGTCAGCTCCAGTTCACTGTAGGGTGGTAAGGTATCTTCCATCTCATCCTCTTCGTCTGGCTGGGATGATGGTTGCTGTCCACTCCCGGCTTTGTAGGTTGTTGGTGGTGACCATGCATAATAGCTCCCACTCCGTTGGAGTGGCTGGGAACTCAGCTTTGATGGGGTCTCCAGGCTCCCACCACCACTGCTGCCCTCACCCCGGGACTTCCTCTCTAGTACACTGCTCAAATAGGTATGGTCATACTTCTGTCCAACACCTGGGGTCCGGCTCACCAGCCGAGGCAGGTGTTTATCTTCATTAGCCCGTCTTCGGGGTGGGCTATAGGACCAGCCCCGATCTGAGTCTGTCAGAGGCTCCCGGCTCCGGCTTCTTTTGCTATAATATTCCTCTAGGGAACTATCATTATAAAGCCCGCCATGTGCCCGTGACTCTGATCTCTCAAAGCGGCTCCCCCCACGAGGCTCTTGGCTGTTGCCCTCGCCTCGGTGGGATCGCTGATTGTAGGAGTCTGCAAAGGCTGCCAACTCATCCATGGAGACAGCTGGCATCCCCATGGCAAAATTCTTCCGTGACAACATCTCTGACTTTGACCGCTGCTGGCTGCAAGCAAAAAAGCCATCAGTCAAACTTAACCAATGAAGAAACATTTACTGAGCACCTACTATGTACTATGTATTATAGCTGGCCTGGAAGATGAGCAAGGCCTGATACTTAACTAGTTTTTCCCCTCCAATCCCATGATCTACACTCTTGGCTGGGATATATGATAGAGAGCAACACCTTGAATCAGTAATGACAGCAGTAACAATACTAGATTAGATTCATATGGAGTTTTGAGGTTCCTGTTTAATCATATACCTAGCTACTGCTCCAGCAGGCACTGCATAATATTTCTTCCCTTTCTTCCCCAGGGTATGGAGAAAAGGGGGGCTTTGGAAACAGTGGGCTGAACAGTTTCTTTGCAAAGTCTAATTAGCCAAGGATGGAGATATATACTGCTCTTCTTACACAGTAAGAAGGCAGGTATGGAGAAAGTGTTACTAGGCAGTATGGTTGGGACCCTTTTAGAGGCTATGTGATAAAACAAATGAGACAGATGAGAAAATGTGTGCCTGGAAGTTCATAAGGACTTGGTACAGTTCACAGAAAAAAGGGAACTGATTAATGTTTTGATTACCGTCTAACAAAGTCATTCTTGCATATGGCATTTAAAAAATGTTTCCTTGCTTAAAATTATCTATGGAATGGAGAAGCCCAAGTATTATTTGTTATATTCATCAAAGAAGGACAGAATACCAAGAATTCAACAAGTATTTATTCAATTCTGACTGCGTACGTGACACTAAGCTAGGTGCTGAGGCTAGAAAGATGAAAATAAAACAAAGTGTTTGTCCTCAAGGAGGTTATAACGGAGTGGGAGATGAGGCACACACATAAATAACTATACCCAAAGAAAATAATGAGGGCAGTTGGGGAGATCAGAGGAGCTTGAGAAGTCCAAAGGTGGAGGAATCATTTCTCTATGAGATCTTGAAGTGTCATGGGTTTCAAGACAGAAATTTGCCCACATTTATAGACAGAATGTAGGAGACCCGAACTCTGTTCTCCTGACTTTCCATTATGCCAATGGAAATTGAATGGTTTATCAAGACACTGATGCAAAAAAGATAACGGGGGTTGGGCGGGGGGGGGGGACGGCAGCAGCAGGGAAGCTCAGCCATACTAAAATAGCCTGGGAAACCCATGAAGGGCAGCCATCAGGTCCACCTTTCCTTACATTTTGCACTATGCCTATTCATCCCTTTCCTTTACCTAAACTCCATTTTCCTTTTGAACAAAATATTTTCTATACCTGTGCCTGAAGCTGTCTCGATCCTCTTTGTTATAATTGGAGGATGAGGGCCCATGTCCTGACCCACCACTGTTTCCCATTACACCTGTCCAATAGTCTGTATCACTCTCCACGTTCCCCAAAGAAGGGAGAGGCTTCCTCCGCATCTGGCGGTAAGACTGACAGAAATTTCCATTCTCTTCATGCAAGGAGCTGAGTTCAGAAATGGTGTTATTATCTGCAAGGAAAAAAAAATAACCAACAAAACATCATTGCATGATCTCTCAAAGCCAAAGGCATTGGGCGAACAACTAAGCTGAGGGCCCTGACCATTCTCTAATCCAGGCTGGGTTACTGACCAAAGCTACTTCTGGTTATGCTGCCATAGCAGGAGTTGGGTGCAGCTTAAGACAGACCAGCTCACAGAAAACAATGCTTGCTCTCTGTGCCTTGCTTGGATGGGAGAATACTCAGTATTTTTCAACATTGATGAACAAAACTAACAAAAAACAAAGGATTCTGTGTAAGAGGCAGGCATACAGGGAAAAAGAAGCCAAGGGCCCTGACATCTATCTTGTTTCTTATCCAGTGTCAGTAACTGGAGGTTAGAACTACTCTGTCTCATGAGACATGTCCATGAGAGATAGTGTGGCCTAGTGGATAGAAAGCTGGCTTCCCAGTCACCTGAACCAGGTGGACGCAAGTCCTGCTTCTGACATAAAGTGACTGTGTGACCCTGGGTAAGTTAATTATCCTCTCAGTGCTCTAAGTAACTCTCTAAGACTATAAATTGCAGAGAAGGTGCTAGTCTGCATTAGGAGAAGGAATTTCTTCACTTGGGAGATCTCCTTTAGTACTAAAATGACAGCTTCCCCAGTGTAGACCTAGCAACACTTCTCCCTATAGGATGTGAAAGACCAAAACTGCCTGATGAATCTGGCAGCCAGAGGCCCACATCATCCTAAGCAGCCAAGTACTAAGGGATTCAGGCCCTTTCCCTCCAGTCCTAAAGCAGACCAAGGGGCTGCCTGTAGAAGGACCTCTGAGCAGGTCTGCACCTGGAGACTAGAATGAGTCATCTTAGTTTGCTTAAACCTGAACTTCACTCAACCAAACCTGAACATTCATTTAAAAATATTCATTCTGATATAAGCCATCTGCTAGACCTGCAAAAACTAGAACTAATCCTAAATATTTCCAATTTCTGATAAGAATCAGGATGGATATTGAGAGCCTTTGGCTTCTCTCTCTCCTCCCTTTTTTGTCCACCTCTCATCCAGCATCCTTTGGTTCATCAGTGTCAAACATGGAAAAGGAAAACATTTTTAAAAAGGATGATGATATATGAGGAGGGTGGGCCTAGAGCACCCTGGGAAGGCAGCCCTAAGTTGTAAAATATCTAGCTCTTTGTTGCTGGTGTGCCATTCATCCTTCATTCTTCCAGACGACTAACAGCATCGTAAGCATGATGTCTTGACTTGTGTGTGAGTTGGGTTTGAGTGAAGCAGAGCTGTACAAAGTAGTCAGCCTCACTCTCTCCTCCAGGGTCATTGCAAGCTCTTTACTTACTTAAAGGAACCATCATTTTCTTGGTGTAGCTATACTACCCAGGACGACTGTAAAAATAAATAACTGTAAATATAATATAAATACAATAAATTTATATGTTACATATAAATATATAATACAATATGAACAATTGTAAAAAAATAATAATCTGCTGGTGACTCTGGTCCTCTGGTAACAAATCTCTTCAGATTTATCCAGAGTCCATTTCTGAGTCTGTGCCCCTAGCACTCCCCATAGTGCCTAGAACAAAGGCACTTAATAAACAAATTAATAAATTTCTGTTGACTGACTAAAAGCATTTTGTCAGCATCTGAAATTCTTTCTTCTTCAGCAGTACCTGTGCTATATCACCTGTCTCCTTTCCCAGCCCTCCTCCTTCACCCAGGCCTTTCTGTGTGCCCTAATGCAGACCCATCATCACAGCATATACATTAAGCCCATCAGATGCAGTGACATCTGCATTTCTGACATTACAATCTGGAGATGGTCTTTTTATAGTAGGTGCGGTGGGAGGATACAGCAGTGAGTGCTCCTCAGACAGGATAGTTTTAGAATGGAGAGCTATGTGCAATGTGTTGGCTCCTCCTAATCTGAACAGAACCCCCTAATTATGACAGATTCCCCACCAAGCCTGCTATCAATGTGGGGAAGGGAGAAGGAGGAATAAGAGCATCATAGCCAAACTCTAACAGGCCTTCGGTTACTAGCCCTCACACGTCAGACCTGCTACATGCAGGCACTAATGATATATGGTTACTAAGGACCCATCCCAAAGAATCATCACTGTCAGCTAGACAGGCTACAGGTCTGTGAATGAGCTCAGAGCTGGGGCCCTGACACCAAGAGACTCTTTAATTAAAAAGTCCTTCCAACAAGAGTGGCAGCCCTCTGTCTTTCTCCCTGCCCCTCCCTCAGTCCCTTGAACCTCCCAGTACTTGGCTGCTTAGGATGACGTAGGCCTGTGGCTGCCAGATTCATCAGGTACTTTTGGTGTTCCTCTCAATTACCTCCTATAGGGAGAGCAGCTGTTTGGTCTACAGAGTTGAAGGTCAAGGTCTTTTGAGTCAGTGAATGGCAGGATTCAGTCTCTATATCTCTATATCTTCAAGTATCCTTTTAAAAACATTTTAAAGGGTGGGGTGTTTTTGACAAATTATCTTTTTTTTCTGTCTTTCAAGTGTTTTGATAGCCCCAGTGAGTCTCAGGATCCTGATACACAGATGTGGCATCACGCAGTAACAAAAGATTCCTTTACCCACCAAATCAGAAGCCTCCTGCTCCTGCTCTCTCCCTGTGCCTACTCAAGGTGAAGTTTTTTCCAAGGCTGTGGCACCAGCTGCTGCCACCCCAGACAGTTCTTACCTTGGCAAAGCCTTGTGCAGCCAGGAGCTAGTAGGCTACCTCTCAGCGCTCCCAGCATAGAACAAATCACAGAAGACTTATTACTCACATCTTTCTCTCATCCTTCTGGCCGGATCAAACTGAGCCAGTTCCTTCTCAACATAATAAAGGACTTTCATGGAGTCTCGTTCTTTGTCAGCTTGGATCCGGTAACCTTTGCGAACTGCCAAGAGAAGAACAGGAAGGAATAGTACGATTGGATTCCACTTAACAAGTATTATTAAGCACCTACTCTGCTTCAAGACACAGTGCTGCCTGCTGGCAGTACAAAGATAGAAATGAAGAACAGTCCCTGTCCTCAAGGAGCTTATATTCTATTTCAAGGGGAGAGAGGAAGGGGGATACACCAAATACAACTAAATAAATAGGAAGCAGCCTCAGAGGCCATCCATTCCAAACAGTAGTACCTTGACTAAGACTCTCTTCTACCAATCAAGCAATCAATAAACATTTATTAAGCACCTGCTACATACTAGGCCATATGCTAAGCAACAAGGACACGAGGAAAGGTAAAAGCCAGTTCCTGCTCTCAAGGACCTTACAGTCTAATGGATGAGACAACATACAAACAACTATAATTAAAGCAAGCAATAAACGGGAAATAATTTACAGAGAGAAGGCACCAGAATTAAGAGGGACACAACCTCCCTGTCCAAGTGGTCACCTAGCCTCTGCTTAAAAATCTCCAGGTAAGAGTCCACTACCTCTCTATGGTCTTGAACAGATGATCTTATGATTCCCCTTTTACGAAAAGAAGCAAGAAAGATTAAGTAACTTACCCAGGTCAGAAAGAGTGTCAGGGATCAAGAAGTCAGGACTAATCTTTCTCTGCTCGTTAGAGGACCCACTAGCATAGAGGGCAATCACCTCTGGTCACTAGTGGGGCTAAGCAATGCTCCCCAGAAAGCCTGAAGCATAAGCAATGGGCAAAAGGAGAGGCAAAGTAGGGGAGGCAAAGAATGTAAAAAGAGTGAGGGTGAGAAAAAGAGAAAAAAGAGAGAAAGTCAAGAATTCTTCATAGTTGGCAGTGACTGAACACTGACAAGGCCAGTGCCATGGGTTGTCTACTGGAGCATGTTACAGAATCCAGGATTTAACACTGAAAAGGGACCCTTGAGGCGATTTAGAACAGCCCATCCCTGAAACAGAATCCCCGTTACAACACAGGTGACCGGTGAATGTCCAGCCTTTACTCAAAGACCTCCAGGGATGACAAATTATCCATTTCTCAAGACAGCCTATGCCACTTCTGGAGGCCTCGTTGTGAGGGAAGGTTTTCCCTACCTCAAACCTAAATCTTCCTTTTGGCAACCTCCATCCATATTGCGCCACGGCCCCCTGGGCCAAACAGGATAAGCCTACCCGTCTTGCACACAGATGCCCTTCAAATACTTAAAGACGGCGCTGATATTCATGGGATCAAAGGCTCAGTGCACCAGTCTCACAGTCCCCCTAATCCATTCTCTGTCTCCCCTCCATTTGATGAACAAACTAAGGCCCAGGGAGGTAAAATTATATGCCAAAGGCAAAGCAGGTGGAAAACATCAGAGGAGAGATCTGAACTGTGAATGGAGAGGTAGTACAGTGGATAGAGCGTTGGCTCTGGAGTCAGGAAGACCTGAGTTCAAATCTGGCCTCAGATACTTACTAGCTCTGGGCAAGTTACTCAACCATAGTTTGCCTCAGTTTCCTCAACTGTTACAGGAGGATAACGATGGCACCTATTTCTCAGGGTTGTTGTAAGGATCAAATGAGATAATAATCATAAAGCGATTAGCACAGTGCTTGGCACATAGTGAGTACTATAGAAATGTTATCAAAGTCCTTTCCACTGCCTGGGTGAAGGTTGCCACCCCATCCTTTTAAGACTGGAGGGGAAGTTAAGATCTGACTCTTAATGGAACTGATTCACAAATAATAATGAAGGGCACCGTACGTGCTTCTAGAGAAAAGCCTACTTTCTATTTTCTGGTATAATTTTCTAAAATCCATGAGGAGGCAGGTCACAGTGCCCTGAATGTGGGCAACTCCCCCTCTCCACACACACACACACGCGCGCACACACACACACACACACACACAAGCTCTATTTACATCCCAGATGAGAACTTTACATTTTGCGGTACTCTAATCACAGAACAGGCACCAAAGACAGTGAAAGACACCCACACACACATTTGCAGGTGCACTGATTATATGAGAACATGCTGGGCATCTCTTGCACATTTATTTCAAATTGTAGGATTGATTTAAAAAAAAATTAATGATTCTCGGCACACATTTTTTAGCGATACCTTCTTTTGGAGGTTAACTCTAAAATCCTTACATGGAGCAAATTATTAGCAATAATGATTTTATTTATCAAGCACTCACTCTCCCATCTCTGCAGAGGCGTTAGCAGAGTAGTACAGACAGTTCAATTAAAATGCAATTATCCTACGAAAATGCTGTGTCTCTTCTGAGGCAGCTTGGTCTACTGGATAAAGCATAGGGCTGGGTGGGGATCAGGAGAACAGTCATCCATTTTCCATTCTACCAATGAGTCATTGGGTGACTGTGGGAAGATAATGACTTCTCTGAACCCCAATTTCTAAATCTACAAAATGGGAAGAATTCTACCCTATCTTTAATGTGGCTTATGTAAATGCTGAGAAGAGGATTGAGACCATCAGATTTCAGTTCTTTGTAACCCAAAATGTGCAAGAAATAACTAATATATATATTAGGGTGAGTTCCCGTGCTACCTCTTCTATGAAGACCTTTTCTGATTCCTCCAGCTGGCAACAATTTTCCTCCCCTGTGAATTCCAGTGGAACGTTGTTCATACTTATTTTATGGAACTTAATCACGTTCTATTTTGCATTACAGTTTGTATGGCTTACTCTCTCTCCCTCCTAAATTGTCAATCCCTGAGGACTGAGAATGTGCTAAAATCATCTCTGTTATAACACAATGCCCTGAACATAGCAGATGCTCAACAAATGTTTAGTGAATGAATTAATATTATCCTAATAATGGCTATTGGCTAAAGCGGTTAGTTTTTATAAGATCTTATAGAAGAAGTGAAAATGGACCCCCAGATATCATGTAATCCAGGAGGAATCCTTTTTTCAAGATCTCTGACGTATAGTTTTCCAATCTTTACTTGGAAACCTCCAGCGAAGACCCCACTCCCTTCTACAGTTGGCCATTCCAGTTTGGGTAACCTCTTATTGTTTACAGAATCACAAAATCTCCAGAGCCGGAACTTCGGAGGCCATCACTATAACCAACACCTGACACCCCTAACAGGTGCTCACACAGTCTCTGCTTGGAGACCTCCAGTGAGGGTGGAATTCAATAACTCTCCAAGTAGCTCATTCTCCTTTTAGATCGAGCTAATTGTTGGGAATAATACTACTAATAAGTAGCACTTACACGGTGCCAGGCACTGTGCCGAGAGCTTTATAAATATTATCTCATCTGATCCTCATAACAATCTTGGGAGGCAGGTGCTCTTATTATCCCCATTTTTACAGTTGAGGAAACTGAGGCAAACAGAGGTTAAGTGACTTGATGTCCAGGGTTGCACGGCTAGTAAGAGTCTGAGGCTGAATTTGAACTCAGGTCTTCCTGACTCCGGGCCCAGCGCTCCACCCGCTGTGAAATCTGCCTCTTTCCTGTTTTAACCTCTTGTCCTTAGTTCTGCCCTCTGGACCCAAACAGAACGAGACTAATGATGGCTCCGTGTCTACTTGAAGATAGCTATCATGTTCACCCCTCAGGCTTCTCATCTATGAAATGAGGCGGTTAGACTTGACTTCTGCTAACCTTTCTTGACCTCCTTTAATGCTGCCTGGATTGATTATCTACAATTTACCCTTGTAAATTATCTTCTTTGTACACAGCTGTTTGCATGTTCTATTGGACTGTGAGCTCCTTGAGAGCAAGGACTCTCTTTCTCCTTTTTTTTTCAGTATCCCCAGCATATAGTACAGTGCCTAGCATGTAGTGGGGCAGCAGAGGGGGGGGGGCACTATGGTGCACAGAGTGCCAGGTCTGGAGTCAGAAGACTCATCTTCCTGAGCTCATATCTGGCCTCAGACACTTACTAGCTGTGTGACCCTGGGCGAGTCACTTCACCCTTTTTTGCCTGTTTTCCCATCTGTAAAATGAGCTGGAGAAAGAAGTGGCAAACCACTCTAATATCTTTGCCAAGAAAACCCCAAATGGGGTCACGAAGAGTTGGGTATGACTGAAAACAGCAACATAATATGTACTAAACACTAAATAAACATTTATTGACACTCTGACTAGACAGCCTCTGAAGTTCTTACAGCTCCGGGTCTATGATCCTCTGATTCTTTTCGCTAGTCCTTTTGTAATGTAATGTAATACCATATTCTAGACATGCTCCAGTTTGTCAGTATCTTTCCTTAAATGTGGGGCCCTAAACCGTCCGCAGTATTTCAGTTGTGGCCTGCCCGAGGTGAATCCAGGAGGATTATCAATCTCTCTTGTTCTGGACACTATTTCTCTCTTAATACAGTCTAAAATTGCTTTATAAGTGAGGTCCCAACCAGATGGAGCTTCCAGTCTGGTAAGGGAGATAAAATATAATGAAATGAAATGAAAGTATAATGAAAGATAGGCTGCAAGACGGCCACAGGAGAGATACAGAGCGCTGTGGGAGTCCAGAGAAAGGCCTGTTTTCTGCTGGGAAGAGAGCAGAAGATGTTATGGAAGAGATGGCATTTTAGGTGGGTCCTAAAAGATGGGTAGGAAATGAGCTTGTGGGGAGGGTCATTCTAGGTAGAGGGAACCATGTAAGCAAAGCTAAATAATAGCAGTGGCTGATATCTTTATACATTAATATAGATAAGTGGACATATCTATTATCTATATGGCACTTTAAGATTTATAAAGGGTTCAGAGAAACCTGAGAAAACTTGTATCAACTAAGGCAGAGTTCAATAAGCAGAACCAAGGGAACAGTCTATACAGTAACAACCACCTTGTAAAGACAAACAACTTTGACAGACTCAAGGAGTTAGATGAATTCAATGACCAGCCATATTTGAGAGGTGATGGATTCAAGATGTAGAATTAAAATATATATTTTTGGTCACGGGTAATGAAGGGATGTGTTTTGCTTAACTATGCAAGGGTTTCATTTGTCTTTTTTTTCTATAGGAGGGGAGAAGGGGAGAGAGGGAGGAGGGGAGGGAGGGGGAGGGAGAGGGGGAGGGAGAGAGAGAGAGAATGAGAAGGAATTCTTATTGATTAAAAATAAAACAAAAAGATCTATAAAGTGTTCTACACCTATTATTTCATTTGATCCACATCTGACATTTACTCCCTATGTCATCTTGGGCTTGTCACTTAACTTGGGTCTCAGTTTCCTTACCTGTAAAATGAGGACACTGAACTAGATGGCCTCTGAGATCCCTTCCAGCTCTCGGTTTGTGCCCTATACTCCTAAGGTATGCATATTCAGAGAAGGAAAGTAACTTGATCAAGGTCAAAGAGGTGGTGATCAGTAGAGCTGTGTCATATCCAAGTGCAGTCCTCCTGCTACTGATGTTTATATCATGGTTTCTGTCCAAACAAAATCTGGCCTGCCTTTCTTTTGGCAAGCAGGTCAATGTCATCAGTCAGAATGCAGAGTAATCAAAATCTGGGCTTAGGACAGCCAGATGGCAACAGGCTAAGTAAGGATCCTCTGGCCAGGACACAAAGTGGTCCAGTCCTCTCCCTATGCTTCTCTTTTGATTCCAGGGTTGCTGAATGTCCTACCCTTTTCTCCTTGCCTTTATCTTACTGTTCCTGATATTCTAGTGTAACAGATCTTTAAGAATAGTAAGAGCAGGGTAGAAGGAGGAAGCAGCGGTATGAGGGCCATGACTTCCTACCAGTAAGGCAGTGAAACTAGAATCAGGGAATCTTAGAGTTTCAAGGGACTTGGGAAGTCCTTTAAGCCCCCTTTCACCCTACAATAGCTGATATCTTTATACATTAAAATGGATATGTAGACGTATCTATATCTATATGGCACTTTAAGATTTATAAAGGGTTCAGAGAAACTTTCTATGACAACTGTGACAAACGTTCAATCGGCATTCCCTTTAGCCATCTCTAGTGATGAGGCAGGCACAAGACAGTCTATTCCATTTTTCAGACAGCCTTAATTGTTAAGGAAGCTAATGATAACAAGCTGAAATTTGTTTTCCTGTATTTTCCATCTCCTAGGCCTTGCTGTCCTTCAGGAACTAACCCAAACCAAGCCAATTCCTCTTTCCTTCTTTTTTTTTTCCCTGCTCTTTAGATATAAGTCTAGACATCCTGAATTCCTTAAACTTATCCCAGTTTGACTTACTTATAATCTGGACCACATACACAGTTTAGATATGTCTCTCTTATTCCCACAAAATTCATGACTGTACATATTATATCATATAGGTCAAGTCACATGCTCTGAAGTCTAATGACAATCTGTGCACTTCATGGCCTACAAGGAGGGCATTAGACCTGTCCCCCAGCATTACATGATATCCTGGGTCCACTGTTCTTCAAAACAACTCCAAAGTTGATTTCCTTGTCACAGCAGCTGGGACTTAAGGGATTTCTACTGCTTTTCAAATGAACCTTGGTAGCCATTGAGGGTAGATGGTGCCTAGCTCTCTTTATGCCTGAGGGATGTTGTGAGTTTGGGTTTCAGCAGCTAAAAAGCTTGGCTTTTATACCTCCTTAAGATGTCTGAAGTTACAAATTCTGTTATTGGTCAGCCACATTGACTTGGTTATTTTTACTACAGACTTAACAGTTTTACTGTTGACTACATTAGAATTTTACAAGTTTTAGTGGTTTAGACAGTTCTGTTTTTAAAGTAACTCACAAAAACATCCAGATGTTTGCACATGATACATTCCAAGAGAGGCCTGCTTATGGAGAGAGAGGAAGGTTGTCACTGGGATGCTAAGTCTTTATCTGATTGAGAAGGTAGAGTTTTGCTTTGATCCAAAAATAATAATTCGTTGGTCTTTTGCACACTCTTTCTCACGTAATTCACATGAATGTACAGAGATAACACATTTCGGAATTTTATTCCTTTCAAAATTCACAAGATCAAAATTCAAATTCAGCACATTAGCAGATCTAAAATGTGTTATCTGCACCTCACCTCCGAACTTTCCTCCTCTTCCCTGCTTTTGCTCTAGGAACAGTAATCAAATCAGCACTATCTGTGCTTTTGAAAAGGCTGTCCCAATCAACTCTCCTATCACTCCATTCACCTAGGCGACCCTTAGACCAAAACCTTCTCAGCCAGACTTTCCCTGGCCCAAATAAGGAGTCTTCTCTCTCTTTTAAATGTAAATTCCTTGAAGGCAAAGAAGTTCCTTATTTTCTTTATTCTTGTCCTCAGTAATTAGCACAGTACTTGGCACATAGTAAGCACTTAAATACTATCCATCCATCCATCCATTCATTTATTCATTCCTATCAGGTAATTTCACTGATCAGGCTCATTAATGATGAAATAGTTATTTCATCCCAGTCTGATCTGTGTCATGGTTCACTGACACTGCAAAAGCCAAAAGTAGCTGGAGTACTTTTACGTTATTATGTTTGTTTGCATAAGAGAGAATGATCCAAAGTCTAGGGAATTCTAAGATGGTAGTGATATTTTTAATGAGAAATATGCAACACTCCTGGGTAGAGTCATCTTTGGAGAATATTTTTTTAAAAATATGTTTCAGTTTAGGGTCAATGAATGATTTATGTAATTTTTCTCCATAGTCCAGGCAACAACTATAATAAAAAATCAGCTCTTTATGGTTTCGTAAAGTGCTTTACAAATATTATCAGGGTATATTCACATCTCAGGCTCTCCAGTTCCTGAGCTTAGCCAGTTTTTATTTTAGGGGAAATGAGACACCAGCAAATTCAATTCGATGCCATACTTTAGTTTCATGTAGTGTATTTTTAAAGAGATTTCATCTTAATCTTTCACCTTAATTAAAATTCATGTTATTTACATAGCGACTAACTCTCTATAACCAAATTTCAACTTATAGAATTGCTATCTTGCTAAAGAAGAGCCCAGGACACCTCAAAGGGAATAAAGCTTAGCCCTTTGTATTCTGTCCTAACATGCTGAGCAATGTTCTTTATGGGTGGTGGAATAGGTGCCATGTTCCATCCTCAAGGGAACATCAGCTCAGGAGGGGGTAGAGTGATGCTTTCATTTTGCATGTTCTATGTGTATGTCTACTACAATTAAGTACATTATGTATATTCAGACACATACACACATTATCAGTCTTGTAAACACGATTTCAGAAACCTACCCATAGCTACATTAGCCCACTCATCTCTCCCAGAAGAAAGGCAAGCAGGGGCCATGTTGAAAGGAGTGAGGAACAGTCAATCTAGTGAACGATCAGTCAGTCAAGAAATAAACATTTATTACAAGCCCACTATGTGCCGAGTATCGTAACAACAAGGAGGCCAGTGACACTAGGCCACAAAGTACATGGAGGAGAAGACTGGGAAGAAAGGGAGGAGGGGGCCAGGTTATGAAATGCTTTAAAAGCCAAACAGAGGATTAGTACTAATAGAGAGACGTACACACATCTGGGGACCGCAGGGGAATCAGAGCAATGCCAAAGTGCTTCTATTTCCCATGCCAAGCTCTCAATGTTGCAATAATCAACGAGATAGGCAGGCAGGTGTCCTTAGGCTACAGAAGCCATTCATCGTTGGGGACTTCAACACAAGCTCGTTCAACTTGGATGAGGAGGCTGGTTTTGTTTTCTTTGATCTCATAAGGCTGGTATGTTCTTTTAAGTGCTTCTGGAGCCTTTTGGTTTTAAGGCTCTAAACAAACAAACATCAACAGAGGCTGCGATTGTCTCAAAATTATTGCAGAGATGCCTGGAATTCTTAATAAAAGTCCAGGAAATTTCTAGGCTTCTGGGCAGCCTAAGAAGCTAAGGAAGAGAGAGGCTCTACTTTCTGGTGAAGCGCCCTGAGCACTTGTCTTATTCAGAAACTGGGGCCTGGAAAGTCCTTGCTTTGGACAGCAAGCTACATGTGCTCCCACAAGCTGGCACTGGTCTTAATGTGCTTCAGGAAGAAGCTGGGTTAAAGATGTGAATGTGAATGATAATAATAATAGTTACCATTTATATAGCATTTGCAAAGTACAACAACCCTATACATAGGTAGGTACTATTACTACCCCTAATTTACAGGTGAGGAAACTGAGGTAGACAGGTAAAGTGACCTGCCTAGGGTCACAGAGCTAGTATCTGAGGCCACACTTGAACTCAAGTCTTCCTGACTCCAAGTCTAAAATTCTATCTTTTGGACCAACTACTTGTCTCTCTTAAAGGTTTATTTATAGTCCAGATTCTAACTCTCAGCCCTCTCAAATTCCAATTTCACTCAAGTATTTGTAGTCCCCTATCCATGGCTATTTAAGGTCTAAAAATTATTTTCCTTAGTTCCAACAAGATATAGCTCTTTCTTTGTCAATAGCAAAAGCAATCCTTTATTCAGCCTGCCTGACTCCAGAGAGCATTTTTATCTAGGCAGGTGGAATATAAATCCTAACCAGCATGCCCAAAGGATCCTCTCTGCTTCCTTCTTCAAGAGCAGGCTGCTTAACCACTTGAAACTGTACCCATGCTGAAGCAATCCAATGTGCCAACTTACACAGCGTGTATCTCTCACTCCTTGCTAGAGTCAGTTGGGGATTTTTGAATATCTGGACCATGTCTGGATTTTTTTCTGTGGTGTAGTTAAAGTTTCTGCAGAATTCTCTCTGGCTTAATCAGAGGTGCCATTCACAATCTAGTGGCTGGAATGACACTACAGACTTACGTAAGTAGCGTCGTTCTTGGCAAAATCTCCAACGATTCTGCAAAAATTAGGCCTTTCATCTCCTCAATGGTAAATGACAAGGATTATCTTTTGTGCTGTTACAGAAGGATAGGATATGAGGCACAGAGGAGAAGGATTAAGCGGATACTAGTTTCAGGGTCCCAGATAAAGTGTTAGCACAGGAAGTGCCTATTGATTGGGGAGTGACTACACAAACTGCGTATGTACATGGATGTGATGGAATATTTTTAGTTGTTTTGCTGATTAGTCATGTCCAGTTCTTTGTGACTCTTTTTGAGGTTTTCTTGGCAAAGATACTGGAGTGGTTTGTGATTTCCTTCTCCAGATCATTTTGTAGATGAGGAAACTGAAGTGAACAGGGTTAAGTGACTTGCCCAGGGTCACACAGCTAGTGTTTAAGGCCAGATTTGAATTCAGGGACTACTGACTCCAGGGGCAATGCTATATTCACTATGCTACCTAGATGCCCCTGAGAGTATATTACCATACCTTAAAAAAAGGAAAAATATGAAGAATTACATGAACTGGTCCATAGTGAAAAGTAAACAGCGCCAGGAAAACAATATGTAACAATGACTGTGACAATGCAAATGAAAGGAACAAAAAACTGAAAATGAATGTTGTGTAATTATGACTAAACTTGGACCACGAGAAGAATTAAGAAAATATACTTCCTTCCCTTCTTCACTCTAGAGGAGAGGTCTAGGCATGTGGAATATTTTGCTGAATCTCTTATTCTTTCTCTTTTGAAATTTTTGTTACAAGGTATAGCTCCCTAGGTTGGGAAGAAGGGAGGACTATATTCAGAAATGCATATGATAGGGCATTAATAAAAATAAGATTAAAAAACATACAAACTATTTTGCTAATATTTGCATTCAAATACCCAAGTCAGGTTTGTTTAAAGATGCTAAAGTTAGGGAATCAGCTGCTTGACTAGGTATGACTGTAAATATGTCATATCATCTACATATGGATTTCATAGGTTTTTCAGGTAAGAAATCGAATACCTAGCCATTCTACAGATGAGGAAAATGGAGCCCAGGGAGGTTTAGGGTCTTGCCCAGGGTTATACAAGTGGTAAGTGCTGGGTCATGACTTAAAGCCAGATCTTCTGGCCACAGAAATCTGGTATCCTTTCTACTATCCAATCCAGACTCCAGCTATACCACCTACATGAGTTTAATAGATAGTTTGGGATGATGACAATCTTCCTAACATTAGAACAGCATAAAAATTATAAAACAAGCTGAATTTTCATTTTTTAAAAGTTCACTTCTCTGCAAGAAAAAAAATCCCTTGATGAATATTTCACCTAAGCCAACTTTTCTGAGCTAGCAGTAGCCAAAGAACACCTACAAGATGGCACAAACACCACCACTGACAGGATGTGGGGTTTGAAGGGACCACTTTGTTGTAGAGGTGAGGACATGAGACCCAGAAAGTTTGAGAGATCTGCTCAAGGTAACATTGGTAGCAAATATCTCACCCACTGCTAGTGGCCTCCCTCCCAAACTACATTGTCTTTAACCATTTTGCATCTATTTGCATTCACTGTCTTTATGTTTATTCTATATGTGCATATATGTATGTACATACACACATATGTACATATATGTACACACATATACAGTCTCCCCATTAGAATGGAAGATCTTTATTTTTATATCCCCAGCAACTATAGCACAGTGTCTGTAGGTATGTAATAAACGCTTATTGATCAGCTGACCAAAGTAGCAGAGCTGGGTATTGAGCCCAACCCAATGCTCTTTCCACTACGCCACATGGCTCACCCCCTTAGGTTGCCTCCACTTAATACCATTAATGTTAAGAAGTCACTAGGAATTCAGTGGGGAGCTCCATCATGAACAGTCAATAAGGTTAACAGTGTCCAAATGCCTAAGCAAGGTTCAACAAAATGGCAGGCTGTACTCAACACAACTGGGCTGAAAGAAACATGAAAGAAGAGGAGTTCTCACCAATAAAAGAAAATCAGAATAGTAGGCTACATCCAGAAGCAGTGGGGGGAGGGGGGGAGAGGGAAGTGATACAGAGATGGAAGAATGGAGAAAAGACTCGTGGAAGATCAGAGAATTTCCATCAGTGGCTTTTATCTACTCCATCTTTCAGGAGACTAGAACCTGGTATTACTCCCCTTTACTCACTCTGTGATCTAGCTACACTGGCCTCCTTGCTATTCCTCACATTTCATCTCTTGCCTCCATGTTTCTTCATTGGATGCCCCCCCCCCAGGCCTGAAATGTTCTCCCTCCTCACTTCTGTCTGTTGGCTGTTGGCTTCCCTGGTTTCCTTCAAGACTCAACTTAGATCCCACGTTCTGCAGGAAACCTAAAGTTTTTTGCATGATTGTCTCCCAAATTAGAATATGAGCCCCTTGAGGGCAGGGACTACATTTTTGCCTTTCTTCATATCCCCAGCACTTGGCACCATGCCTAGTTAGTACGTATTAAGTGTTTAATAAATGCTTGTTGATTAACCATGTAGTGGTCACTCTATTTCGTTCTCAGGAATGGGAATTTCTACTAATAGTTACAAAAATAGTCAAGCTCTCTCTCATAGGCTACTTTCATCTCACCTAAACTAATGCAGTAGATGCCTAACTGGCCTCTCTGCCACACACAAGTCTCTTCCTTCTCCGGGTCATCTGCCAAAATGATCCTTCTAAAATGATGGTCTGACCATGCCACTCTCTTATTCAATAAATTCTGATAGTTCCCTGTTGCCTCTAGGATAAAAGGCAAACCAAACATTTTGGCTTTTCTTCTCTCACAAAAAACTCATGATAAAACAACCCAAATGAAGCCTTCTGCTCGGTTGCATCACAAACCCTTCACAACCTGGTGCCAAACCCCTTTAACAGATAAACTAGAAAAAGCTATTTATGCCCATTCCTTCCACGTACATCCTCTCCTCTCACTCACTTCTCAAGCCTTTGCAATCTCTCAATCCTTTGCTGGTTCATCATCAATATCATACCTCCTAACTATGATGTTTCCCCAGGCTCTGTCCCAGGTCCTCTTCCCTTCTCTTCCTATCGTCTCTCATTTGGTGGTTTAATCAGTCCCCTGGGTTTAATTCTATTCTCTGTGCAGCTGACTCTCAAATGTATATATTCAGTCTTAACGTAGCTCCTCACCTCCACTCACGAATCTCCAACTGCCTATTAGGTATTTTAGATCCAATATTCTATAGGTTCAAACTCAACATGTCCAAAGGAGAACTTACAATCTTCTCCCCAAAACCCACCCTCTTCTGCACTTTCCTATTACTGTTGAGGGCACCACGGTCCTTCCGTTCACAATAGAGGTGCACGGCCTCTGCTCGATCACTGACTCTGATTCGCCCCTCATATCTAGTCATCAAATCTTGTCATTTCTACCACCGACATCTCTCCTTTCTGTCACTTTCACTCACATAGCCACCATCTTGCTTCAATACCTCAATGCCTCTTGCCTGGATTATTGCAGAACCCTTAACTACTCCCTACCTCAAGTCCCTCCTTTCTCCCAGCCATCAGCTGCCAAAATGATTTTCCTAAAGCATAGGTCTAACCATGTCACTCCCTTACTCAATAAACTCTGCTGGCTCCCTGTTGTTCTGAGGATCAAACATAAATTCCTGTTGGGTTTTTAAAGCCCATTGTAATCTGAACGTAACCTATCTAACTTACACGTTATTCCCCTTCCCATATCTTACGGTCCAGCCAAACAGGACTGTTTGCTGTTCCTTGAATGTGACATTCAGTCTTCGGTCTCTTCATTTTTGCACTGGCTGTCATCCATGCCTGGAATGTACCTTACCTCTGCCTTCCGCAATCCTTTGTAGCCTTCGAAACTCTGTTCGGGTACTACCTTCTACATGAAGCCTTTCCTGCTCCCCCGGCTCCTGGTGGTGCCTTCTACTGCCAAAAAATATTGTGTTGTATTTATTCCATATTTATGTTGTATATACTTATGGATGTGCATGCTATCTCCTTGGATAGATTGTAAGCTCCTCGAGGGCAGGGGAAAATTTCATTTTGTCTTTGTATCTCCAGCCTCTAGCAAAGTCTGGCACGTAGTTGGTGCCTAATAAGTGCTTATTGACTGGTTGATATTTGAGACCTGAAAATAATAATTGTCCCCAGTAAGACCCACTTTATCCAACATAAAATACTTAGCTATAGAGGGTATATATTGTTAATTCAAAGGCAGGGTTAATGAAGCAGAAAAAACCAGGCTTTTATCCCTTGTGCAGGTTTCATATACTCCTCAAGTTTTAACTGTCTTCTCTGGGCATGTGAATTTGCAGGTGACCTCTCCAGCCCTGACCTCTCTCATTCCAGACCCACTTTTGCAAATGCCTACAGGAAACTGTGACTTGTTATTGTAGTTCAAAATGAAAAGGGGACTCAGAGATTGTCTGCCACCGTGATTCTCAAGAGGGAAAAAAAGAGACTACTTCAAAGAGTCTGCTCTGTTAATCTATTTTCATAATGCTAAAATATTTGGATTTCTACTATGGTAAATATCAATAGGTGTAACCTACTTAAAAGCTTTTTGCAGAACAGTCACTGATAATTTTTAAGAATTTAAACCCCTTTGTGTTACAAATGGAGAAACAGAAGCTCAGAGAAGGTCACAGAACTAATTAATGGCAGTTAGTTTTTCACTGTACCACACTGGGGTATCAAACTCAACTTAGACCAAACTGACAGCTTCAGACTAGCTCATGTTTCCCTCCTTGTCCTCCAGAAGTTGCTGATGGGTGCAGATCCGGAGGCTGAGGGATTCTACCTGGGGAGTCTATAGTCTGTGGAAGGCTTATAATTAGTGCCAGCTCCATACCAATTTCACCTGTGAAATTCCTTAGCCTGTATCCAAAGACTCTATAATCTAGTTCTAACCTACCCTTGCTGACTCAGTATTTCACAAGAGTCTCCCTTCATGCACACCATGTTCCAACCAAATTAGACAACCACCTGTTCTTCCATTCCTGAATATCAGTGTACACTGCACCCCCCACCCCTGCCATACACACTCCATGCCTGAAACAGACTCTTTCCCCATCCCCAATTTTTATGCGCTAGAAAAGGATTCCTCCCTTCCTAAATCTCTCATCCTTCTCTGTCCGACCTCTCCCATGCACTCGCCACATTCTGACTTGGGTTATACTTATCTTGTTCCCTCTCTGTCAGATTGTTAGCTCCTCAAGGCAGGATTTGGTGCCATTCACATCTTTTTTGCTCATGCAGTACCCTGTATATAGTAGGCACTTAGTAAATCTTTGTTTCACTGCACTGAAGAATGTCTCTGATTCACCTTAACCTCTCTACTTCCATTTCCAGCATTATGGCTCAGGCCTCGCCACCTCACACTTGGCTCAATGGAACACAATAGTATACTGGACCTTGTTAATTCCAGGTTTTATTCCTTCCAATCCATCTTGCACACTGCTTCAGTACTAGTCTTCCTAAAATACCACTTTTTTTAAAAAAGAATTGTTTGTTTTTAATTTTTGGAATAAAGCAAGAATTTCCATAACATAGTATAACAAAAAATGATAATAATTGCACTCGAAACTGCAAATCTATCATGTCAATTCCCTACGCAATACTCTACAATGACTCCTCTACATGGTTTTCAAAACCCTCCACAGTCTGGTACCACCTAAGCTGTCAACTTATTTATCAAGCCTCAGGAAGGCCTCCCCTTCCAGTCCTCTCTCTGTGTCTTTCCCTGTTAGTGCCTCTTACATGGAATGCTCTCTTTCTTGTCCTCTGCTGTCTTAATCCTCTTCAACATTCAAGACTTACCTCTTCCATGAAGCCTTTCCAGCCTACCCTAACCCACAGTAAGATCTCCTTTTTCTGAATTCCTACTGAACAAGAGTCCTATACAATTTAGCACCAGATTAAATACTTTTTGAGGATGGGGCCTAAATATTGTATTTTAAAAAGTGATGCCTAGCACAGTCCTGGGATGATAATCAGTTAACTGACTGACTAGAGGTCTGAGATGTAGCTTGAATATTTTCTATTATTTTACTGTTGTAGAGGGGCCTGGAGGAAGAGAAAAACAATGTCCTCTTGCTCTTGGAAATTTTGGTACCATGGATGAGCATTGGGTTGGAATTGTTTTCTAAAGTACTCTAGGCCTGACTCAATTCATGGAATTAATAGCCCCAGTGAGCTGGCCATGCCACGAAAGGAACAGAAATGGGATCCCATATGAAGAATGGGGTAGGGTAGGGAAAATATATGTTGCTGTTACCACTCTGGCTTCCTCCAATGGAGTCACTTGATGCCAGGGGAGGTGGATGTGGCTTATCCATCAGCATGGCAGAAGAAGAGACTCCTCCAACAGGAACAGAGGGAATGTAGTAAGGACCAGGAACACTGGAGACAGAGGGAGGATAGCCAGCCTTTGCAGCTTTCCCTGCTTCATATACTGCGGAGATAAGAAAAGTAAAGATTATATCCCCAACTAACTCCCCCTACCCTCACTTCACACACACACACACACACACACACACACACACACACACACACACATTCACCCTTAGAATTTTTAGCCAACAGAACCACCTAAGGAAATTCCTGGTTTCAAAATTATTTTCATTTCCCACTCCTGAACTGACTCATCAGGCTTACTCTCCCCACCCTCTTACATTCCTCCAGCTACATTGAAAGACAGTGATATGAGGAATTATAGTGTTTAGTACCTGACAAAACTGGATAATTAAATGGTGCTAGGTACCATCTTAGCAGCCCCTGGAACTTAAGAAAGCATCCTCCATAAAAACAACCTGGAAGCCCAGTCTAAACCATACTACCAGAATTTTGCCTTAGCCCTTACAGGGGAGACCTACAACTCGGAATGCCCTGAATCAGATCTTATTCCACTACCAGAAGTGAAGAACAAATAACACTGATTTCTCTTAGGAATTGCTTTAATTTGGAACATGAAAGATAGAATTTCCTTTAATGGCCTCCAGGATTTGAGAAGTCTGTAGGAATAAGTGGCATTTTTCTAATAGTCTCTGTGTTGGTGTAAGTGGGAGGAAAAAGGAGGGAGATGGTCTTCTACAGCCTTGAGGTTATTGGTGAAAGGGTCGAGGGGCCTGAATGAGCTTTCCTTCTCCAACATTTTCACCCTTAACATTCTAAATCTACCTTCTTACCTTCAAATCTGTCCTTTGTTGGAATCAATGAAGATTCCATATGAAGGAGAAATATATATGGGTTAAAAGGCTGGGGCAGGGAGATTGGGGTGGGATTGTTGGTGAGGCCAAGACAGGCAATGATGCTGTGGTTCCTCAGGATTCTCTGACAGGGATGAAGTTCTGGAAGGATCAGCCCATTGGGTGAGAAGAAAGTTTTGGGCAAGGGGAAGCGAGGTAGGGCACAATTCTGAATGTCAACTCAAAATATTCACTTTCACTCACATGCCCGAGGACAGCAACAGGAGTCTGGGCAACATGGGCATCTGACGTAGCAACAACAGCTATGTGGACAGCACTGGCACCAACAGATTCCAACCAGGAGGAAGAACAGGAAGACTCCTAGGACCACCAGGCCAACAAACACCCACTCTGGAAACAGAAGAGAAAATCTATACTAAAGGAAATTCTACTTCAGGAAAAGGGTCTCCTGGGTTCATGATCACACTGTGAAACAACAGCTAGGACCTGAGGAAGGGAATATCTCCTAACAGGGGAGAGAGCCTCTAAACCCAAAGAAAACTCTGGAAATGAAGGGTACTGAGCCATCCCAGTGTGGAGACAAGGAAAGTGTGATAGAACTTGTACTGGGAACAACAGGATGACCAACAAACATGAAATTATATGGTAATACAGGTGAATTTCACGGTTATCTCTGGGAAAATGCTCCTCAGATTGAAGGTGGTATGAGAATGATTATCAGCAACAGCAAAAAAACACTTGGGCTGGCTTTTGGATTTTACAGCCATGAGGTATGGGGGTTCTGGGATCTGTGTGTCTTCCCAGAGCACATCACAGTTTGATCTTTATCTATTACATGTGTATCATGTGTTCCTGTTTATAAATCTGCTTTCCCCTGGTCATTGTTAACATGGTCCCATACGATCTTTTCAGACTAATCAAAAGAATATGAGCCTCCTGAAGGCAGGGAAGTTTTTGTCTTTGAAACCCCAGTGCCTAGCACAGTGCCCTAGTATACAGCAAGTGCTTAATAAGTGCTTGTTGAATGAATTTTTCAACATTACCCAATCAACATTATTTAACAAGTACCTACTGTGTGCCAGGTACACTGCTAGCAGACAGAAAGACAAAGATTGTAAACATTTCCTATTTTCAGGGAGCATTAATGCCAATTAGGGTCACTAAAACTAAGGTCCTTCACCTAGGCCTTCCTTTATGACAAAATAGGGCTGGAGAAGTCTACGATCATTCTCCAGGGAAGGATACTGAGGCTTGGAGGAGTTAAGTGACTTGATTGAGGACACAAAGCAAATGAAAGCAGAATTGGGATTTGAATCCAGGTCTCTTGATCTCTTGTCTTAAGAGTATGGATTGGATGCTACCACCATGTATGTGATGCAAGCATATCACAATATGGCATCCAGTATAGCGGAGGGATGGAAGTGATTAAAACCGAGTGATGGGACATCTGATGTAAGTATACTTATGTCCAGAGTATACTGAGCTTTGATCATCAATAGGATACGAATCCCCACTCCAGGAAGAACTGGGACAAATGGGTGGACATTACAAAGAGGTAATCTGGTTTGCCATAAGGGGGAAAACCCATTTCATAACAGTGGGGGCTCTCTCAATGTAGAATGGGCTGCCTTTAGAGGTAATACGTTTATCTTTATTGAAAGTTTTGGAAGAAAGCCTGTATGACCATTTGTCAGGTATGTTGTAGAGGAAGCTATTTGTTTGTTTTTCCCTTGGGTTGGACCAGATGGTCACTATGGTCTTTTCTCAGCTCTGAAGTGATAATGATTCTGTGATTCTGATTGTTTTTAGTGACAGAATGCATGATCAGAGTGCCATGAGTCATAACAGCATTGTACCGCAGAACAGTGATGTAAACAATGTAAATGAGGCTTTTTATGTCCACTGGTATCACATACACACACCAAAAAAATTTATCGCTTAACAAGAACAGAAGCATGGAATTGTAGAGATAAGAAAGTCAAGATGTTACCAAGGCTTGAAGGGCTGCATCACTCAAATGTTTTTGTTTTGTCCTTCAGTCTCAAAGTAACATCACTCAAATAACCAAGGACAGAAAGATGGGAACTTGCTCAGATAAACCAAACAATACTATCAGGAGGAAGGAGGGCTTGGGCCCACAGGGCAAGATAAGCAAAATATAGCGATGCCTGGTTGGGAATAGTGGAGGTAACATCTCTTTGGAACAATGTATGCAAAACTTTCATCTGTGATGTAATAGTCCCTGGTCACTTGAAGGAACTCCGTGTGAAGACTGTCCTGAAAGGACATTCATTTGGCTTTAATTAGGGGGAATTCCACATTGAGATTGTCCAGCTAACGGGAAAAGGGCTCTCAGAACTTACCACAGTAAGGAACAGTTACTTAGTAGTACAGGATGTTTTAAAACTTAACACTAAATTCTCCTTTTAGATTTTTTTCTTTTTGTCTTGCTTTTATGGGGCAAGAAGGTTCTAAAAGCCTTGACCAACTTGAAAACAGCAGTTAAGAATGAGGTGACTCCAAGAACTACCTCTATACTGGAAGCGAGTTAGGTCTGAGGGCTCATGCCTAGTCTTCCCAGCCACAGTCTGTCTCCTCTCTCTCCCGCCCTTCATCCTGCTGTACCACCTGCTGTAATTTTTGGAGTGCAATGTTCTGATCACATCACTTCCCTACTTTTGAAATACTTCATTGGTTCCCTTTTGCCCACTGAATAAAGCATAAATTCCTTATTCTGGCATTCAAAGCCCTCTGAAATCTGGCTTTAACTTATTTTTTCAAACTAATCTCATACTAGTCTTCTTTATATATTCCACCCAAATTGAACCTGACACGGTATCCATTCTGATCTTTTCTTGTCCCACTTTCATACCTTTGTTCATAGTGCCCCACCTGCCTGGAATAGACTCCAATGACCCCAGCCACCTGTGGAAGTGCACACCTTTTTTTCAGGGGCCATCTTTTCCATGAGACCTTCCTTTACTATTCTTCCAAATGAAAGACCTCTCCATCTTAAAATTTCTCAAATGAGATAATGTATGTAAAGTGCAAATGTCAAAGCCCATAAAAATGTCAGCCATTGCTGTTCCCTGTCTATTCATGTGGATACCATATTTTCCCCAATTTGACGGTAAGATTCTTTAGGGTCTGACAGGATCTTTTCAACTGCACTTTTGTGCTCAAGCATCAAGAATACTGCCTTGCTCATAAGTAGGTACTCAATAAATGTTCGTTGAATTTATTTTTAATGTTGGAGGCTCCCAGCTCAAATCCAATCAGAACCAATGACTAGGAGGGCCCCTTTGTGGTGATTCTTGTCACTTCATTTTATGGCTGCTCTTGGACTATTTGAAGATCTCCTCAAAATTTGGCCCATAGAAATCCTTCCTGAATGGATGCAAAGTGAAATGCACAGAACGAGGAGAACACTCTACACAGCAACAGCAATATCATGCAACGGACAACTATGAATGACTTAGCTAATCTCAGCAATGCAACGATCCAAAACAATTCTGAAGGACTTATGAAAAATGCTAGCCACCTCCAGAAAAAGAACTGATGCAGTCTCAATGCAGATTGAAGCATACTTTTTTTTTACTTTATTTTTTGGTTTGCATTTTCTTTTGCATCATGTGTAATATGGAAATATTTTGCAAGACTTTGCATGTATAATCTATATTAAATTGCTTTCCTTCTCAAGGAGGGAGGGGGGAGAGAAGGAGGGAGAGAACTGGGAACCCAAAATTTAAATGAATGTTAAAAATTTTGTGTTTACATGGGAAAAAATGAAATAAAATGAAACAAAAATTAAATATATAATGTAAATATATATATATAATATATAATATACAAATGTAAAAAAGGAAAGCTGGCCTGTAAGCTCCAGTCTTTCCTAGTCATTTATCTAGGAGATGTGCATATTCAATAATTCATAGCTGCCTTCATCCACTACATACAGACTATATGATATCAATAAGAATAGCTCGCATTTGTGTAGGCTTTAAAGTTTGCAAAGTGATTTGCAAATATTATCTCATTTGATCCTCACAACAACCCTGGGCGGGGTTCTATTATTTATCTCCATTTATACAGATGAGAAAACTGAGGCAGAGAGCACTTAAGTGACTTGCCCAGGGTCATATAGCTAATAAGTGTCTGATTCAGGACTTGAACTTGGGTCTTCCTGACACTCTATCCACTGTACTATTCTATCTACTACAGATGTATGTGTTTGTAGGAAAAGGGAAAACATTCTGAATGCACCAAATGAGACTTAAAAATATGTGGGCAAAGTGGCACAGAGAATTCAAAAGGCAGTAGTTGTGTAGTAGAGAAAATAAACAGTGTGGTGATAGGTTTCACTAAAAGCTGCACTGGAACATAAGCTGTTGTTTGACAGGCTTCCATCAGAATATAATTTAACTGAGACACTGGGATGAATCCACAGACTTTGTTTCAGGGTCTGCATTCCTAATACTGAAGATGTCCCCATCTCAACTGTTTTTCTGTTTTACTGCCCAGACCTAGCGATGGAGTAGGCCAATAGGCTCTTCTCAACAGAAACAGTCCATCCTGAAAAAGATCATAAGCAAATATACACAAATTGCGCAAAAATAAAAGGTGAAATTAGTATACAATGCAGAAGCTGGACAGACAGACTAATAGAATAACAAGTAAATAAGGAGTTAAATGACTGAATACCTGACATAATCTTCACAGCAAAACTTGGCAAGAGAGCAGCAAGCCACCCTGTCCTGCCTAGAAGAGGCAGAAGGAAAAGAAGGAAAGAGGTTATTCCCGGGGAAAATGCTGCCAAAAGCCTGGCCCCTTCCAGTCATGCACCCCCAGGCCACGATACTGACCCACAAACATTGTTATGAATCACTGGCACTTGGTCTTCTTTGCCCTCATCTAAACTGGGTAATGATCTCCATCTGATTCCATATTGGGGGCAAGGGGTGGGGGTGGGGAGAGATAGAAATGGAGCTTTTCTCTCTAATCCATTTCTAGTAGGAGAGAAACTTTGCTTTAATATGGTTAGAGACAACTGCCTGAACAGACATACCATCTTTACTCACACACACAACACAGATCGTCCCCACCAATACATACACTCTTCCCCGTAAATCACAAAATCTAATTCATTCACACTCAAACGTCCAATCTATATTTTCATGCCTTTGCCCATTCATACAGACATGCACACACTCATAATTCCATGTCCACATAAAAGCAGATGCATTTACACATTTGTTTTAATCTTGGACTTATCATATCACTAGACGATGCTATTTATGCTGTAAAGACTGGATTCAGTGATTAAAATATTCAAATGCAGAAGGAGGTGAGAAGTAGTTGAGTTGTAGACTTTTCCACCCTCCTTCTGCCTTCAGAAATATCTGTTACACACATGTATAGGGGACTGCTTTTCCATATGGCATGCCCAACTGAGGCCATATGAACAGAAGAGCTTTTGGTACAGTATAGCATGGTGGATGAAAAAATACAGTAAGCTATGGCAGCCCTATCCCCCAGGTGTTTTGTGATACACTTGTATAGTAAGCAAAGCAAATACCATGGCAAAAAGATTTTGCCATTTCACGTCTGGTAATGAAGACCAGAAACTGCCTTCTAAATCTTTACTAGGTAACTGTAAACATGAACTTATTATTTACTAACTGTATTATCCCGTCGTACATAGGTCAAAGGTCACTATCATACAAACACATGTCCTACCCAGACCCAAAAAGGATTCTGCCTCATCTCTGTACTTAAAGTATCCCCACATTTTCGTACACAGGCTGTGGAATGTTGCTAATGGGCTGTGTTCATTCAGAAGGCCAGTAGCCATAGAATGTTCAGGTATGCCTTTTTTTAATAAAAGTTATTGCAATCGTGGCTTTACATGTGAGTATACATTTTGGGATGACTGTACATCACTAGCCGATAATTAGTCAACAACTAGGAAATCGCTTAACTATAATAAAAGTAATACACATTTGTAAAGTGCTTTAAGGTTCGCGAAATATTTTCTTAATAACTCCACGAAGCTGGTAACGCAAACACGTACCCCTATTTTATAGATTAGAAAACGAAGCCTCATAAAAGTTCAGTGACTTACCCATGTTCAACCAGCTATTAAGTTGTCAGAGTTGGGCCATATCCAGTAATCTTTTCACTATACCACCACTGCCTACAAACAACCTAAGGATGGCTTCTGTTGTCATTAGAGGATCTTGGTATATCAAAGCAGGTGTTTATTGTTTGTGTGAAAGAAATAAGTTGTGCTCGTGCTTACTTTTTAGTGGTCAAGACAAAGTATTATTAATTATCGTACTTCACACTTATGCCCTTTTGATGCATTGACACTCCAAGGAGAAAGATCATATAAACAAGTCAATGTATTTAGAAAAGAGAATATCAAATGTAATCTATTAATTTTGTTAACTTGGCAAGTATTAGCTGGTTTTCAAACACTAACTTAATACAGAATGCAAACTCCTTGAGGGCAGAGACTCTCTTTTGCTTATATCTGTATACCCAGTGCTTAGCACACAGAACTTGGCACATAGTAAGCCCTTAATACTTGTTTCCTTGCTTCTTTCTTCTGGTGTGTGTCTACATGTGGGTTCCTTTTACACATATGTTGAATGTTTGCGTGCATGGGTGTCTCTATAATGGATAAGAAGCATCATGGTAAAGAAAGGAAGGAAACAAACATTTATGTATCACCTACTGTGTGCCAAGCACTGTCCCAAGCACTGTACAAATATTCTTTCATTTGATTCTTGCAGCAATCCTGGGAGGTGGATGCAATTAGGATTCCCATTTTATAGTTGAGGAGACTAAGGCAAACAGAGGTTAAATGACTTGCCCAGGGCCACATAGCTAGTGTCTGGGGCTGGATTTGAACTTAGGCCTACCTGACTCCAGGTTGCCCAGTGCTCTGTCTGCTGTACCACCTAGCTACCCCCCCCCCCCCCGCCATGGAGAGAATTCTAGAGGGAGATTCAAGAATCCTGACTTTTATCTAGTCCAAGCTCTGACATCAACAAGGAGTGTGACCTCAAACAAATCAATGAACTTTTCTAAGCTCGTCCTCATCGTAAAAGGAAGGTGGGGGAGGAGTCAAACAAAACAGGAAGTTCTCCTTCAATTCTCTTGTTCTGCAGTCTATGCACGTACACGGGTGTAGACAGATTCACCTCATGTCTATAGGACAACTCAGTACATAAATATTTGCCCACGGGATGAACCCATGTTCATCCTGGTGATGCAGCGTCTTTGTGCTGCTAGACACAGAATGATGCCAGAGAGATGCTGTAGGCGCGAGTTCAAATTAAAATTTGAAAGCTAAAACATCAGAGATTTTGCGTATATATATATATATATATATATATATATATATATATATATATATAATATTTATAGACACATGTGTATATATACACACATGCAACACCTGTATATCATATATATATATATTATTTGTGCATTAATTCTATGTGTAATCATAGACACAAATATACACATGACTCCTGTATACGTGTTATATATGGACATATTGTGTATGTATATGTGTGTGTGTATATAGTATCTATACACATGCAGCACCTATATGTATACGTATACGCGTAGTGATTCTGTGTGTAATCATATACACACATACACACAACTCCTATATATGTGTATATATTATACAAGTACATATTGTGTGTGTGTGTATACACACATACATATACACACAACTTCAAATATACTCCCCCCAGACAGATAGCTCTCCCTATGGGGAGCAGAGGAGGGGACTGCAGAGGGAGGAAGCCAGCCTGGGGCTTGCGGGGCCAGGCAGGTGATGGGGATACGGAGCCTTCAACCCCGCTCCGGCCACAGCCAAAGAGGCTTCAGAAGGAAGTAAGAAATTTCCCATCATGCTCCAGAGGAAGGGCGGGGGTGGGGGGAGGGGTGCCAGGCTCTGCAGGAAGCAGGAGGGGGACTGAGTGGCTTCAGAGTCCTGAACTGCCCAGGACCTTGGGGAAAAGCAGGCAGGTAATGCCCACCCGCCCTGCCCCGCCCCGCCTGTCTACATAAACTAGAGAGGAGGACCTAGAAAGATGAAAAGATCCCTCTCTGTCTTGCTCTAACTTTATCCATCTAGATAGAGATACAGATACAAATATACATACCAGTACCCCGTGTGTGTGCGTGTTACCAGCATATTTGTCTCATGTGGACTTTTACGTGGTAATTTATTAGAATGAGGAAAATATAACATATAATACATCATATGTTATAGCTCTATGATGCATAATGTACAATATATATACTTTATTTATATGCATAATGCATCACTGATGTAGTAATAATAGCTAACATTTACATAGCCCCTACTCCGTGCCAGGCACTTTACAGATGTCCCTCCTGTGGTCCTCTGGGCAATCCCGGGAGGGAGGTACTATTCTTATCCCCATTTTGCAGATGGGGAAGCCGAGGCAAACCGGGGTTAAGTGTGAGGATGCATTTTAACCCGGGTCTTCCTAACTGCAGGCCTGGCTGTCTCCCCACTGCGCCACCTAGCTGCCTAATACATGATAATAACCCCCTAGTATTAATTGAGCACTTAAAGGTTTGTAAATCACTTTACAGATATTATCTCATTTTGTCCTCACCACAACCCTGGGAGGTAGGTGCAATTATCATCACCCCCATTTTACAGATGAGAAAACTGAGGCAGTCATTAAGTGACTTGCCCAGGGTCACACATTATAATATATATGGTATATTCTAACATACCATAATTGTATAATCATAACATTATATAATATACTATAATTGTATGATCATAGATTATATATTACAATACACTATATTATATAATAACATTATATAATATTCTAGTACATACCATATACTATAATATAATTATATATGATACAGTGCATTATATCATAACACTGTAATTATAACATTATATAATATAGTATAGTATAATACTGAATACCTAATATCTTATTCTTTTAAGAAATTATTACATAAAATAATTCATGACAAAAGTGTCCCCAGCATATGCATATATACATACAAGAGCTCCTGGGCACTTTATAGAAGGGGTAATGGAAACCCAGGGAAGTTAAGTGATTTACCCAAGGTCACGCAAGTATTGAGGAGCAGAGCTATTATTAGATTTGAATCCAAGTCCTTTGACTCTAAACCCAGTTCTCTTCCTACAACACTCTGTTCTCCTCCCTCGTACCGGAAGCACACATGTTGGTACATTCTTAGTTGCACAGTCACTATAGAAACATACTTTGCATATAGAAGAAGCACAAAGTTTATATATTCCCTACAATTCCGTGTTTAGCTTTCTATCTTAGTTACTTCCTGCTCATTTACATGCTGGTTTGGAGTTGCACAAAGTTTCCCCAAATTTGACTGCTTTTGTACATAACATGAGGATCAGAACATCCAGGAACCTTCTCTAATTCATCATCTCCTTCTCTACTCCATGTCTACAGGACTACGCTCACTGACATCAGCAAAGACTTTGCAAATCTCAAATACGTTTCCCCATTCTGATCTTCCTCATTCCCATTTCTGACACCAGGTACCACTCTATTTCCTACATATTAACACACAGAGGAAGACGCGCATTATCTGCAATCTACGTCCAACCTAATTGCCTACATATTAGGACCATGGATTTGCAAAGCAAAGATATATTTTGTTGTTCGGTTGTTCCAATTGTGTTCAACTCTCCGTGACCCCATTTGGGGTTTCATTGGCAGAGACACTGGAGCCGTTTTGACTTCTCAAGCTCATTTTACAGATGAGGAAACTGAGGCAAATGGGGTTAAGAGATTTGCCCAGGGTCACAAACTAGTAAGTGTCTGAGGCTGGATTCGAATTCAGGTCTTCCTGACTGCAGGCCTGGCTCTCTATCCGCTGCACCAAGTATATATTTTTTATATATAACTAAAACTGCTCGCTCCAAAGTTATCAATGTTTGCCTAATGGCCTTTCTCAAGCCTCACCCTTCCTGAGCGCTCTGTAGTATCTGACATTGTTCATCACACCCCGCCCTGGATACGCCCTCCTCATCGGGGGATCGATGGATCCACAAGTATCCAAAGGTTCTACTTCTCTCTCTTGGTTCTAACTCCTCCTTCCTGCTTTCTTTTGCTGCATCATCATCCACAGCATGCCTACTCAACACAGGGGTCCCCTCGGGGCTCTGCCTTCAGGCCTCTTCCCTCCTTGCCGCTCGCTCCTCATGGGGTGACTCCTCGGCTCCTGTGGGTTCAGGTATCCTCTCCATGAGGATGACTCCCACATCTGTATACCCAGTCCAAACTCCTGTCTTGCATCACCAGCGGTCTCTTGGACACTTCATACTGGATGTCCTACAGGCGCCTCAAACTCAGTATGGACATAATAGAACTCGTTATCTTTCCCTTCAAACCCACCTCTCTCCTCAGTTTGTCTCTTTCTGGAGAAGATGCTACTCTCCTTCCAGTCATCTAGGTTCGTAACCTAGGTGTCATCCTTTATTCTTTATTCTCACTCACCCAACATACCAGTTGCTCTCCAACTCTCTGGTTGATTCTAACATCACGACCTCTTCTGTTTGGCCCCACCCTGGTGTAGGCCCTCATTATCTTTTTCCTGGACCATTGTAATAGCCTCCTTATTTCAAGCCTCTCCTCTTTTCTACTCATTTTCTATGTAGTCTACAGAGTACTTTTCTTAAAGCGTGGATCTGACCCCGTCACTCCTCTATAAACCCCAGTGGCTCCTTTTTATCTCTAGGGCACAGGGTGTCCCAAAAGTCTGGGTACAATTTTAAGCTTCAGTAGCCCAAAGTTCCACTAAGACTTTTGGGACGTTGTATATGAGCCACTTTTTTGTCACATAGAATTCTCTACGGTCTGGCCCCATCAGACTCTTCTAGCCTGCTTACACATTGCTCCCTTCCACACATGCTACGGTCTGGCGGTGCTGGCCTCTTTGCTGTGCCTCACACGTGACACTCCATCTCCCGGCTCCATTCTTGGCATTCGCTCTCCCCCCATTTCTGGAACGGCGTCCCTCCCTTGTCACTTCCACCGTTTGGAATCCCTGGCTTTCTTGGAGATTCAGTTTTACCACCCCTTCTGCATGAAGCGTTTCCGAGTTCCCCCAGCGGCTAGTGCCTTCCCTTTCAAGGATAACCCAGTGTCTGGCTTTGTGCAGGTTTTGCACATGCCTATATATGTACGTTATTTTTCCCAGTTAAAATGTAAGCATCTTGAGGGTGGGGGCTGTTTGACTTTTGTCTCTGTATCCTCAGGACCAAGCTCCATGCCTGATACATAATAGGTGCTTTAAAAATGCTGGCTAGCTTGCTTAGTTAGTTGTACTTAATGATAATTTATGGTTTTTGATGAGTCACCACTGCCACTCACATAGAATCATACAACATTGTAGCTGGAAAGGATCATTTAAGCCAAACCACAGAATCATAGATTTAAAGGGACCTCGGGGGTCCTCTTGTCCAAACCCCTCATTCCAAATAGGGAAATGTGGCTTCAGAGAGCTTACCCGATTTGCCTGAAGTCACAGGGGCAGAATATTGAAGAGCTGAATTGAGCCCCGGCCCCGACTCCCATAGGGGGGACTCTCTCCACTGCTGTGCTGCTTCTCTACTCCCCTCCCCATTTTACAGACGAGAAGACTAAGACCCAGGCCCAAGACACCACAGCGAGAGCAAGAACCGAGCTCTCCTAACTCCCAATCCAGGATTCTTTATACCATCCTAGTACAGGGGTTCTTAACCTGGGGTCTCTGAACTTAAGAAAAATATATCATATATAATACATATTTATATAATATATGCATAGCTGTATTTCAGTATGACAATAGACTTCCTTTGTAATCCTGTGTATTTTATTTTATACATTAAAAAACATTCTAAGAAGGGATCTGTAGACTTAAGCTATCCCAAAGGGGTCCATCTCTCTCTCTCTCTCTCTCTCTCATCCACACACACAGACACACACCCGTGCACAGTTCTGTACCCTTGCACCTTTCTTTCTTATGCTATCGTGCCTGGCCTTCTTTTAGTAATGTAAAGTGACTGAATTTTATTCTCTAAGTGTGTGCCCCAAAAGCTATTTTTGCACTTATTTATGTTTGCAGTATCATTACCGCACGTAGTGTAATTAAAGTATGATTTCTGAATGTAGGAAACATTTTAAATCATTGAAACCTTTTAAAAACCCAGCATCTTGTAATGTTCCAACCTGCTAAAGATTATCCAATCTATCATAGCCCAGCATGATCTCATTAAAAGGCATTCAATGTATCTCTATAAGTTAATAAACAATAAAAATTATTGCAAAGCACTTTAGCTGCAAAGTATTAAGAGAAATTCCCCCCTCAAGATACAAATATATGCAAACATTATTAGCAAGCTAGACCATTTGCCTCAGTTGGCACTATGAGAGGAGGTAACACAGAAGTGGGAGGTTTAGCTCTAAAATTATGTGGAGAATGGTGGGGTTCACTGCAAGAAGGAAACTGAATTTCTGGTGCCCATTGGGATGATTTCCTGAGCTAGGTCTGCTTGGCTGATGGGGCACCTTGTCTTGTAGACTGGCTTCTTCCCATAAGCAGAAAAGCTGGGGAAGGCCGTTCTTGGAAGAATCCCACGATCATGGGAGGATATGGCTTTGTCAAAAAATCCTTGCCTCGTTCTTCTCCCCCAACCCCCAATTTAAGTAAAGGGTTCATTCTAGGGAGACCTTCCCAGAGCCCTCCCTTTCATGAGAAGTCAGTTCAGCAAAATGCAGGGCACAGGTCACGTCGAAGCCCAAACCTGCTCACTTGAATAGCAGCAGCTGGCTTTGTGGGGGTGAGGGGGACAGGCGGGGAACTCGATGATTGTCCCCTGTCTAGCTTTCAAGAATTTCCATTCTTTCTTTCCAGGGACTGAGCCGATTTACGGTTAACCCCCAGCCCTGCTCCAGTCCCCCACTCTGCCTCTTCTTTGCAGACCCAGGGCCCACTCACCCCCCAGCCCTTCTCATTCTTAATACCCCGTGAAAGTCGGCTACAATGAAATGCTGGGGCTGACCCAGCTGCTCTTGTTCATACCAGTGGTAACCACGGCAACGGCGGGGAGGGGGAGGCTGTGCAAGCCTGTCATGAATGCTCACTAATTGAAGGCCAAGCTTCCTCCCACGGAGCTGATCTACAAGTGCAGCAAAAAATAGGGAGCGCAAGGAAGGGGGGTGGGGGCTGAGCAGAGGGAGAAAGGGAGGTTTGGTCAGGGAGGCCGTTTGTCCGTTTGTTCTCTCAGCAGAAGGCATTGTGCTTCACGGGCAGCCCCTGGGAAAGAGGGCTTATTCTATGGAGACCTTCCCAGAACCTTCCCTGGCCACTGCCACTGCCCATCTACGTAGTGGACATCCTTGCTGGAGGAAGAGGTCTGATCCAGAAGCCGCAATGTATGAAGGCTCTGTGACTTTTTTCTCACCAGTAAGTTATCAGACTCATCCACAAGCAAACACAGATCAAGGGACTTTCCCAGGGTCACACTGTTACTAAGTGCTGGAGGTTGTATTTGAACTCAGGTCCTGATGACTCCAAGACCACTTCAAAAGGCTGCCTCTGTGAAGGGAACCTACATAGCTAATAATGCTTAACATTCATACAGCATGCTGTAGATATGTTAATTCATATTCACAATAGCCCTGTGAGGTTGGTGCTATTAGGATCCCTCTATTACAGATGAGGAAACTGAGGCCAACTGAGGTTAAGTGAGTTGTCCAGGGTCATATAGCTAATAAGTATCTAAAGCTAGATTTGAACTTAGGGGCTAACTCTAAGACCAATAGTCCATTCACTGCACCGCATAGCTGCCGATGATGACGATGATGATGTTAGCACTACCTCATGGGCTTCTTGTAAAAGAGCTTGAAAACCTTAAAATATTATTTAAATGTGAGTTGTTGCTGTTCCTGTCACTGTTGTTGTTGAGGCAAGGAAAACTTCTGGTTATGGATTTTTTTAAAATCCATCCTCTAGGATTCTAGGGTGAGTCCTAGGCACTTGGGCTCCCTTCTGGATGATTCTCCCTTAGGCTATAATAAGAAACAAGAGATTTTAGTGAAGTTAGCAGTGATAGACCGAAATGTGAGCATTAACAAAGGGCTTCAATGTTTACTGTTACTGTCAGTCCCTTACCAGCTCTAAATTCACAGGCAGAAAAGAAAGCTCAGGCCATGTGGTATAAAGAACAGAGCCCTGGGCTTAAAGTCAAAGGACTTGGGTTCAAATTCTGCCTTGGTCATTTTCTACTGCTATGACCTGGGGCAAGTCTTTTACGATTTATTCATTTGCCTGATGAGATAGGTCGGCTTAGATGTCCTCAAAAGTCCAGTCTAGCTCTACAGGTCCTAAGTATAGAGATGCACGATGTCATTGATGATGATCTTCTATTCTGATGTACTCATTGGCACGGACTGACTCTGATCAAGGATAAGTTTCAACACCTCTGTGATCAGTCTGGTTTTCCAGATCCATAAAACATGGATAATACCTGCACCACGTAGACCTCAAGGTTACAAACCTTATAAAAATACTTTGTAAACCTTAAGGTGTTTTATAAATAAGTGACATAGATATACATTATATTATATATATTTGTGTGTATGTGTGTATACACATATATATACTGACATGCTTTATAAATCAGTGGCATGATATGCATTATATATGTATTTATGTGTATATATTTATACATACACATACTGACATGCTTTATGAATGAGTGGCATAGATATACATTATATATGTATTTATGTGTGTACAAATATACTTACATATATAGTGACATGCTTTATAAATGAGTGGCATGATATGCATTATATATGTATTTATGTGTGTACATATACATATATACCAACATGCTTTATAAATGAGTGGCATAGATATACACTGTATGTGTATATTTGTGTGTATATGTATATACACACATACTAACATGCTTTATGAATGGCAAAGATATACATCATATTATATATACGTATGTGCACACACACACATACATATATACTGACAAATCTTACTTTTTAACTTCAACAGATTCACTGGTGAATCCCTCCCACCCCCTGACAAAGTCAGATCATAACCTTTCTATACCTTAGCAGATGGTATCATGGGCTATCAGAGCCAAAATCAATCGTTACCTGGTGGCCAGCCCTGTGGTGATAAGCCTGTCCACATGATAAGCCCCATGTATCACGTGAGATTAGTCTTCAGACAAGAAAGGCATATCATCCATTGCAAAGCTTTTTTTTTGGCTTGGCATAGTTTATAATGATCCCATGGTTACCTCATGAGATATTAGAGTGGAAATTCACTGGAGTGTGTGTGTGTGTGTGTACACACCTATTCACACACATACATACATATACATACATACACACAATACACACAAAGTTAATTATATACATACCCAAATGTAGAGAAATATAGAATTTTTAAAAAATGAAGAACTTATAAAGGATAAAAATCAGGCCATAAGCAAGTTGAGGATCCTACATATAGACTATGGGTTCATCTGCCATCAGTTAATTCATTTGCTTAGCATCTGTAAAGACTTCTATATATCAAGCTGAAAGACTAACTTCCCCAAAGCATACTGAAAGGCTTTTTGATGAACTGTATCACATATTATTTTATCAGCAATAACATGGAGTTACCATCTACATTTTTCATCTGGGCCCTTTACCCTTCGGTCTCTCATGGCACATCTCTTAAGTAGTTATCAGCTGCTATTTTCTATCATATATTATATGTGTTACAACCCCCTACTAGATGGTTGCCCATGAGGACAAAGACAGAGTCTGACCTAAATGTATCTCCTCCAGAACCAAATTCAGTGCTTCGCCCACAGCGGGTATATATTTAATCATTGTTTGTTCAATTGAGTTGTCTTTCATCCAGGAATAGCATGAATTTTATCGTTTTATTCTTTAAAGGTTTCATTTATGGAAAGACAGGACAAGAGTCACCACAGGATGAGAAGGTATAGAGGAGCTGTAATCTGTACATGTGGGAAGACCTCAACAAGACCATGGATCGAGCAAAATACTGAAGAGGTGAGTCTCATCTCTCACAAAAATTGTGATATAATTCAAGTGACAGACCATATCATAGTCTTATTTCGCATCATCATTGTGCTCAAAAGTAGGTATTCAATATTGTCAATAATTATTGACTTTAATTGTATTTTAAGACAAAATTTCCCAAACTAATTTGCTAAAAGAATAGTTTTTAGATGTGAAATGTTTTGGTCACACCATGAATGTTCATCTGAGGATAAAGTTGAGTTGGGGAAATATTGGACTAAAACAGATGATATGAAAGATTGTTGTGATGAAAGAAGGTGGTGCACATTAGTAGCAGGCGCTGGATGATAGGAGATGGCAAAAAATGCTCATGCCAAATATTGGGCATTTGAGGGCATGGGGATGGCAGCGTATAGGTTAGACACTGGATATGAGGGGAGCTGATGGTGTGTATCAGACAAAGGGCATAAAGGGGTGGGGATAGGAACTGTTAGACCCATATGAATGGGAAGACTGTGGGTACATATTAAACACAGAGTGTGAGGGGAATCCATGCTCTGTATGGGGGTTTGTATGGATATGACCAAGATATGAACAAGGGGGAGTGGGGAAGGGAGAGACAAAGGGAGAAAGTGAGGGGGGTGGAGAGAGAGAGAGCGAGAGAGCGAAAGAGAGCGAAAGAGAGAGAGAGAGAGAGAGAGAGAGAGAGAGAGAGAGAGAGGAGGAGGAGGAGGGAGAGAGAGAGAGAGAGAGAGAGAGGAGGGAGAGAGAGACAGAGAGAGAAACGGGATGATGGTATGACTGAGGATGATGATGGGATTATGGGACTGTGAGGGCACAGGACCATACATTGGTGTGCAAAGGCAGCATGCTCTCGTCTCCAGAAGCAAGATGAGGAAAACTCAAGGGCCATGGCATTAGCCAAGGCAGATTTGTTTTGGTTCCTAGGTAACCACTCTCTACTTCAGCATCAAAAATTTCTCATGAAATCCCCTAGTCTCATGGATAGATCAGGGCTCATTAAATACAATTTGGTTATTAATGTCTCGAGCACACTATGCCATACATGAAGCCAGGAAGAAGACTTTTTTATGACACAAAGTTATTGCCTTAAGAATACCTGAAACCACAGGCTGTTGCAAAAGACAAAATGGCTGATTGGCTGCCAGTGACCCCTGGACCTGGTGGTTGGCAGGAAGTGTAGAGATGGGAGAACCACATGGGGTACCCACAACAGTATAAGGCCTGCCATTGATGAGGATGTTCTGACTTGACTGAGGCCTGGTTATAGCTTCTAAATCCCCGCAACTTCCAGTTCTTCCATTTAGTATAACAACGCATGGTAGCTTGAGAACAATAGAGGCAGTGTGAGCCAGGCTGAGAGGGCACAGGCCACTCCTTACTGTCTTCTATCTTTCTCTTGAGGGCTCATGAGATTATTTCACCAGCCCTGGAAAATCTGAGGGAAGAGGTGGCCACTTCAGACACACAAGTGAAGGTGGAAGGTGGGAAGGAAGGGCATTTCCTTGTTTCCATCTACTGTTATCTGATCAGTATGTCTGTATTGGAGTCAGAGGGACAAGGCCCTTCTGGAGCTCAGGACTCCAGATCCCAAATCCGATGTTCAGAAAGAGTAATAAGACTTATTTGGAGAGTGTAGCCCTGTAATCAATTCCTTCTCTCTCCTCTGCCAGCAGTAAACTTTCACTTTCTTCTCCCCCAGTCTCTTCCCCCTCCTCCACTCGGTTTGTCAATCTGAGGGAGAACCAGCATCAGCCACTCTCCAAGATCAAAGTTTGAGCAGGCAACAAAGACCTCTGAGGAGGCTGTTGCCATGGGAACTCTCCTAGCCGAGGCCTTTTAAATCTGCAAATCTCCTTTGTTTGCATCAGTGGGGCTGGGGCTGGCAAATAAAAAGAGAAGGGGGGCACCTTGGCAACAAGTCGCCTTTCTAAACAGCAGGAAATAGAGTAACGGGGGTGGGAGGTGGGGACGGGGATCCATGGGGAAGTAGCAGCAGCCCATGGGTGGTGGGGAAGAAGTATCTGGCAGAACTTGGCAGAGCTACAGCAAAGAAGCTCTCCGATGGGAGTCACGGGGCCAAGCAGGACTGCGCGGAGTCTTACCCTTGCCAAATGCTCTTCATTGATTGCTTATGGTGTCCTTGATGGCTTTTAATAATAATGGGCGGAAAGCTTTACTTTAGCCCAGAAAAGCACTTCCTAAAATTACAAACAGCTCAAATTTGGAGGAAAGAAAAAAAGAAAAGGAGTGGGCAAGACCAACATGATTCACCAGACCTCTCCAACAGTCCTTATCCAGGTTATCCCCCCGCCCCAGGTTTCACCTGAGTTGCAATGGAAGGAGAAGGGGGTGGAGGGGACAAAGGAGGGGGAGAGGGAAGGAAGAGAGAGGGAAGAAGAAAGGGAAGGAGGAAGAGAGAGATGGAAAGGTAGAGGGACAGGGAGGGGGAGGGAGGACAGAGGGACAAGGAGAGGAAGAGGGAAGGAAGCCACAATACAAACACAGAAATGTCCCTGCAATACTGTATTTATGTGGTACAGTCTGTTCTAGGCTAGTTTCTGTTTATAAGGATTTAAATTGTTCATGCTTAATCCAGTTTATGGGATAGGATTGAACTGACCTATATAGACACTGTATTCTAAGTCAGTCAGTCAAATTTATTAAATGCCTACTATGTGCCAAGTTCCATGCTAAGTGCCAGGGATACAACACAAGGCCAAAGACCAGTGCCTGACCTCAAGGAGCTTATAATCTAATGGGGGAAGACAACATATGAAAATAAACTGAAAAGTGGAGGTTGAGGGCTAGCCACAGGGGGCATGAGTTCAGTGGGGTGTAAAATGAAGTGATAGCTGGCCTGGACACCCTCCTTATATGAAGGATCTAGAAGTAGTTCTCTATCCTCTCTAATCAGAGGGAGGGAGGGAAGGGCCCCAGAGGTAAGGGCTACTGAAAAGGTATGAGTTTTGAGGGCTGATGTGATCTTGAAGGATGTTAAGTTTTTGGAAGGTGTGATAAAATCCAAAGGATTGTACCAGGTGGGAAACCATGAATAAGAACCACATTGGCCCAATGGGAACCGTATTTTCCTTCTGTATGGATTCGTTTTTGTGATCTGGGGGATTTTTTTCATAGGAGGCATAGAATCGCTGGCTTGAAAGAGTTACTGTCTGAAATGGAATGAGTGGTGGGCTCCCCTTCACTGGAAGTGTCCAAGTAGAGGCTCAACAACCACTTCTTGGAAATGGGATTCATCCTTTGAGTAAGAACGTAAGCTCCTCCAGGGCAGGGGCTGCCCTTTCAGCAGGCCTAGTGCTTAGCATAACATCTAGCACGTTGCAGGTGATTAATCAATGTTTGTTGATTGACTGAAGCCTCTTCTACCTCTGGAATTCCATGATTCTGGGTCATCTAGTCCATCCTCCATACTTTCCTGTTTTTTGTTGAAAGCACTGCTATCCTCCCAATAACCCAGACTTAGGACCTTGGAACATTCCTTGACTCTTCCTCTCTCTCATTTCCCATATTCAGTAAGTTGCCAAGTATTGTTAATTCTACTTTCAGCACTTAGCAGAGTGCCTGGCACATAGCTAGCACTTCATAAATGTTTCCTGAATCAAACTGAATAATGTCTCTGGCATCAGTTTCTTCTGGACACTCTACACTCATGCAGCCGCCATACTAATTCAGACCTTCATTCCATGCCTCTCTCCGGAATACTACAACAGCTTTCACATTGGCCTCCCTGCTTCCAGTCTCTTCCTCCTCCAAACCATCTTCCAGATAGCTGCTGAAATAATCTTCCTAAGATACAGGTCTAATTGCATCATTCCCATGATCAAAAACCTTCAGTGACTAAAGTTAAAGCACATTTCTCAGCCTGGTATGGGGACCACCATCTGGTTCCCACCAAGCTCCAGCCTGAACTCACATCGCCCCCTTCCTGTGTTCTCGCTTCACATTCCAGCTGAACTCTTCTCTGAACCTGGCATTGCATATTGTATTGGGTCTGTGTGCATCTGCTCAAGTCACATCCTCTGCCTGCGGGGCACTCCCTCCTTTTCTCCACCCTGCAGAATCCTCGTCTTCTCTTAAGACTCGGCTTCTGTTCCATCTCCCCCACGAAGCTTTCTCTGATCTCCCAGTCTGACTTGTTGGTGACCTCTCTCCTTGAATTACCTTGTGTTTACACCTGTTCCCTCCTTAGTGTAACCTGAGCTCATAGAAGGGCAAGAACTATCTTGCCTTCATCCGTACATATGGTAGAGGCTTCATCACTACCATCCCCAATGATAACGTGTGTTAAAAAGTGCCATTATTCTTGCTTCTTCATGGATTTTATAAAGGACATGGTCATTGCTGAAGACTCGTGGTCAATAACCTTTCCCTAATGTTTGATGAGTTTAACTGAATCTTGGACAGCAGATAATCTGCCAGCTGATCAATTAACAAGCAATTTATTAAGCACCTACTATGTTGCCAGGCCCTTCAAAAGAGGCAACTTCATTCTTTGTCTTAATCACCACTCCAATAACTCTGCTAGAAAGTTCTTCATCATTTTAATGTGAATTTCTCTTGCCCATTTTGTCTTTCTCTGTCTTCAACCCAAGAAACCATGTTGATAGAAAGGGCATTATCCTTCTGACTGAACTTCAACAGCCCCTTGGCAGGACTGATAACCTCCTCCTGGATATTCTCTCCCACCCGGATTTTCATGACACTATTCTCTCTTGGTTCTTCTCCTCTCTTTCAAACTACTCCTCAGTCTCCTGGACTGGCTCATCATCCCTATCCTGCCCCCATTATGAGTGTACCCTAAAATTCTGTTTGGGCCCTCTTCTCTCTCAGTGACTTCCTAAGTTCCCATGGGTTTAACAACCATTTCCATGAAGACGACTCCAACATCTACATACCCAACCCAAGTTTCTAGTCCCATATTACCTCTTGGACAATTCTAACTGGAGGCATCTCAAAATATGCCACATCCAAAACAAAGCTCATTATCTTTCCCTTTCTAAAATGCCCTGTTTCTGTTAAGGGTACCACCGTCTTTTTCATCACCCAGGTTTGCAAATTTGAACATCCTCCACTCTTCACTTTCCCTTATGCCACCTATTCAGTCAGTTGTCAATCTGAGTGGTTTTTATCTCTACAACATCTCCATCTGTCCTCTTCTAGCTTATTACAGAGCCATTATCCTAGTAGATATTTATCACTTCTCACTGGAATATTGCATCAGCCTCCTAATTGCTTTTGCTCAAGTTTTTCCCCTTTGGGGTCTATCCTGGGCAAAGTGATTTCCCTGAGGCACAGGTCTGATCACACCCCTCCCCTGCTCAGTAAGCTCCAGTGGCTCCCTATTACCTTTAGGATCAACCAAAAACTCTTCGGTATTTCCAGCTCTTTACAGCCTGGCTTCCAACCTGACTTTCCAGTCTTATTATATATTGCTCTCCATCACATGCATTATGTCTAGCCAGATTACCCTTTTTGCTGTTCCATTTCCCATTTCTGTGCTATCGTCCTGGCTGTAATACACTTCCTCCTCCCCTCCACCTCTTAGGAACCCTAATTTTCTTCAACGTGGGGCTCAAACATCACTTCCTACCTGAGGTCTTTTCTGATTCCCCAGCTGCTAGTGCCTCCCCTCAAAAAATTACCTACATTTATTTTGTATATATTTATTTACGTAGATGTGGTTTTCCCACATAGAATGTAAACTCCCTGAAGGTAAGCACTCTTCATTTTTGTCTTTAGCTCCCCAGTGCCTGGCACATAGGAAGCATTTAACAAATGTTCTTCCGTTAACTGACAATCCTTTTATTCAATATCCACCTTCTCTAACGTCAGCTTGGTTTGAGAGTCCCTTAAAAAATCCAACCCCATGGGGTAATCAAAGAGAGAAGGTGAGGTTCATTGAATGCAGTGAAAAAAAATATATATATATGTCTAAAGGATTTCTCTGAAGTTTAAAAATAAATATTACAGCTTGAGCCTAAAATGGTGAAGTCCTTTGTCGTGCCAGCTGGAGCCATCCCAGAGAACTTTTATTTCTAACCAAACAGTGGCACAATTCCAGGATATAAAGGCCAGTCCCTGCCCCCTGATTCCCAGCTTCCATGTGTAATCCCAGAAAATCAGACCTCTATTGGCATGACCCTATGATCTCAAATGCCTCTCTAAATATTACCAAGGCACCTTTCATTTCAAAGCACTCTCAATATTGTGCAGTTCCCACCAAAGAGGACTGTCTCTCTTATTTATTCCTTTGTTAATTTGTTTCTGGCTCCTGCCCCCCACCCAAAACAACATTCATAACAATTTGGGGTGAGATAGGGACTTAAGTTTGGAGTTTATTAATGAGGTAGTGAGAATCGGGAGGAACATAACAAGAACAATTTTAGAACAAATTTATTTTATTGCCTTTGCAGTAAGTGCTGAAACCAATAGCTACAGGTAGTTTGTTAAGAAAGGAAATAAAACCTACAAGCTACCCAGAAGTCAAGACTATTGATCACAAGTCTTCAGCAGTGACCCTATCCTTGATAAGTTCTACAAAGAAGCAAGAAACCTGGGGATCTTTAATACATGTTGTTGTTGATGAAGCTGATGAAAGATTACAGAGTGTCAAAGTTGGGACACATCTCAGCAGTCATCCATTCCAATCTATATCTGAACAAGAATCCCCTCTTGTAAATGTGTTGAAAAGAACACTAACTTTGCAGTCAGAGACCCAACTCCAAAATCCAGCCCGTCACCTGTGTAATCATGAGCCCATCACTTAACGTCACTGTGCCTCAGTTTCTTCATCTATATAATGAGGGTGTTGAATTCAGTGAACTCTGGGTTCCCTTGCGATTCTATATTGACGATCTCTATTACATAATCATGGAGTCTCTGAAGACCTCCAGTGATGAGAAACTCACGGTCTTCCAAGGAAACCATTTTGGGACAGTTCTCATCCTTAGGAAAGAGATCCTTGTATAAAGTCAAACTTCACCCCTCTACAGATTCTCCCCAGGGCTTGTAGCTCTGCTTTGTGGGAATAAGAAAAACAAATCTAATCCCTCCTCTATGTGATAGCTGCCTCACATGCAGTTATTTCCCTCTCAAGTCTTCTCCTCACCAGGCCAAATATGCCCACTCCCTGCAGTTGATCTTTCCATGGTATAATCTCTAGGCTCTTAACAGTTTTGGTCACACTCCTGCTGAAATCTTTTCAGAGGCTGATTCTGGAATCAAATATATTAGTGATTCCTCCCAGCTTTGTATCAACTATAATTTTTTTAATAATGCATTTTGGTTTTATGTCATATTTATTTCCTAATGTATCTACCTTCCTCTCTTACCCAGGTAGCCATCCCTCACAATAAAGATTTTTAAAAAAGAAGTGGGGGGAAAAGCAGTTTAGTAAATCCAACGACATATCAACCATATCTAGCAATACATGCAATAGTACACATGCATATCCACACCCTCCCAGGTCTGCAGTAAAGGGAGCATCTCCATTTTATCCTTTATTGGAGGTGGGAAAAGGTGTCTGAAGTACAGAAGGTTGGCTGAAATGCACAAAACCGCTGGGTCTATTTTCTCAACTCTTGAGCATTAAAAATAAGGTTCAGTTTCATTTTGTCATTCTTCCCATTTATAGTGTTGTGCTCATTGTTTATACTATTTACTGCCACGCTTTATTATTTCATAAAAGTCTTGTCATGCTTCCCTGAATTCTTCAGATTCATTCTTTCTTGCAACGCAATAGTACTCCATTATATTCAGGTACCACGGGTTGTTTAACCATTTCCCAATCCAGAAGAATGCACTGTGTCTCCAGTTCTTTGCTATCACAGAGCAGAACTATGAATATTTTGGTATATTTGTGGGGGAAGGGAACAAGCATTTTTCTTAAGTGCCTACTATATGCCAGGCATTGTGCTAAGCACTTTACAAAAATTATCTCATCTAATCATCATAAGCTTGGGAGGCAGGTGCTAGTATGATCGCCATTTTACAGGTAAAGAAACTGAGGCAGACTGGAGTTAAAACCACACAGCTAGTAAGTTTTTGAGGTTGGATTTGAACTCAGGTCTTCCAGACTGAGTGATTCATCCATTATGCCACCTAGACTGCTCTTTCTGTTTTTTGACCTTGTTGTGCTATGTGCCTAGCAGTGGGATCTGTGGGTCAAAGTATATAAACATTTCGCTCACATCTTCAGCACAATTTCAGATTGCTTTCCAGAATGATTAGACCAATACACAACTCTACCAACACTGTATTAGTGTGTCTGTCTTGCCATAGGCCCTCCAAAATTGACTATTTCTATATTTTTTCCTCCTTGCCAGTTTGCTGGATTTAAGGTGAAATTTTAGTTGTTTTAATTTGAATTTTTCTTATCATGAGTGATTTGGAACAATCTTTCACATACAATCAGAAAATAGAATGAGCACACCGTATCTTTCTTCCTCTAAGTCATTAAATAAATATATCCAAAGACTGATCCCTATGACACTCCAATGACACAGTATGTTGACATTAATACACCAATTTGGGGGTGTGGTCATCCAACCAATTCTTGTAGTATTATTGAGTCCACATTCTTCCATCTTGTCCACAAGATACCTTAATGAAGTCCAGTTATAGTGTGTTTACAATATTCTCCCAATTTATTACTCTAGTAATTCTCTCAAAAAAGGTTAGTCTGATCAGTGATGGCAGTTCTTATCGATAACTATCTAACTGTGCAATACTCTAAGTTTTTTAAAAGTAGAAAAAGTAAGATGGTGTTATTTCATATACGTATTTCAACTCTGGACCTAGCTCTTTGCTGAACTGTAGGGTCAATCCAACACGTATTTCCCTGTGAGCTAACAACTCTGGGATGACAATTCAACTGCCTATCATAGTATAGTTGATGAATTGGCACTCTTCATCTACTCAGTATTTTTTTCCATGTGGATTTTTAGGCCAACCTCTTGGGTTCTTGTGGTTATAAATCATTTTAAAATAAAGTTTCATTAAATTCAATAACTTAAATCCAGGACTATTTTAGGTTTGCAGTTTCAAAGTTAGAAGAGATATTAGAACTCACCTAGTCCAATGATTTTTTTAAGGGCACCTTGGTGGCTCAGTGAATAAGAGTACTGGGCCTGGAGTCAGGAAGACTTGAGTTCAAATCTCACCTGAGACACTTACTAGCTGGGTGACCATGGGCAAGTTTAACCCTGTTTGCCTCAGTTCCTCATATGTAAAAATTACTGGAGAAGGAAATGGTGAACTGGTCTAATATCTTTGCCAAGAAAACCCCAAATGGGGTCATGAAGAGTCGGATACAACTGAAACGACTGAACAACACACGACAACAATAGTCCAGTAACCTAGTTCTCCAAGTGAGGAAAGAAGCTCAGAGACTATAATTTGCCTTATTCGTCCTAATTAGCAAGAGAAAGAACTAGGATTCAAACAGAGGAAACTGATAAAGGAAAGATAGATTTGGAAACAGCATATTGACTGTATCATAAGTGGACCACCTTGAGAAAAGTAGTTATACACAAGTTTTAAAATTGTTGAATAATCTAGTAACATAGCCTTGAATATGCTGAGTCCACAGAATCATGTACATCTATGGTAAGCAGCTCAGAAAAGGTGGATCACACTGTGGTGGGCCTGGGAAAGCTTGTGCCAGCAGGCAGAAGACCCATGAGCTGTGTCCCCCTCACAACTGTAATGAGTCAGGCCAATCTCACCTGAACTTGGCTTCTGTTTTAACCCTCTATCTCAATCCACTTCACCCACTCACTATATGCATCTCAACCAGTCCCTTCTATTCACCTACTTTTTCCTTACCTACCATAAAAATAAAGAGAATATTAAACTAATTCAAGCCACTGGAGCATCTTCTCAGTCAGCAACCTCTCTATATAGTCTGGTGAGAGACCTAAGGGTTACTCTCTCTGTCACTGAAACCTTGTAAAAGCCCACTGTTTGTTTCTGCATGATTCCCTTGTGAGTGTGAATGGTTACAACGTGGCTCCAGGTAGTCAGGTGATCCATTTGCTGAAGTGCCCATGCCCCACTTTATTCTCAGCATAGAGGTCAAATCCCTTTCCCAACTGGCAAAGCCTTCAGGTGCCCTGAATGGGAAATAAGAATTGTTCTAGGATTGTCTACTTTTTGATTCTAGTTTTCCATGGAAATGCAATATTTCAGATTTATCTGTTAGGTATAAGCATTCATAAAAAGGACATTTTTAAGGTACCCTCCATGCTTACTATATGCAAGGCGTTATATACCCTGTCTACCCTTACTCCAAATGCTGGTCTGACCATGGCTGTGACGCACATCCTCCTCTCATGTGGCTGCTGAGATGCTGAATATGTTATGTGCTGTCTTTTGATTTGTGCTTAGAATCACAGACCAGCAGCACCTTTAGTAGGGCCTTTGGAAGTCACCCAGTCACAGCGCTTCATATATAAGTTCAGACCATGCAACTAACAAGCATGGCCACACTGTGCTTGGACTGCGTTCTCCTGCTGAGAATTCAGTGCTCTTTTTACTCTCTACTTAGTGTGTTCCTTTACAGCTGAATCAAGACTGATACTGTTTCAGCTGCATCTCTTTTCTCCCATCACTGCATCCAAGCTTTCCTTTCTCCCACCTCTCAGATGCTGACACCATTTCCCTCCCGTTTGTTGGAGTCATACTGAGAATAGTATCTTCCCACAAGTTGCTTTTTATATGTTTTGATCCAGAGAAGTGTCCTTCATCCACTTCAGCACATCCTCAGATGACATGGCTTCTCATGCTATGCATTTATTTCTCAAGAGTTTGCAGGGCAACCGGGTCCAAATTATTTAAAGTGGCCTCCACCTTACCTCTTTTTCCTGTGTAGGCAATTACTTTTCTGCAAATAACTGGACTGGGCAAATAACTGTGTCCACAATTAGCTAATTGCCAGCTCGATGAGGCACTTATCCTTTCAAACTTGGCTTTCATAGTTGTATGATTAAGCAGAAATTCATCTTCTTTTTCCTCTTCTGGTTTAGAGATTCATAGCCATTTCCCACTCTCATTTCCCTGGGGTGTCTTACAGTACCAGAACAGGACTTCCACTTCTGTCTTTCCCTTTAAATATGTTGTATTTTTATTCATGCAGACAGTGGCAACTAGAGTTTGCAATTCTTGAGAACCTTTCATTCTCCTATGCTTAAGTATATCATACATGAAAACTAATTCAACCTTCGAGGAAAATCAACCACTATCACCATTATTCCACTTGGCAAATGGAAAAGCGTAAGGAAAAAGGGATCAGAAGCCCAGAACAAGTCATGGAACACTGAACAGCAGCAGTGGCCTCTTCCTCCAGCTATGTCTGTTTCTTTTTTTATTCAACAAACATTTACTAAAGGGTCTGGCATGCACCAGGCATTTTGTGGAAAACTGGGAAGGAAAAGACAGCACTGAAACAGTTCCTGCTCACAAGGGACTTACAGTCTATGAAGGAAACAAACATATGGATATGGCTATATATGTAAAAAATAGATATCAGGTAAATTGGAGGAGGGGAGGCATTAGAATGTGAGGGCTCAAGAAAGGCCTTAGGGGTAGAGAAGGTACAGCTTTGGTCAAGTCTTGAAGGAAAGTCAGGATTATACAAAGGAGAAGTAGGGAAGCAGTCTCTAACATGGAGGAGAGAAGTACAAAAATGCCCAAAGACAGGAAATGGAGTAAGAATGAGAGTGTTGGCTGGATATTAGGAACAGCAGCAGTGCCTTTTTCTAGCAGTGAATATCAGCTTCCCAAACACATCTACTTTCAAAAGTATATGCCCTTCGGAAATTTACTATCACCTGATTTTTCCTTTTAATTTTTCTTAAATAACTAAAGTCAACTAAAATGTGGATTTTCTTGTACAATCCCTCCTCCAGTCCATGTACTGGCTATTGCTTTTGTTTCCAAAATTGAAGCAATTTGCTTTTAAAAAAAAAACTTTTAAAAATTTTCCTCATTTGTAATTTCAGAGGAAGATAAACACCCAACCTGTGTATTAAGGGACAAAAAAGGTAAAGTAGTACATTTATATTCATGAAGATAATTCAGTGTGTTTGTTCTGAAGGGAAGTCAAGCCCTCCTAGGCAGCGTCAATCAGTTTCACATCTCACCTTTTTTCCTTGAGCAATTGGAAAGTTGAATACCAAGCACCCAAAAAACAACCAACTAATTATTAGTTGCCCTGATATCCACGCACTGCAACCTTTTCCCCTTTGTGATTCTCTTAGGTGGAAATGAACTAGATGGGGGAAGCATCTCTCATATCTCAGGAGAGACTGAAATACCAATTTTGTTTTCATTCCCTTGGCCTGTCTCTTCCCTCCTTCAAAGGCCTTTCTCTCCTGTTTTCTTAACACATTAGCATAGAAAAAAGACACATATAGAACAAGAGAAGAGGGGGTTAAAGAGGAAGAGAAAAGGGAAAATTAAGCTAGAAATCAGGAGAAATGCGTGTATTAACAGTGAAAGAAGGCGACAGCCTCGGAGCAACGAGGGTATCTAGCACATGAAGCATGTGTATATCCTCAGGTGGGTCTGTCTGGACAGAGAGTAAATAATACACACAGATCTAAACTCATATGTCTGTGAAGAAAGAGGAGACCCAGAAGCAGCCTGGCCAAGCAAGGCCAGAAGGGGAGAAGTGGTTTCCACTCACCCAGCACAAGGAGTTCCACCGAGTCCTCATTTTTGCCCTCCACATCATCAGGGGTGGTGACTATACAGTAGTAGAGGCCACTGTCTCCCCACATGACTTTCCCAATCTTGAGCTCTGCACCTGTCACACAAAAACAAGAAGAGTCATAGGATCAGAGAGGTCCTTCAAGAGCGAGGAGAGCCCCTTCATGTTGCAGGTGATGAGATGGAGGCCCAGAAAGATGATGTCTTGGCAAGGCAGAGATTCCTGACTTGTTGGCCCTGTGTTCTCACCACTATACCCTGTGATCCGAGGCCTAAAAACTGTTGGGGCAAACCACAAGACAAGAAAGAGAACTTGGAAAGGCCTAGAAATTGGTCATCCTACCACCCCATTATTCCCTACCTCTCCCCTAAGTATTATCTTAGCTTCCCCATAATTAAAAAAATGGTCTGTGGAAAATTGGGATAGTATACCTCCAGTAGAAGTGTGATGCTGTGAGACACAATTACCTCCCATCTCTTTCTCTTCCTCAAACTGATGTCTCTCCCTACCCCCATTCTCATTCCATTCTTTCCTCTCCCCATTGGAAACACAGCATTATTTATCGCATGTTAGTAAGCCCCTAGGCTAAGTGGGTTGCCACCTCATAGTACAATCCTACAGAATAGAGATAACAGTAGATTTGGGGTTAATTCTAGTCTAGTTCCAGAGGTGGGTGTCTTCTTTGGAGAATGCTGATGCCTGAGATAGTCTCTGAGATCCCAGAAAAATCTCCCCAGAATCAACAAGATTCACAAGGATTTTTCCAACCCAAGAATAATCCTAGGTCAGCTCTGATTTTCCAGACTTAGCCTTGTATAAGAAATTAAGGTCAAGGAGAAGGAGGAGAGAAGGCTATTAGATCTTGGATTTAGGGCTGAAAGGGGCCTTAGGGATATTTAGGACCATAGAGAACTTTAAATAAACTGCACCCTCCCTCATTTACAGAAGAAGAATCTGAGGTTCAGAGAAGTTGTAATTTGAAGAAAGTCACACATTAGTGCTTTGAACCTCTCTTCTCCCTGAGTCAGAAATAATAGAGCAAAGTCTGCCATGTGAAATAAGGAACACCAGGGTACATTAGTACACAGTTTGATGTCTAGCAAAAGAGGTAAGTCAAGTCTGCATCCAGGACCTGTTATCAACATCACTTTGAAACAACGTCTGATCAGGACTCAGCTTTGTCTCTTCTCTGAACAATTCTTTCTGGTCTAACATCAGAGAGGGACAGAGCACTGGGCTTGTGATCTAAATGCTAGGCTCAAATCTTAGCTCTATCCCCAACTAGCTGTGTGACCCTAGACATGTCTCTGAGCTTCAGCTTTCTCATTTGTAAAATAAAGATAAGATAGCATAGGGAAAGCATTACCCAAACCCTGAGGTGTCACATAAAAGTTACTATTCCATCTAAGTAGCTATTAAATTTCTTGGTATGCCTTTGTCCCACAAGATCAAATATTTATAGAGTTAGAAGGGCCATCAACAGCTCTCTCTCTCTCCCCTCAAGGTTAGGATTGTGTTACTACAACAACTACAGACACCCTCAGGATCTAATTACCTTCACCAAAGGAGATGTCTCTTCCCCGGTAGAACTCTCCGAGGGTGACAACAGCACCTTGCTTTGAGGCCACAACTCGCACTGTCCTCCTGCTGTCTACACAATCCAGATAAGGGTCCCACTCGAGGTTCCTTTTGCTGAGGGGCTGGTTCCCCGCAGTGGCCATGCCTAAGGCTTCCTTCATTCGATCCTGGCAGTAGGACTTGAATTTCCACTGGATGACAGCCGGCTGCTGGGAGGATGTGCTGAAGCGGCAGCTTAGCACAACTGGCTGGAACAGCATGGCTTTCTTCGACCTTTCAGGTACTATGACCTGCAAGCCTTGGGCTATCGCTGTGAAAGCAAAAACCACAAACCCAATGTCATATCCACATAAGAAGGGAGGATCTCATCCCTCAGGACTTAAAATGGGAGAATGACTTGGTGCTAGGAAAGTTGAGTCTCATTTCTGGGACTTGTTTAATAGGTCCAGTACGAAGTGGAATTGGAGTCAGGAAGACCTGAATTCAAATCTGGCCTTAAACACTTCAGAGCAGTGTGAATCCAGGCAAATCATATATCCTCTCTCAGATTCAGTTTCTTCATCTGTAAAATGGGAATATAATTATACCTACCTCACAGAGTTGTTTTGAAGCTTCAGTGAAACAAAATATATAAATCACTGTGCAAACCTTAAGAGGGTAGCTACTGTTATCATCATCATCATCTCAAGGTAACACTGGGCTCAAGCCTAGACATTTGCATAAGACTCTCATAATTAGTGGATAGTATGATTACTTGCAGGCAGCTAGGTGGTATAGTGGATTGAGTGCCAGGCCTGGAGTCAGGAAGACTCAACTTCCTGAGTTCAAATCTGGCCTCAGATAGTTACTAGCTGCGTGACCCGGGGCAAGTCACTTCATCCTATCTGCCTCAGTTTCCTCATCTATAAAATGAGCTGGAGAAGGAAATGGCAAACCCCTCCAGTGTCTTTGCCAAGAAAACCCATATAGGGTCACAAAGAGTCAGACATGACTGAAATGAATGAACAACCACACTAAATGATTACGTGATGCTCCGTGACTCTGTGAGGAGTGTACTTAGTGAGAGCCTATGAAAATAAAGTTGGTCTTTTGGTAAAATTCCAGCTTTGAGAGAGGTCACATACAGTGTCAGTGTCAGGTTCTCTTTAGAGAGAGCTCCTTGAAGGGAAACAAAGGCTCTGGGAAGAAGCTGGCATACTGAGGAGTTGACTTGGTTCCCCCATTAGAGCTTTTGTGGAATTTCCCCTTAGCTGAGATTGAGTATTCTCTTGATGGAGCTCGTCCTCTTGACCTGCCCATAGCTTTTGGTACTGTTGATCACCCTCTCTTCCCTCTCTAGAGAGCTCTCCCCTCTAGGTTTTCATGACATTACTCTTTCCTGTTTCTCCTCTTACCTGTCTGAACTCTTCTTCTCTACCTCCTTTGCTTGATCTTCCTCTGGGCTTCACCTACTAACTATGGGTGTTCCCCAAGGCTCTGTTTTGGGTCCTCCTCTCTTCTTCCTCTATACTACTTTACTTGATCAATTATCATCTCTTAAGTGGATGATTCTCAAAACTATTTGTCCAGCCCTAACTTCTCTCATGACTTCCAATCTCCTATCTCCAACTACCTACTGGACATCTTGAGTGAATTGAATGTCTCATAGACATCTTAAACTCAACATGTCCAAAACTATCTTTTCCTCCACCCAAACCCCCCCCTCTTCTTAACTTCCCTATTATTACTGAGGGTACCACCATCCTCCCAGTCACCCAGGCTCCCAACCTAGGTATCATCTTTAACTCCTCCCTCTTTCTCTCTCACCCCACATAGCCAATCTGTTACCCTGTTATTTCTATCTTCATAACATTTTTCATATACTCCTCCATTGCTCCACTGAGACTACCACCACCCTATTGCAGAGTCTTGCCATCTTTCATCTCCCTGCCACAAGTCTCTCCTCACTCCAATGCATCTTCCAGTCACCTGCCAAATTGATCTTCCTTAAGTGCAACTGTGACCACCACCACCATCCCTCCCTTATTGTGATTCCCTACTGCCTCCAGAATCTAATATAAAATCCTCTGTCAGATTTTTAAAGTCCTTTATAACCTAGACTCATCCTGCCTTTATACTCTACTCCCACCAATATACTCTGTGATCCAGTGACACTCCATTTCTTGGTGTATCTCCTACAAGCCCCTTCATCTCCCCACACTAAGTCTTTTCCCTGGCTGTCCCCCATGCTTTGAATTCTCTCCCTTTTCATTTCTACTTCCTGGTTCCCTTGGCTTCCTTTAAGTTCCAATTAAAGGTCAACCTTCTACAAGAAGCCTTTCCCAGTACCCCCTAAATCTTGGTGCTTTCCATCTGAGATTATCTGTATATGTTTATCCTGTATATGTATAGTCGTTTACATGTTGTCTCTTTTGACTGTCAGCTCCTTGAGAGCAGGGACTATCTTTTGCCTTTATTTGTATGCCTAAGGCTTAGCCCAGAGCCTGGCACATAATAAGTGCTTGTTGGTTTGATTTGATTTAGAGCTCAAATATCTTGCTCCAGTAGAAGAACTCATTCACTCTCATCCAAGGGAAAATTCTGCGACAAGATGGAACTAGGGAATGCTCAAGGTGTCAACTTCTCTACCTGTCAGCTTCCTCTTTAGAAAAGCTTCTAATACAGCTCTAGCAACAGACCAGTCTGTTTTCTGAGGATCAATCCAGCTAATTATGGAGAGGCTCAATGCCAGGAGGATGGCCACCTAATGATGAATTTTTTTGGTCATATCAAGTCATGAAGCAAAGAAAAATAGAAAATGTCCCTCATTCCTGTGTACTTCCCTTCTACTTCTGCAGTGGTGTGGCATAGGGCAGAAAAGGAAAGAAGGAATGCTAAGAATCACTCAATTTTTTGACAATCTGGAAACATTAATTTGACTTAGTAACCTAAATATGAGATGTCCAATGACAGAATATACTACCAGAGGAGATGAATCATATCAACTTTAACATTCTTGTTATAAATGAAATCAGAAGAAAGAAGGAAGCTACAACTAAATATAAAGATGGCTCACAGATATTACATAGAGAGGCAAAGAAAAGAGTTGGCAGCAACAAGAAACATTATTTCATGGGATTTAGGACATTTCATATTGCAGTGTTGATAAGCATTTGCGAAAATATGAAAATAATGGTACCACCATCAAAATAATGGCAGCTCATATACCACCATTGGTTGCTAAGGATGAAGTTGTGGAGAAATTCTATGAGGAACTCATTAAGACCCTCTAAATTTAATCAATCTATACTCAATAATATCAATATAAAACTGAGAAAGATAAGGATGGTAAAACGTATATAAGAACGTTAGCTCAGGAATAAGAGAACCCAAAGACCTATAAGACTTCATGGAAGCCTGACATCTTTACATAGTGAATATATTCTTCAAGAAAAGAACTGGTAGGTGTGAGACATGGCAAGCACCACAGATAACATTGCCACAAAATGAAATAAACTCTATTCTAGAGCTAGGAAAATGATTGGCATTATATGTGGCAATTATCCTTGTATCAGTTGTTTTTGTAAAGTTAAACCACTGACTTGCTGGGGCAAAGATCAGAATTAGTAAAAAAGTAAGAAGAAGAAGAATGAGAAAAAAGATATGGCATACAATGAAAACAATTCAATCCTAAATTACTTAAACAAATAATTAGCAATGACAAATGGAACATGTACATAAGAAATGTCCCTCAAACAGATTACAATAGTTTTGTAAAATGTCTTAACCACTACAAATCTTCTGCCACAAAAAGACCAAAAGAACTCAGGAGCATATTAGTCAGCAAACATTTAACCTACTTGCCAAATGGAGGGAAATGGACGCTTAAGGCAACTTCAATTTAGATTGTAAACTCCTTTGAGAAGTCTTATAAAGAAAGATAGAGGAAGATTATGAGCAGTATCACGAAATAGAGAGAAGTAGTAGAGAGGAAAATTAGTTTTAAAAAAACCTTGGCAAGAGATACGATTAAGCAAAGTTATCCCAAGAGCATTTAAGGATAAAAATGGAAGAACAACAAATGAAAAGTGAAAAAAGATCTACAGAAAGCCTATACCAGACTTTTTCCACCATCAGGGGCAGAAGAACCACCAACTTGGAACCTGGTACCCAATTCCTACTTGTGCTCATAGATGAAGTAGAAACGGGCACTAGAGAAAACAAAGCAGAGAAAAACAAGGGGGTTGGATCAAGGACACACAGAGCAGATCTATGCTGGAGGATATATGATTGTGAAAGCACTATACCAAAGGTATAGATCACATAACAGACCTCCAAGAGGTTGGCCAAGGAAACATCAACAACTTGTGATGTCTTTGCCTACTATCTCTACAAAATCTTCATGAGTCAATGATACGCAAATTGAGAACATCCTTAGTGAGAGAACAAGTGGGTTTTCACAATTGATATTCAACAACGGTACCACATCTTTATCATTTCACAATTAATTGAAAAGTGCAAAGAATACGTGACCCTATTTTACGTGCTGATTATGGAAAAGCATTTGACTCTATAGAGCAAAATTCCACCTTACTAGTTCTTTTCCAAAAGTCACTCCAACCCATAGATCAAAATCATTCAATATTCCTTTAAAATATAATAGAAATAATCTTAAACCAATGACTCTCTGATCATAAACATCAGATGGGGCATTAAAACAGGGAGATGCATGCTCACCAAAGGTGCTGGTCATTGTGTTAGCAGAGATGCAGCACAAAGTCCAAGATGAAGAGGTTTTCTTCTATGAATGGTGAGGGCCTCCCAACAGAATCAGATGATATAAGTGCTTTGCAAACCTCAAAGTCCTTTACAAATGCTAGCTATGATGATGATGATGATGGTTTGTCAATGCTACCATTGGTTTGGAACACTACGGAGCCTTCTGGAATAGACTGCATCAATTCTAAAGAATTTGCCCTGACCACCACACAGCAAAGACCAAGCAGACAAGAATGTCTATTGCGTAGGATAGAAAATTTATTAGTATATATACATACGGACAGTATAGATGAACATGAATTAGACTTCAAATTGAACAGGAGGAAGAATGTGGGCTGGGATACTTTCAGGAAATTCCATAGCTCCTTCAATTCTACCTTTCCTATGAAAACAAAGATCCATCTTTATAAGACCAACATTCTATCAGTGTTGCAATAAGGCAACAAAACATGGAATACAACAATCGCCAAAGAATTTTAAATGACAGTAATGGAAAGGCATCAAGTGAGTATAAGCAGGCCACGACATATAACCATTGAGGAACTCTGAAGTAAAATAGAAATAAAAGATGTCATCTAGGAAATGCATGATGGGAGGAGAAAATTAACTGGTCACATGGCGAGGGTGGATAATAATGTTTCACAGGTATCGTCACAATGTCACATACAGTTAAAATGATGTTAATTAATAAGATCATTTAGAAATAACCTATTAGAATTTGCTTAAGTTGGATTTAAATATTAGAATGATAATGCAAAGCCATTTGAAATACTAGAAACAGCTTCAAGTACTTTATATATATACTTACATGTCTGTATATACATGCATATCTCTGTGTGTATATATAGATACACACACACACCTATTCCTCTGTGAGAGCTTTGGTTCTAAGACTAATCACCCACTTTGCAACACCTCTACCATGCCAGGAATTTTAGAAGAGTCTACATCTTCTGGAAATGTACAAAAATGAAACACACAAAGTCTTATTTTTCTCTTTACAACTCTTAGTCAATACTTTATATTTTCTCGTTCTTCAATAGTATCTTATGAAATATCACCAATATTTCTATTTCTTAGGTCAAATGGTATTCCTTTAACTAAGAATCCTGTGTTAAACTCTATCTGCCTTGTTAAGCACTACCTTGTTAAGCACCAGGCATGTTACATCTGGATTACTCATATCCACCTTATTTATAGATATAATAAATTAATCATCAGTAATACTTAAATATTCAAATAATCAAAATTATGTCACAGAAAGTTACAAAAAAGGACTTAAAAAAGGAAAAATACTGTGGATAACTATTTTTTTTAAAAACCCAGTAATTTATTATTTTTTCCCTAGTGGCTTCCTTTAACAATAGGGAATCTGCTAAATTCTGGATGGAGAATCTCTCCAGTGGGTCCCTGCAAATGTCACCACAATAAATCCTGCATTAGCCCCTTCTATGTGAGGCTTGTGTTGTGTGGCCTCCTACGCTTCATCCGAAACAGCTACATTGAAGACCAGCTACTCTGAACTGGCTCACTCACCCCAACCTGCCCTTATGCTGGCAAGTCTGGTTTGTTAGAGAAGGACCACCATCACATAGCTGTAACTCAAACTTTCTCAGGGCTCTGGTGGGGTAACCCTGTTGTGAGGGAGATATACTTTCCCTAATTTTACTTAAGTACTTGAACCCCCACTGGCACCCTTTTCATCTACACAAAACCAATCAGTCACAATGATGACACCATTAATTCTTAAACTTAAAACATTGACTTAATGATAAGGTAACATCAGTAATAATCAATACATTACAGTTACTCTATATAAAGCCAATATAGGAATAATTGATACACCACATTCCATACTATTCCACCAATGCTTATAGTGAGAGAGTGTGGCACGTGCTTACAGAAACTTAGCAAGGACGACATAAGGGAGGACAGTTCATGTAATCAGGGCACCTTACAATTCCAGACTGTAGGACTTGATGTCCTTGTTCCCTTTATAATCTGTACCATATGAATCTTGTCCTTCTACTCCTCATAGCTCTTTTCCCAAGCAAATCTACCCTCCTCCTAACCTTCAGAATGATGAAGCAATGGCAAACCTTTTAAACTCAGTCATTAAAAGGGCACTGAAGTAGTGTTACTTCATCATAATGACAAGCAGTTCCCATAAGCTAGAAAACTACCATGCTCCTCAGATTGGCTCTCTAGAAAATGCAGAAGAGACCTAGGCAAATTCTCACTCAACAGGATACTGTGTTGTCAAATCAGCTTCAACCTATGATTATAGCAAAGCAGCTGTAAAACCTGTTTTCCCTCTCAAACTAGAAAGAAGAAGCAAAGAGCAACAAGCACTTCTAAGAGGCTTCGCCTCCTTTAAATTGCAGATGCTACCAAAAAGCAATAGGCATGCAACTGTCTTCCAACGGGTCTTTGTTCCTGCCAGTCCGCAGTCTCCATAGTCCAGCAGATGAAATTTTCCTTAAAGATGACTGTGCCCAGTAGTTCCTCCTGCCTTCTTAACTGCTTCTGCTAGGTGATTCAATACTCAAACTGGCCTAAATCAGAGCTTCCTGGTATTTAGGAACTCATCTTTCTCTTACAAGGTAAGACTCACAAACTCCATCTTTCTATTAGTTATGAAACCAACAGTCCTATTTAATCATCCCATAGTCTCCAAAAAGTTATCTGATTTGCCATTTTGTGTTACCCCCTCAAACTCTAAAAACAGTCACATGCAAATGAGCCAAAGGACCACACTATCTTGCAGCTTCAGTCTTTTTCTGTCCTTAAACAGGTCATTTAGTTTATTTATTTTATTAGATATTTCCCAATTACATTTTAATCTGGTTTGAGTTGTACTCAGGAGTGTTGTGGAAAGCACGCAGCCTATTCCTGTTTGAAACCTCTGTCTTACTATTTATTTATATTTTATCGCATTAAATTATTTCAACATCATAATTCATCCTCAAATCGTTGTGATTTCATTAGAGAATAAATGAACATTGACAGGTGAAGTAATATGTTCCCTGTTATCTAGAACGCCTGTAAAATAGCTAGAGCTGGCTGACTCATTATGAATATTGTTACCCCGCACCATACTGTCCACTTGACCATACCACCTTTCTGTTATGCTGCCTGTTCAGATATTGTACTCAGGAAATCTTAGCAGAGAAGGTAGGAGCTATGCTGAAACATTGAGTTGTTTGGGTTTTTTTTTTTGGAGAGTGAAAGCACTGGGCTTTGTCAGCTAGGTGATTACTGAGAATAACCTACCTCCCAGCTCTGTTCTCTGTTACTAAGATTAGCCACTTGTATATGGCATTGGATTCTTTTAACCAATTATTAACAGACGTTTACTCAATTCTCGGGTCCCAGTACTACATACATTTGCTTGTTCAGGCCAAATCAGCCTATGTATAACCCATATACTAATTTTCATACAGCTAGTTCTAAATGATTATGTGACCTCCAATTGGCCTAGATATTTTATTGGTTTAGGTGAGGTTAGGAACCTAGGTATATAGGTCCAAAGGACATAATAAGAGTAATAATTTTCAATTACATAGCATATAAATGATTAGAATTGTTCTAAGTCATTAAATGACTAATGACTTAGAAAGCCCTTTTCTCACAAAAACTCAATGACCCAGGGCACTTAGATATATGGGGGGTTCAGGGAGGACTCCATCTCCAGTGTGAGGGCTTGCTGAGTCCTTTTCAGGACTGCTTGTCCATCACTGGTGTCTACCTCTCACCCAACTCTCACCTGTGGCTCCAAGAAGCTATGGCATGCACAGTAGCCACACCTGGGTAAAAAAAGTCTCAACAGATGGGCTCAACCAAGTTGAGGGTAACTGATAGGCCTTAAACATGGGAATTAGGGGGATGTCTACCCAAGGCATGTTAAGACTTCCCCTGGAAGAATGAGTAGATGAGAACAATTTCTTCCAATAGTCATGAAGACAGATGAAGCAGGCTCTGTGGGGCTCTTAGAACTTGGTCAGACATCAAAGATGCCAAAGTCACCCACTGCATCTCGGGCCATCACCAGTCATCCTGACTTTTGTCTTACCACTGGACTTTGGTGATGTTGGAAGAGAGAGTGAGGCAGAAAACTTTGTGCAATTCTGCCTCACTTAAATACAATTTGCCCAAGTCAAGACATTACCCCATGATGTCATTGGCCCTCTTTGAAAATGAAGTATAGACAACATATGAAAAAACTTGAATCTGACAACAATTAAGTAACTTGACAACTACGACTTGTTAGTAAGAGGACTGGAAAGCAGCCTTCTGATTACTTTAGAGCCCAAAATCAACAACTGCCTACAGGGAGGGGAGAGATGGAACGCATTTGGGAAGAGTTTTTCAGGTGAAAGTAGGGAAGGAGGGTGAAAGGGGAGCAGTAAAAAGCAAGGCTTCAGAGTTCTTCACACACACACATACATATATGTGTACGTGCAAATACACACATATACATACATAAACACACACACACACACACACACACCCCAGACTCAGCAGGTTATGGAGGGATGAAAAGCATACCATACAGAAAGTGGGTGATAAGTTACAATTCTAGCTCTTTTGCTTATATGTTGTGTGAGTTTCTGAGTCCCTCTGTCCCCGTCTGTTAAATGGAAACCCTACCCTTCCACTAGCCAGCAACATGCTTGGTGAGTATTAAAACGTTACAGAAATATGCGTTGTTCCCTCCTTTTCAGACAGTTTTTATTGGCTGATGTTGTTAAGTTCTACTGTCTAGAAAAGCAATATACTGATTATTTAACTCGCTCTTCAAAACACCCAGCACAGTGATGGTGTAAAAACCTCTCAATGAGTGTTTTTTTGAGGATGACAACATTCAAAACCTCAAGCCTTGATGTACTAGTTTTATTCCTCTCTCTCTTTTTTATTGAGACTATACTTGTATCTCTCATGTTACTAAAATCAGAGTTAATTCCCTTTAGAAAGAAAAAAGTTACTAAAACTGAGAAATGTGGAAGTGAGAAATTAACATAGCTGCATGATATAAACTATTATTCAAAGGATTCACTAACTAATAGATTCCTCTATGTGTGGCTTGGGGTAGACCAGTCATCCTTAACCTTTTTGTATCAGGGATCCCTTCAGTAGTCTGATAAAGGCTATTGATCCCTGCTTGGGATGTTTCTAAGTGCAAATATTAAAATATGTAGCATTATAAAGGAAACAAATTATACTGAATAGTTACCAAAATACTAAAACATGAAGATCATAAATCCTAGGCTAGATTCAGTATGACCTAGACCAAAGCACTCCAAAATTAGGAGTTACTCAATTCCAAAGTTATAAACCAGTTACCTGGACAAGTATCATTTTATAACTATGATAATGAATCAAACTATGATTATTGAGTTAGAAGGTAATATTGACATAGAGCCAACCTCAGGTAAAATGGTGGTCAAGTTGGTCTTTGGAGATGTCTTCCTATCTTCTGCTATTTTTTTAAAAGCCTCTTTTATTCATTTTTTGTTGGTACTGCACTAGACCCGGATATGTCTTCCCTGTCACTGCTCCCTACCTTTATTTTAAAAGAGGAAAATATTTTAAGAAGGCTTCACTAATGGTCTAGGTCTGGGATCAAACATAAACTACTCTACTTGGCCCATCATAGACCCACCCCTGGGCCTCTCCGGACACATTATACAATACTCTCCTCCATTCTCTATAAGTTCCATCTAAACTGGGCTTGCTATTTCTCATGCATGACACCTCACCTCCCATCTTTGTCCCTTATGCCTGATATGCTCTCTCTCCTCACCTCCACCTCTGAGTGCCCTCTTATTTTCAAAACACAACTGAAGAGCTACCTTCTGCCTGAAGTCTTTCTTGAGTCCCTTCAGCTGCTAACCTTCCCCCTCAAAACTACCTCATATTTGTTTTATTTTGTATAGACTATATACAGGGTGTTCCTACAGTCTGGACACATAGGCAAAAATGCATATTTTCAAGAAATGAAATGAATGAAATTTTCAACATTTTATTTAACTGGAACATTAACAAATAACATCTTCAACATGATTTCCATCATTTGTGGTGCAAAGGTTGATGCACTTTGCAAGACCGATGTGAACTCAAAGCAACAACGCCACATTGCTGTCAATTTTAGCACATTCACTCTTTATGCGTTCAATCAAGTGTGTTGCATCTGTGATTTTCATTGAGTACACCTTCTCCTTTAGCATACCCCAGAAAAAGAAGTCAAGGGGGCTAAGGTCTGTTAATATTCCAAATATTTCAAAATATGCATTTTTGCTTATGTGTCCAGACTTTAGGGACACCCTGTATACTATAGATATATGTATATATTACATATACTACACAAGTGTATAGTATATATACACTGTATGTATACAGCACATTGTATATCTACTATGTATATACACAGAGATAGATAGATGCATAGATAGATACATACATACATATGTAAGAAATGGGAGGAGGAGTTTTGTTTCCACAGAACTAAAGGTGTGCTTCCCTGCCCTCCCCCACCCCAGCTTTAGCAGAGACCAGGCCTCAAGGTCGGTCAGGTGAGAGGTCAGAGGCTTGTACGCATGTGCATACTTTTTGAGAAGGCAGTCTGGGGAATTAGGGAGGCCAAACCTACTTGAACCTGTTCAAGCTTATCTAGGGTCTGGTCTTGGTCAAGAATCCAGGCCTACTGATTTGCATCATTTGCATATGTTAAAGAGGGAAAGTAGGGGAAGTAAAAGAATATAGTTTAATCCTAAACTAGGACAAGGAAAATCTAGTTAACTTCACTTTTGCTTCTGTATCCTTATTATCCTATTTATATAAACTGTATAACCTAGGAAAACTATGTAAAAAAAACAAAGATTGTAAACTAACCATGACTCTAGCAAGCTTCTCCTGCAGCTGTATCAGTGAGTATTCCCTTGAGCACTACACCTGCTCTCCCGGGGAGCGTAATAAAATGCCTTCCTCTGCCCACTCTGGTCCTGAGTTCTTTGGGTGTGAATGGGCAAATCACATGGTTTTTCCTAAGGTCAAGTGAAGGGAAGCAACAGGCAGCAGAAGCTCGCCAGGCTTACTCCTGGATCTTGTCTTGGGGTGTCCTGTGATCCCCGCTGCAGTGTTAAGAGGGCTACCACTCTGGATTCCCTTGGGGAACCCTGTGGTCTGCACGGCCTTCTTAAGGGGACATCACATGGACTTCCGGCCCTGTCTCGGGAGCCTTGTGATCTTACTGTCATCCTAAGGGGCCATCACTTGGGTCTTCCTTAGGGTCTGACTCCTAGGAGGCCCTGTGATCCCCACAGATTAAGGGATGGCTACCACTTGGTCTTCCTCTGGGAGTCCTGTGGTCTGTACAGCCTTCCCTAGGGATTATCACAGGGTTCTTCTTCAGGCCTTTGGCCCTGCCTAGGAAGTCCAGTGATCCCCAAAACCATGTTTCTCACACATAGATACATAGATAGATAGATAGATAGATACATAGATAGATAGCCCAGAACAGAGTTGGTGCTTAACAAATGCTAGTATACTGATTGCTCTGTTGGATTTCAAGTTTCTGGGAACAAGATATCTAGGTAGTAGACTCAAAGAGGCAAACCTCAAGGAAGGAGGAGGTAGCTTGGACCATATGATGTTAAAAATAATACTTGAGACATATATCAAGCATTTATTTTGTACCTACTATGTGCCTGCACTGAGGATACAAAGACAAATTTGAAAGAGTCCCTTCTTTCAAGGAGCTTTTATACTCTAAGTGAGAAATAACAAATAAAAATCAATCAATAAACATTTATTAAAGACCTACTCTGTGCCAGACACTAAGCTAAAAGCTGGGGATGCAAAAAAGAGACAAAGACCAGTCCCTGCCCAGTATATACAAAATAATTTTACATTAGCAGTTGGGAGGTCAGAAAAGTCTTCCTGCTTGGGAAGGGGAGAAATGTTTTTGCATCTTGCTCTCTCTCCCATTCTCCTGGCCTGGCCTGCCTCGGGGAAAGGGAGAGAAACATCTGGCTTCCCCCACTTGTCCACTCACTTAGGTTGTCTAATACCCAGACCAAACACCTCAGGATGCTGACAACAGGATTCAATGCCATGATGAACAGACTACAATGTGGTCATACCCTCCCCATCAGTCATTATTCAAACACCATTCTCTGCCTCACATTGTCCGCTCCTTATTCCCATCTTCCTCAATCCAACTTCCTGAATGTCCCAATCTAAGGTTGCCCACTTGTGTTCTCTGTCATATTTGTACCATATGTAACAAACTTGCTTTCATATTAATTTTTTTTTTCCTTTTCTGCTCCCATCTTCTGGTTCTCACTGGGACTTGGCTTTCTCCTGATGACAGAGCCTCATTGGCCTCCCTTTCCTGCACTGGCTACATTTTCAGTCATTCTTCCTGATCTCCTGGTTGAGATGGGTGAGTTGTAATATTTCTTGCTTCCATTTGCTACTTCCAAACTCTTTCTCTACCATCACTCAGCAAGCTCTCCTCCTTTGAGGTTCACTCAATCCATATTCAAACTCCTGGTAGCTGGATACACCCCTTCTTTTCTCAATGAATTCAGTGCCTGGCTCAGTCTTTCTCTTCTCCCAAATCCTGTCCTCCCACAAGGTGACTTCAACGTATATAGTGATACTCCTCAAACAACCTAACCTCCCAGTCCCTCAACTAACTCATTTCCCATAACCTACTCCTGATGCCTCAACCCATCTCAGCTATACACAAATACAGAAATATTCTTGATGTTGCCATCCCCTCATGAGCCCCTCATGTTACATAATCTCAAACGGGCCCTCACTATGGCAAGGCAATCCTTTCATACCTTCTTAACTGACTCAGTATACCACTCACCACAGCAGTTTTTCTTTCAAATTTAAAAAAAAGTATTTTCTTTTTTCCCCCAATTATACATAAAAACAGTTTTAACATTTTTTTAAAATTTTGAGTTCCAAGTTCTCTCTCCCTCCCTCCTTCCCCTGCTCCCCCTCATCAAGAAGGCAAGCAATTTGATATAGATTATATATGTGCAGTCATGCAAAACATATTTCTCCCTTCATTCCCCCTTTTCTTTCTCTCCTCCCTTCCTTCTCGCTTTCTTTTCTTCCTTCCTTTCTTTGTTCCTTTCCATTTCCTCTGTCCACACAGGGTATCAAGCCCTTACCTGCTGGTACTCTGCCCAGAGGAATGTAAATTTTGGTCCCTGAAACCTTTTTTTCTCTTTGTAAGGATCATGCCTTAAAGCCAAATCTCTCTGGCTCTCATTGATTGGCCAACAATAGGTTCTAGGCCAAGCTACACTCGGTCACTGTTTGGGCCCTGATTGGCTCAGAGTGAATGTAAATAGCAATTATTTCTGTTTTGGCCAGAAACCCTGAGTGTCTTTCCCTCCAAGATTGAGTTTTTGTTTTTGACTAGGTAAAGAGGCTATTCACTGCCTCATTTGCCTTAATCACTGAATAGGTGTTGTCTCAGTCAAACTGAGACATGTTAAAGATCTTAACTTAAAAAGGCCAAGGTCTCTCACCCCATCCATCTCCAGTCATCCTGATCTATATCTTGCCACTGGACCCAGATGGTTCTAGAGGAGAAAGTGAGGATGGTGACTTTGCACAGCCCTCCCTCACTTAAATCCAATTCACTTGCATGTCATGACATCACCTCCCTGATGTCATGGTCCTCTGAGAATGAAGGACAAACAACAATTTCCATGTTAGTCATGTCATTGAAAGAAAACAGACCAAAAAAAGGATGCTTTGCTCTGCATTGAGACTCCATCAGTTCTTTCTCCACAGCACTTTTTCCAAACCTCTTCATTCTTCTTCACACTTCCCATAACTTTCCTTTCCCCTACCCCCTCAGCTGAGAATCCTGTCTCATTTTTCACTGAAAAATTGATACCACTTGCAGAGTTCCCCCTTCCCTGTTCTTCACCTCATATCATGCAGACACATTCTGCCACTATCTCCTCCTTCACCCCATCTTACTTGAAGAGGGGGCCCTTCTCCTTGGCAAGGCAAATGCCTCTCCATATCCACAAGTGATCCCGTTCCATCCCATCTTCTCCACAGAGTGACCATCCTGCCATCCTCTCTCACATCCTCAGTCTCTCTCTAGAAACTGGTTGCTACTGCCTAAAAACATGCCTATGTCTTCCCCATCCTCAAATAACCCTCACTTGATCCATCTATCCCCAGTATTTATGATCCCATCTCTCTCTTTCCTTTTGTGGCTAAATTCCTTGAGAAGGCCATCTAGAATAGGTGCCTCCACTTCCTTTCCCCTCACTGGCTACAGTCTGGCTTCCAAATTCATGATTCAACTGAAACTGCTCTTTCAAAAGTTACCAATAAATCTGGAATTGTCAAATCTAATGGCCTTTTCTCAGTTCTATTCTTAATTTCTTTACAGCTGCTGACACTATCATCCTCTTTTCCTTGATACTCTTGTCCCTCTGGGTTGTTGTGACACTTTTCTCCCATCTCTCCTTTGACACTGCCACCCTCCTAGTATAGACCCTCATTACCTCATGCCTAGACTATTGCAATAACCTGCTCTTCCTGGCTCAAGTCTCTGCCCTCTCTGGTCTATCCTCCACTTTTGAGATGTCAAAAGTGATCTTCCTAAAGCACAAGTCTGACCATGTTCCCCTCTCCCCACTCAATAAACTTCAGTGGCTCCCCATCACCTCTAGGATCAAATTTAAAATTTTCTCTCTGTCATTCAAAGCCCTTCATAACCTGGCTCCCTCCTATCTTTCCAGCCATTTTGGAGCTTACTTACCCCAACTGTTCCTCTAACAAGTACTCCATCTTCCAACTACAGGCATTTTCACTGGCTATTCCTAGTGCCAGGAATTCTTTCCCTCTTCGTCGTCACCTCTTGGCTCCCTTTGAGTCCCAGCTAAAATCCCACCTTTTACAAGAAGCCTTTTCCCAATCCCCCGTTAGTGTCCTCTCCAATGATTATCTCCAATTTATCATACGTAGTTATCTGCATATGTTCTCCTCCATCAAATCATGATCTCCTTGAGAGCCTTTTTTGCCTTTCTTTGTGTCCTTAGCACTTAGCACAATGTCCGACACATAGTAGGTGCTAAATAAATACTTGTTGACTGGCACTTGAGCTGAGCTGTGAAGGAAGCTAGGGATTCTATGAGGTAGAAATGAGGAAGTGCATGCCACTAGGGGTGCAAGCCAACCTATACAAAGGCACAAGGATGGGAAGTGGATGTCATGTGTAAGGAAAGAGCCAGCAGGCCAGTTTGGTTGGGTTATAGAGCCCAGGAAGAATCATATTCAATCATCCCATAAAGATGGAGCTAGATTGTTACAGGCTAAAAAGCCAAACCAAGGAATAGCTTTATTCCTGCTTTATTCCTACTTTATCCTGGTGTCAAGAAACAGCTTGTTAGCAGGACACTTGTCGGGTCAAACCTGTAGTTTAGGAACATCAGTTTGGTAGCTGTGTAGACTATGTATCTGTGAAGGGAAAGACTGAAGGCAATGAGACTGATTAGGAGGCAGAGGGCCTGGCCACCAACCCTGACTAGCACTTGGACTTCAAGCCATCGCTCCTCATAATACTTATTTATGTCCCCTGTAAAATGAGGATAATACTTGTACTACTAACCGACCCCTCTTTTAGAGAAAACACTTTGTATACCACCAATCACTATGCCAATGTGAATTCTTATTAAATACTGACTGATAGGCATTAAAACACAGACTTAGGTTGGGTTACTCCCTCGAGTTCTAGCTTTGTCTAGACCTCAAGGCATTTTAGTGATATAGCAGCAAATACAGCAGATGTGCTAAGAATTAGAAACACAGGACACACCCTGCTGATTTCCCTTCCTGAAGGAAGGAGTCCCAGTGGAGTATAAGAATACGCACAAGGGAAAACGTCCCCGAGGACTCCAAACCAACACAGCCACACTGCCTCATTACGTCAAAAATTGTACCTAATTCCTTCCTTCTTCACCCAGTATTTCTTTGTACCTACAGAAGTGTTTCTCTCACACACCAGCAATAACTATGTTCCTTTTGCTACTTAAATATTTTGGCTATAAACTGTCCCCAGCATTGTGTTTTGTGTAGGTACACAAACACATGGTGTGTTTATATGTGTGTATGTATATACACACATGTGTACATGTACGTGCATATATTATATATATTGTGTACATGTACATTTATGTGTATATATAATACATACGTACATACATATATACATACATATATACACACACACACATATATATATATTACATACATCTCCTTGAATTTGTCAATGGCAATGGATACACCTGCTTTCCTTCCATATTTGTACTTTGGTCCTGCTGCCTTTCTTGCTGTGCTAACATAACCATACAAACAAGTCCTTTATCTATTTAACATAAACTTAGGCTTCCTGCATTGCTCTGTTATGACTCCTGCTCCATTTCAAACCTGCCTTAATGTTCATTCTAACCTGATTTCATTTTTATAAAAGTATGATCTATCCCAGACAGTAATCTCCAAGAAATAGCCCTAAGCTCATCATCACTGGGTCTTATGAACTGAAGAGAAAGTCAGGTCAAACCTGACCTGCAGTGCCCTAAGACACGGAATATTCCTTTTCCTAATACTCTTTTTAGTGACAGAAATGAGAAAAAGTAAAAATTTTAAGCTCTTCACTTGCTTACTCAATTCAATTATTCTGCTGCCCCAAAGTGCTTCCTCTTTACTCCCCCTCAACAACCAAGAACATAGTGAAAGAAAAGCAGGAAAATAACGAAGTTGTAAAGTTGATGGTTTGTTTCCATATTTGTCCTGTCTCTGTTACAGCGCAAGGTGCTATAGGATAGTGGTTATTTCTAGCTTTCTTCTTTGTGCTGAAATGCTTATTTCACTGGAATGAAAGGATGAAGGAAGAGAATATACTTTCAATTTTAACAGTTTCCTTCACTGAATAAACTTTTTCAGTGTTAAGATATTTAAAAGATAATTTTCAAGAGGCTAGCTTCATTATATTTTAAATATCACATCCCAATCCTTTTAGAACAGCCATGGCAGGAGTATACCAGAACTAGCTCTAAGCTAGCAATACCTTGGAAATCAGCAAACACTACAAATCCAGGCTTGATTTATTGTTTTGTTGATCATCTAGACTTAAGAAAATGATGGAGAAAAAATGAATAATGCATATTAAACTTTAAAAAGTGTCATATATGTACATATTCACAAACATATATGCATATGTGTGTGTATTTCTTCCAGAGAGCTAGTTGTTAAACATTTAATAGCTCACCCCTGGCAGTATGTCTCTTTTCTCTTAACTGAAGAGGAAAGGAGGTGGGGGGAGAGAATAAATCAATTAATTGACAAATGTCTGACTACCTATTATGTACAAGGTATTGTGCTAAGCACTTCAAGGGTTATGAAGAAGTCTATATGGCTGGATCCAGCTATCTAGTTAGGATACAATATGAAATAAACACATGAATAGCTATATAGCAATACAACAGAAATGGGCAGCTAGGTAGTGTAGTGGACAGAGTGCAGGCCTAGAGTCAGGAAGAGTCATCTTCCTGAGTTCAAAGCCAGCCTCTGACACTTACTAGCTGTAGGACCCTGGGCAAGTCACTTAATACTGTTTGCCTCAGTTTCTTCATCTGTAGAATGAGCTGGAGAATGGCCAACTCTATCAGTATCTTTGCCAAGAAAACCCAAAATAGGATCATAAAGAGTTGGATATGACTGAATACTACAGAACAACAGAAATAGTTTGGTACAATGATAAGAGGCTATAGATAATGAGTAGTCAGAGAGTTCAGAGGAGCCAGAAATCATGGGAAGCTGAAATGTTTTAGGCCTTTAAAAAGAGGTAGGATTTAGACAGGGGGAGAGTCAAGGGGCAGCATCGCAAGTAGGTGAAGGGCATAACCAAAAGCATGAGGAAGGAGGCAAGTAAATGAGTTTGGTAAGATTGGAAGATCTGAGAATGTGAATGGGGCCCAGATTCTAAATTTTGATTTTGTAGTCAGTGCTGAAGAGTAGAAGCTAACGATAATAACGGTAACAGCTAACTTTGTGCAGCACTTACCACATGCCAGGCCCTGTGCTAAACACTTTGAGATCCTAGGGAGAGAAGGAAAGCTAGTGATAGCATAGCTTCTGCTTTATGTCCCTGAGGCCTCGTCATGCACCATAGGCCACAAGTAAGCCTGTCTCACCACCCTCTTCCCCTCTCTGACCTGTGGCTTCTCATCTCCTCTCTTCTGGCACTTACTGGTTCTGTATCCTATTAGAAATCAGAGCACTAAAAATTAAGTGTGTAACAGGAATTCTGAGTGAGCCCTGGGTCCGGGAAACTGTCCTTGAGCATCAAGAAAAGCAGAGATATGAAGACAGTCCACGTATCATCCTATCGAATAAATCAGGTGTCCCAGCAAGATGGGCAAATGACAGTGGAGGGAGAGGGCTAAAAAGAGAGTATGGGAAGGAGATGTTAAGAATTGGCATGTCAGAGTGAGTGAGATGCTAGACTTGAGATCAGGAGACCTGGGTTAAAAGCCTGCCTCAGATACTTACTCAGTAACAAGTCTCAATGCTTTGTAATCTCAGCATCTTTGTCTGCAAAACAGGGATGATGATCATCATGCTACCCACCTCACAAGTTGGCTGTGAGGAAAGTGCTTTGCAAGCCTAAAAGCACTCTACAAATGAGAGTAGTTTGAAATTAATTCGGGCTGTTCACTGGACGGTCAAATACTGAAGCTGAAGCTTAAATACTTTGTCCACAAAATGAGAAGACAGGACTCATTGGAAAAGACCCCGATGTTGGGAAAGATTGAAGGCAAAAAGAAAAGGGGCCAGCAGAGGAAGAGATGGATTGATAGCATCATGGAAACAATGAATATGTGCTTGGAGAGACTTTGAGAGATAGTGGAGGACAGAAGGGCCTGGCATACTATGGTCCACGGGGGTCATGAAGAGTCAGACATGACCGAATGACCAAATGACAAAAGTTATAAAAATTTTAAAAAGAACTTTTCTTATTAATTATAATGATATAATTGTTGTTAATTGTAATATAATTACTGTTGTTAATTGTAATTTCGTTACTCATAATGGTATAATTATACTGTGTGGGACCCATTAGAGTGTAGCATAAATTACTAAAATGTCCCTTATAGAAATTCTTGATTTACAAAAATAGTGGATCAGAAATGAAGGGTTTGCTCATTAGCTTTGCAGCAGAGCGAGACAGTACACAGAACGTGGAGAGTTAAGGGCCCTTAAAGATCCTCTGTCTAGTTCTTTGTTTCCTCACCTAAAAGTATGCTGAAGACAGGTAATATCTAAAATCTCTACCTCCAACCACTCCACTTTTCCCAATCTTAGAAAATAGCACCCCCCCAAAAAAAGGGGGGCAGCTAGGTGGTACAGTGAGTAGAGCACCGGCTCTACTCACTGTAGAGTCAGGAGGAGTCAGGAGGACCTGAGTTCAAATCCAACCTCAGACACTTGACACATGTACTAGCTATGTGACCTGGGCAAGTCGCTTAACCCTGATTGCCCTGCAAGAAAGAAAGACAGAAAAGAAAAGAAAATAGCTCCCAATGGTTTAGAGATTGGATATAGTGGGGGAGAAGGAGAGAGCCAGGAGGCAGAGCCATGATTAGGGTAGAGCAATAAGAACTTTCTCCAAGGGTACTAACATTTAGAGGGAAGCTCTTCTACTCCTTTAGCAAGTAGAAACAACCGAATTTAGCTCTAAGTTAGCAAGAATAATTAATTCTGGTAGCCGCTTCCCAGATTTTGGAGTTGTCTACCACTCACTCAGCTTCTGTCCTGCTCTTTCCCTTCAGATCTGTGTCCTAGGGTCTCTGTCTCTCTTGCCATAGAAGACAATGTCCATTCAGGGCTTTGTGTCCAGGGGCCAAGGTCTCTACTCATGGACTTCCTCAAGCCCCAGTGCTAAATATAATTGTCTTTGTCTCAAAGATGCACTCCAGTCATCTTTGATCAAATAAAATAATATTTGCCAAGTACTTAGCATGGTGCCTGGCACATAGTAGGTACTTAATAAATGCTTGCTCCCTCTTCCGCTTCCCTTCATCTTCCATCCCTCTATCTGCCTTGTCACTGTCCTGGGGCCACTCCATCTCTGCCCAAGACCTCCATAGTCTCATGGGGCTATACTTGCCAGCAGTTCATATTGAGCTGGACCCAGACCTAAAAAAAATGCCTTACTGCTGAACTGCTCTTCCTCTCACATATATACTTTCTATCAAAATATGGTAAAGTGAAGGTTGAGAGCAGCCCCCCAAATTGAAGCTTTTCAGTAAACTAGTCACCAGGCAGGTTAGGGCTTGGACAGCAAGGTCAGGTCTAGCAAAGAAAGACACTGCATTATTACCATGGAAAGGAAAACTATTCTAGATGTGAGGCACCCTGCCCTTGGGAGAAAAAAAAATAAAGGCTGTATCTATAGAAATGCTGTTCTTATTTTTAGCACTTTCATATTTTGAAAGTGAGTTTCTTTTTTTTATCAGGCACTAGTTATTCCTCACATCACTAAGAGGAAGATCTGTAAGCAGAGTCCCATTTTAGAGAAACACAGAGATTGCCTCACTAAAGGTCACAGCCCAATCTCGCAAGACCTTGGAGTTAGTACTGCCCTGCTTTAATCATTTAAGTCCCAAAGGTAAGAATAGTTGTCAAAGCAGCCAATTCCCAGGTCTGTCCTTAAAACAGGACTTTTCTTCCAGTCAACATGTCTTTAATAACTTCTTTTCTGCCAAATATCTCCCATTTTAAGAAAGCCATCCTTTTGCTTTGGTTTTCTGACACTTTATCCAAGTTTTCTTAGAAGTCTTTTAGAAACAAATGACTCTTGGTCTTTTTCTAAATGTAGGTATAGGAATAGTCCAACTTTTCTTCTATGATTGGTCGGTAAGTCTATGCTAAACAAACTCAAAAACCCACCGCCTTTTCTGTTACCTAATAGGACTTTCAGGGTAGGAGCAAAGCTTTCTGGGAACTGTTCTACAGAATTACAGCAAAATATTTTTAAAAGAGCTGAAACTTGGCTTGAATTCCTTCAGGTTCAGGAAATATTATTCTGCCTGCTGTTCCCTTAGAAATGAGTGAAGAGGAGCCATTCAGTGCTTAATAGAATCCTTTTTAATTCAAGCATCCCCCAATTTTTTCTTTTGAGCCTCCTCAGAGTTAGGATAGCTAGTTGTTACCATTTTAATAAAGTGTTCTGTTCTATAGCACTATTGGTTGTTGTCTGAAAGATTTCAGATAAATGTAGTGATATGTCCACTTATAAATCTAGTTATCTCATTCATACTTCATTGACCCAAATGACCTTGTTCATTGTCTGGCAAGGGAAAGAGATGGAAATAGGGACTGGACTTGTGATTTCTTTGGGATAGATAACTACCAAGAGAGGAAATTCCCTCTATCAAAGCAGGTCAGAACCTCCTCTACAACTTAAAGTCTCAGAGAGTTTGTCTAGAGCCCTGAGGTATGAAGTGCCCAAGATTCCACAGCTAGTTTGTCAGAGGGGCTCTCCAACCCAGGTCTTCCTGGCTTTGAGGTTAGCTCTCCATCTACCACCAGAGGTATCAAACATGTGACCACAGTCCCAAGTGGGCCCAAACCAGATTAAAATGCAATTGAGAAATATTTGACTAAATAAAAATACAATAAAGCATAGATATCTATATATAAAAATCCCTCAATGTAATGTTATGTGTCCTTTATTGAACTATACCATGTTCCCTCTTGGTCAATTCTCCTACCACTTTTGTTATAAAAATCTTAATCTGCCCTCTGGGGTTTTTTTGCCAACAAGTATATGGACAACTTAAAAATTTCTTAAGCATGCTTGGTATCATTCCCAACTATACCATGCATAATGCCATCCTAACCCTATACCATTATTGTACAGATGATATGCCTGTACTGCTGCATAACTAAAATTAGCTCAACCTGAAATCCAACTGGCTCAGTCCCAATTCCAATAGGAACAAGATGGTGCCAGCAGAGTCCAACCTGCGGTCAAGGGATCAGTTTGGAAGAAATCTCAAAACAAGTAGTCACACTTCTGCTAGGGAGATGTGAGGGTTGGTTCAATGATCCAGACAGGGAAAATACCTACAAGCAATAGCTTTTTATCAATCCATAGGAACCTCTGCCTGTGCTTCCTAGGGAACCAAAGGCATGAGGGAGTAACCAAGAGGGATGTTAACTAGAGAGACATAGTCCATTCTACAGCAACACATGCCACTTCGTACAAGGAATTCAGAAAGTGAAGGATACAAAAAGGATTCAGAGTGTTTTGATTAATACATCATTGTTCCTTGGCTCAGAGTCACCCAAAGTGCCTTCTTTCACTTCCAAAGGGATGAGACTAAAATCCAAGGGTAGATAACATTTGTTGCAATCATGCTGGACTCCAACACAATTCCTGGGGCTTAAAACTCCCCCAGTGTCACATCATTTACTTTTCTTCCCTGAATCACATGCTCTTCATTTAGTGTTTTGCATCTGCGCCACTCACATGATGTTTCCACATATCTCAAGACTTAGAGGCACTAATGTACTTCCCTACCTTTTTATAGTATACTTAGAGAGGAATAGAGAGGAATAAGGTGAGTGTGAGCAGGCTAAAACACAGAACAAAAGGAAGCTCAAAGAAGAACCCACAGGTTCATCACATAATTGTGTAACATAGAAGATGGGCTGGTCATGAATAACCAATAAACAAAGGCGGCTCTGTCCACTGGTATGATGATGTCAAGGGACAGTAAAGCACACTGCCAGAACACTGGGTAGATATGCTATAGCAAATTTATGGGAGGATGAGATTAAAAGTCCCATAGAATTGGCAGACAAGGATAGGATGATATCTGTATCACTGGAGGGAAAATCCACAGTGATGATATAACAAGACTGTTTGAGTATTTCAATGGTCTGCGCTTTTAAAAAAATCGATCTCCCTGAATTTTATGCTGTTTCCCCCATGTCCAACTAGGGTACTTCAAGCCTTTGACAGAATGCCATGAATATAAATTTAAAATAAGGAGTTCTTGTGTGATCCAGCCTTGCCAAAGAACATGTTACCTTCTCTTTAGATCCAGGCACTTAAAACAGCTTACTCCTTATACCAACTAAATCCCAGGCCCAGAACACTACATCCCTGGTATGCCCCAAATAATGCCTGCCCTGCCTAACTCACAAGGATCTTGTGGGGACAAACTAAATAATTTATATGAAAGAACTTTGACAAAAGTAACATACTATAATTGGGTTTTTTTGTTAAAATATGGTTTCTTCATAGTCCTGACTAGGGAGGGAGAGGAACTAAAAGAGAAAGGGAGATAATGGAAGGAGTAAAAGACAAAAACAGAGAGGCCTTGGGGCAAGGAGAAAGGAAGTTAAGATTGGCAAGAGTCCCAGATAACTGGTGGTCATACAAGATATGTCATTTTTTTCTTCCCTTAGGGCATAAACTTTGTTTCCAATGTCCTTGTCACACCTCACAACTCTCCAACAGCATCCAATTTAATCCTTCAGAATTGATGCTACTTTCCGCACCAGATTATCAGACTGTTATTCCATTTGTCGTCTAACAAGAAAGTTCACTCCCCTGCTTGTGATGTTTGATTTTCACATTGACTAGGCTGGAAGAGACTGGAAGGCCTGGTGCTACCTGATAGCTATTCACTGTGGACTTTTTATCAAATAAACCTAGGACAGCTGCTTTCAGGCTCGAATATCTAGGTCACCAATTACCATCACAATTAATCACCAGCATTGACATTACTCATAATAACCAAAGTTAACATAACTAACCATCTAGTAGAGGTATCTTAGCTATATGACCCTGGGTAAGTCACTTAACTCTTTGCCTCAGTTTCCTCATCTGTAAAATGAACTAGAGAGGGAAATGGCAAACCACCACAGTATATTTGCCAAGAGAACCCCAAATGGGGTCATGAAGAGTCGGACGGGACTGAAAAACCACTGACCAACAAGAGCAGAGATATCTTGGTCAAGAGTGAAGAGGACGCTGCAAATAGCCCATACCTTTGGCTCCACTGTAATAGATCCCTATCAGAGGCAAGTATGGGAAGAAGGAAGGCTGCTACAAGCACCCCTTTGGGAAAAAACAGATCAGGAGAGACAGAAATGAAATGAGCAAGAAGAGGGAAGAGATTAGCAGCAAAATTCCAAGAAAGTGTGTTATTCCCTGGGACCAATGACAATACTCACAGCCCAGAGTGAATCTACAAGAAATGTTGGAAATGCTAACATAGAATCAAGCAAATGCCCAAGAGAATTTAAAGGGCCACATAACAATGACGACACATCTGCCTGCTCCCAGTGTTTCAGCACTGCTCTAGGATCTCTAACATCCTCTACCTTCAGGAAAGGCTGAAATGCCACCACATTAGGGAACAAAGACATTGAAACTTCCCTCCCACTATTATTGCCTGATTAACACCTGTTGCTGTAATAGCAGCTGGTGATCATTTTGTTTTGTTTTGTTTTAAAAAAAGATGCAACACAGGAAGCATCACAATTACAATGATAAATCATGAGACCAAACACACATCAGAAATGATGATTTTCACAATTACAGAAAGAGGAATTAGCTGCTGAAGCCTGAGGAAAAAACTGGAGTACTGATTTGAAATTTCTCAGCTTACCTCAAAGGGGGAGGTGAGGAGAGAGGGAGAGGGAGGAAAGAGGGAGGGAGGGAGAGAGAAAGAGAAAAAATATTTCGGGCACTGTGTCTCATTTTAAAAATCTATCCTTTCCTCTTTCCTTCCCATTCTACCACCCCCTCAAGAGAATGCATTGATTTGACTGTACTAAAATTCCTCACCTTTCCTCTCTTGGTTTCTAAATGAGAAGAATTAGAGTCTGAATCAATATCATACTCTACCCACTCTTTCTCTCCTCCTCCCAAACCCTATTCTAGTCATCTCTGCTTTCCTTAGCTTATGAGACAGCTCATGGACTTCATGCACAGATACCCAGTGACAGTGGAGTGATAGGATGAGGTGATGCGGTAGAATGGAGAAAATGAAGGCAGATGATAAATTGGCTTGTGATTAGTAACCAAAGATACCTCCAGACACATCTGTCAGCTGACGACAGGCCTGCTAACCTGTTGCTCGCTTCATGTGAAAATTACCTATTTTCTAACTGCTGAACCAATAACACCCCCCTCTCCCAACACACACGCATGCACACATGCAAGCACGCGCGCGCACGCACACACGCACACACACACACACACACACACACACACACACACCCCAGAGGTAGTAGAATGCAATAGAAATAACATTGGCCTGGTAGTCATACCTGGATTATAGTCCAGGTTCTGCTATTCATTAGCATTCACAAGATTTTATGTAAGCCTCAACCTCGTGGATGTCTCTAAAATCTTTCCCAACTCTGAAGTTGTATTTGGTGAATTTCTATTCTATGGAAACCTACTGAATACTCACAAGCTCTACAAATACTCCTACTTCTGACCTACTGTAGTCCTTTTTCTACTCACAGATAGGAATATTCCACTTTATGGGGCTGTTCCCCTCAAGTGATTCATAGACCCCTGTGCCACTAGGCTGAGATCTTTCCTCAGAGGTCTTAAGTAACACTGTTGCTACCTGCTGTGAAAGTCTGAGAGGAGGAAAAGTGACAGATTTAGCCTGGGGGTGGACCAGAGGAGGTAAAGGCTGTAGGTGGTGGGGACTGGGTGGGAGGGAGGAGAGGAGTGCTCTTAATCAGCAAGACCCTGATTAGACGCCGAGTGTAGGCAACCCCTAGAATTGTAGATGACTCATTTTTAAATGGTGTGGGAGGAAGGGCAAAGAGGAAAAGCCAAAAGAAGAGGCAAACTCTGCTAATGAGGCTGGCGTATCCCGGGGCGTCCAAAAGGAACAAGTGGAGGGACTCACTCAATTGAAAAAAAAGTTTTAGAGAGCTGCTTTCTGAAGTTAAAAGGGCACATTTTCTTTCTTTCTTCTCCTACTGTTTCCCTCTTTTTACTTAACTTTGAATTTAACTTGTACTTAAAATGAATTTCTATTTGCCTAATCTTGACTCTGGCATACCCCCAAGGTCTTTGGAGAAAGTAGCTCCTGCATTTGACCAGAAAACTCCCAGTCCTCTCCTCAAATAAGATGGAATCTACTGAGTTTTTCCTGCTGTTTTCTTTCTTGGCCTTTCCTTGTGCCTCTCTTGGCTTCCTGTACATATATCAACTTCCTCAACTTTGCTTCTAATGACTCCCTCACTTAACTGGTGCCTCAGCCTACCTCTTCTTGCCATCCTTCTGAGTTTGGCTGCACAAACCTTACTTAACAGCCCTCCTCCGACAGTGCCCTGATCTAAGTAGACAACCTTTATGGTATGACTAGACTTAATCTCAGCAAGAAGTGCCAAACTTTCGACCCCTCCCTTTTTTATGAACTCATCCCCCTTTTGCTAGCAGGCTAGGATGAAGAGGAAAATGTATTCATCATGTGTAACAGCTTGTTAGGGAAAGATCTCTTCCTCACCTGAGCAGAAAGTTTGGGGGCAACCCACTGGCCCAAGAAGCTGAAACAGAGAATTTATCTTAACCCAATGCCCCAGTGAAAAGAAAGGAACGAGTCTTTGCCAACCAACTTCATCTTCATCCTCCTCCTCCTCCTCATCATCAATCATCACCACCACCAATTTAGAGCTGGTGAGAGTCCTTAGAGATCAACTTCTCTAACCTCTGTCCATTTTATGGATAAGGAATTTGGGCTCAGTGCTGAATTTCCTTGCCCAGTGCTTTTCCATATATAATTATAGGTCTTATTCTGAATCCCTCTGTATAATCTTTTTTGAGGAGAGGTGAAGGGAGGAAGACAGGAAAGAATGAAAATGGGGGGCTTGAACATGAAGGATGATGTGCATTATCTGGGGCCCTTTCTTCTATGATCTGTGGTCCCTCCCTCACCTGAACCAAGAATAAGAGAAAAACAGTGCTAAACTCCATTCCTATTCCCCCTTTACATTCCTTACTTCCCCCAGTCAGAAATAATAAGGAAAATACCCTGAGTCTCAATATTTCTTTAGGGAAAGAATTAAAGATTGCTTTTTCTTTAAGAATTCAGTTCCCCTAATTTCTATCTCTTCTGAGTCCTCCTTTTCCAGCTGAGTTCATACCAGGACTCAAGGCATTATAAACTCACATTAAGACAGAACTGCTATGAGGAGGAAGGAGAGAAACGAGGGAATATACATCCTGAAGAAGAATGCATCATCCATGAGACAAACACCTTCAGATTTCATTTGGCATCTCCCTCTGTCTCACTCATAACACAGCTTCTTACCTCCCCCTTCTTCCCCTCCTCCATTTAATAACCGAGTGTCTAATACATTCAAACATAGGAAATTAGAACAGAAAAATCAGGAAGGAAGGGGGTTGGTTATACAAGGTACCACTAGTGGAATCATTTTAAAAAGTTAAACATTATCGTGGAATACATTTCTTACCTGTTACCCAGAAGAGAACTATCCACCCCAGCAATATTCTGTCCATTCTGCCTGACTTCCCATCCAGGTGAAGGACAGAAAAAAAGTGGAGAATGGGGTAGGGAGATGCACCAGATCAAAAACAGGAAAACAAGGAGCTGGTCCTCTCAATCACCTGGCACCAAGCAGTCCCCTTCTCCTGCTCTCCGCTTGGCTCAGTAGTCACCCAGTGTATGAATCAGCCAGACTTCTGAATGGAAGCTACCACTCTGCTCCCTAAGAAAGGAATAATACTTTTACCCTGCCTTCAGTCTTTCTCAATTTCAGCCCCTTCACAGCCTCCAGATTAACCTAAACTCAGATTTAATGCATCTGCTGGGGGAGCTACATCTCAGCAGCCGAGCAGCCAAGGAAAAGTAAAGCTGAGGATTTCGTCTAGCTGGCTCCACTCCTCCCCTTCCTCCCCCTCTCCCAATCTCCTGTGGTAACCGAAGTTTCTAAATCACATGTCTGTCCATTGAAGCTGCCCATGAGCCTGAGAGAGTTCATCGTTAAGTAACCAAGTCCACGAGAGTAATGGGGGACTGAGGGGCAGTGAGGACACTGAATAACCGTGGACAATCAGGAGGCAGGCAGCAAATCAGAGGGCTGTCTGCAGAGGTACTATCGGCACTCACCCCAAGGGAGATTAATGAGGGTGTGTGTGTGTGTGTGTGTGTGTGTGTTTGTGTGTGTGTGTGTGTGTGTGTGTGTGTCTAAAGACACAGTGTGCAGGCAACTAGCTTGAACCGAGTGGCTTCAAAACAGAGGGAAATGGGCTGAGATGACCTAACTGGACTTTGTCTCTAGAGCTTGGTTCTTCATGCTCCCTGCTCAAGGGTGGTTAAGAGTTCCTTGTGGCAGGAGCATTTTCATCTGAAAGCCTTGTGAAGGAGCATTTGTGCATAAAACTTGTTTGCTAGGAGTCTATGAAACGAAGACTTGTTTAGCTTCGTGTGTGAGAAATCAAAATTTGGGTCTGGAGGGAGAGAGTGAGAGAGAGCGAGCTCCTGGGCAGGGTGGGGAGTTTTCTGTTGCCAGAGATTCTCAAGTGCAGCCTGCATGACCACTTGTTGGGAATAATGCAGAAGAAGCTCACATATTGGTTACCAAGTAGACAGTCTTACATTCCCTTTCAGCTCTCAAAGTGGTTCTGTGAGAGGGCAAGGTCATCTGTGAGTGAAACTGATGAAACTGACAGCCTACACACCATTTCTGTGCAAATGCATGAGAAACAATGTGACAGTAGATTGATAGACAGCCTCAGCTGGGAACACCAGGCTTCAAGGGTTGCTTCTCATAGGTACATTGCCCTATAGCCCCCAGTAGGTCACTTAAATTCTCCAGTGGGTGCCCCAAGCAACTCTACAACTACAGATACAACAACACCACTTTAAGATAGCAAAGCTATTTACAAATATTATCTTAGTAGGTCCCAACAGGGTTACAATAATCCTGGGAAGTAGGTACTATTATTATCCCCATTTTACAGAGGAGGAAACTGAGATAAACAGAGGTTAAGTGACTTATCCAGGATCACACACCTAATAAGTGTCTGAGACAGGATCTGAACACAGGTCTTTCTGACTCCAAGTCCCAAATTCTACCACCTGTGCAATCAAGCCACCTTTAAGACCCCAATTTGTGGAACAGTTGCTAGGCTCCAGTGGTAAGAGTGAATTTCCTCACTTGCGGTCCTCTGTAATAATAAAATCTCAAATCTAGACTCTTTCTCAAACTGTTTCCTCCCCTCTCCCCCCGCCCCACCTCCACCAAAAAAATGATGTATGTACCTGAGAAGCTGCTCACGTGAGTGTATGTGTTTGTGTAAAAGGTGAAGAATCTATGATTAGAACTTAATGTGTGAGTGAGAATCACTGAATCACACAGTTGGAATGGACCTCCATTCTAACCTGCACCTGATCCCTGCTGCAAACTTTAGTTGGAGACCTCTAAGGAAAGGGAACCCACTACCTGCCCACCAGCCCACTCCACTTTCAGATTTGTTGGATAATTTTCCAGGACAGGCAGCCTATACTTGCTCTCTGACACTTCCGCAAATTCCTTCTTACTCTGCCCTCTGTGGAAGCAAGTCTAGTATCATCTCCCCATGAGGACCCTTAAAAAAACTTGATGACAACTACCATGTAACCCCCACCACACCAGGTTTTCTCTTTTCCATGCTAAATAACCCCAGTTCCTTCAAACAATCCTCATGTGACTTTGACTGTCACCATCCTGGCTACCCTCCTTCAAATGCCCTTTGGTTTATCAATGTCCTTCCTAATATGTGGTGCCCAGAACTGACAATATTCCAGAAGTTGTCTTACCAAGGCAAAATACAGTAGGACTGTCACTGCCCTGGGCCTGGACATGGTGCCTTTCTAATTGCAGCCCAAGGTGGCCACTATTTCACATTGTGGACTTATCTTAGATTTGCATTACACACACACACACACACACTCCAAATCATTTTCAAACTATCAAGCCACACTTTCCCATCTTATACTGAAGATATTGATTTTTTTTAACCCTAATGTAAGGCTTTACATCTATTCCTGTTAAATTTCATCTTAGGATCATAGATTTAGAGCTAGAAGGAAACTTTGAGGTCATATGGTGTCATCTCATTAGATCTGGCTCAGTGTAATAGTCAAGATCTTTTTGTGTGAACTCTCCCCTGTAGCTTTGTGTGTGTTAGTTTCTAGTTTTATGTCATCTGAAAATATGATAGGCTTTTCATCTATGACTATCCAAGTCATTGATCAAAATGGTAAATAGCATTGGGCCAGTTGCAATGGGGCACTCCACTAGAAACTACCTTCCAACTTGACATAAATCACTAACTCCTTGGATCTGGCTGCTCAACAAGTTCCAAATTTAACAGTCTATTAGCCCAGTCAAAAAAGATAGTAAGGTTACTTTGGTATGATCTGTTTTATTAAATTGTGGTTGTTTGTTATCACTTTGGTATGATCTGATTTATGAAATCATGGCTATTTGTTATCACTGACTACTTTTCTAGGTATTCAGTAAAACTTGATGACCTTTATGGTTTACATATTCTACTCTACTCTTTTGAAAACAGCAGATTGGGCCTTCTTTTTTTTCCTCCCCTACGGCACCTATCCTGTTGGACACAATCATTCAAAGACCATCAACAGTGGCTTGGTAATGTAACAAAAGAGAGAATTTGAAATATAGCAAATAAACAAATGAATTAATAGTCAAAACAACCATAAAGGGCTTGAGAGTGATAGAGATAGAGACCTTTTGTGAAGCCAGGCAGGAACAGAAAGAGGAGCAAATGAATACATGGACAGGACACCAAGAAGAGTAGAGATTAAAATAATGGAGATGAGTGATGCGGTGAAATTGAGTGAAGAAATGGGCTAATACATGACTACCTGGAACCTAGTAATTTGTATCTGGGTACTCATAAGGATGGTACTTAGTATATAACCTGTAGAAATGAGGCACTCTGTCTGAGGGAGACTATGAGTGAGAAACAGAAGCCCTACACAGGCTTAGAAAAGCCAGACTTCAAATATGAGTATGACTGTATCTGTATTTGGTTGAACTTAGAAGTGAAAGTCAAGACATGAAAATAGAAGAGAGGTAATTCATCTATGTTGATCATAGAATCAAGAATGTCTTATTTGTCCTGGGAATTTGGCTGCCTCCCATATGTTAGGAGTATCATAATTTACTTTACATCTACAGGGTCAAACTAGGAGGAGGCTGAGTCTAAATACAGTGTGAGTGAGCACCCCAATTCCTCCTATTCCACCCCAAAATAGCTCAGTTTAAAATATTACAAAGTATACTACATATTGAATAAACAGGAGAAGCCATGGGGAAAAGAGGTATCAAAGAAACAAAGTAGGAGTTGGGGACATTCATACCCACCTCCTTGGTGATAGTGGTACTGACTGTGGCCTTATTCTCTGTATTCAAGACTGTGTTTGTTTGTAGTTTCAGTCAGTAAGAAAGACCTTTTTCCTCAGCCTCCCTTGGTCATTGCCCATTATGATTGATTTAAGGGAGAAGGGCTCTTGGATCTATACAGAATATCATCTTCAGGCTGAGCCCAGAGAACATGTAAATGTGGCTGAATGGGATCTAATCTTGTTCCAGCAAGATTCCCAGTAGGCCCCATGGTGGGAGATGGGGTGGGGGGAGAGGAGGAGTTGAGACAGTGAGGGGCTAGGGGATAAAGGGTGAGTTAACAAGAATACTGAGTTAAAGGTGAACATTAAGAGAGAATTAGGACACAGAGATGGAGGGGCTGAACAATCCATGCAGAGATTTGCTGGTAGCTGTTAGCAACAACACTGTTACAAAAATAATATAGCTGAGTCCTCTTAAAATCATGATTTCATTACATACACACAGACATGCATGTACATGAATATGGTAACACTTACTGAGTCTTTTTTTTTTAAGATAACTTTATCCTTAGTCTAGCCCTCCAACATTTTGTTCTAGCAGGAATATGGGACAGTCAGGGGAAGGGATTTGAAAATAGGTTTTGTTCACTTGCTTTCCCTTGTACTTTTAACCCTGTTATCCTTTCTATTCCTTGTATCAAAATGTTAGTTAAAATACATATAAATTAATTTCACTTCATACCAGGGAGAGAACAGAAAAAGGTGCTTTTAGAAGCTTGGGCCTAGAAACTGAAGCATGCTCATAGCCTGAAGTCTTTTCCCCTTTGGACAATAAATTGCTTTATTAAGAAAGGGTTTAAAAAAGAAAAATGCAAATGTGAGGTAACCCCCCCCCAACAAAAAGAAAATTCAAGCTGCAGAGAACAATGGCTGATATATAAGGAAAAAAGATTAATTCGACGTGCTGAAAATTGCAAGGAGCTGATTTAACCCTAGAGCCTGCTGTCTCAGAGTTTTAATACAAACTGATTTGTTATGTTCTGAATTGGATACTGCCGTCTGCTTATCACTCGCCATGCCAGACCTGACTTGTGAGCAAGACACTCTGTATATCTAAATTAGGCACTCCAGCAGTTCCTCTAACCCACAAAGATCCACCCAAACAATAATTCACTCAGTAGTTCCCAGGATTTTGACAAGGAAGGAAAGAAAAAGGAAGGAAAAATGAAACAGGTGTCTTTTTATGCCTGTTTTTTAAGCCAGACATATTTCTTCCTTTTACACACCTGTTCTCTTTCTGTTTGTATAAACAGGTTAGGTTCCAGTAACTATGGGACATAATGTCAAAATCTTCTCACTGCCTAGTCTTACAACTGTTTTCCACATAGGCTATAGACATACATGTATATAGACACAGGGTCACAAAGAAAGGCTGGTTCTGTTCTATTTCTGAGTTTTAGCTGTTTCTGAACACTAGTATTAATGGTACACATTGTATCCAATGACCAAGTCACTTCATTCAACCCAATAAAATAGAAAAAGACTACTGGCTGCCTATACCAGACCCAGGCCTTGGGCATCTGGGTTTTTGGGAATCACACTACAAGTTTGCTTGACATAGCCCTAAGCATGCTCCTAGCTTCCTTCAGAGCTAGCATGGATCAAAACAAAAAGCCCAAGGTAGGAGAATCAGCCAGAAAACAAAATGCTTCTCATTCTATGACCTCATACCCAGAGAATGAATAAGGGAGAGGAGCAAGAATGAGAAAATGAGGAAACTGAATGGCATGGAAGGAAGCTGGCTAATTGGAGATGTCATTGGTAGGTTCTTGATGTCCAGAGTGAGGGGACAAAGCAGAGGATATATCCAACTATCACAAAATCTGAGATAACAGAAACACAGGCCTTTTTAAAGGGCAGTTGGGCAGCACTGGGTTTCAACAACTCTATTTCCTATATTCAAGAAATACGAAATTCAGCACATGATAGAATATGGTAGATGCCATAGGAGAGGCACAAAGCTGGGAGAGGGGAGAGCCAGAAGGAAGGGATGAGAGTCTACTTGGAACAATCAAGGAAGGATTCTTAAAGGAAGTGGAGTTTGCACTGGGTCTTCAAAGACATGAGTAGGATTTCAGCACATGAGAATGGCAAAGGGCAGGACAGGGTCAGCACAGCATTTCAATTACCAAGTAGAAAGAGCACCATAATTAGTGATATGGAAGCTAGAAAGCCTTGTACATGTTCAGGGAGTGCTAAGTAATCCAATTTAGCTACAGCATAGCATAAAGTATACGTTGGAGAGTAATGGGCTGGTACCAAAAGATGGAGCATGTTAAATATCGGCCTAAGGAATTTGAACTTTATCCTAAAGGCCAAATTCAAAGCCACTGAAAATTTCTCAGCAAAGGATTTTTGAGCAATGTGATGTCACTAAATGTCCCTTGGTTCATTTCCTCATCTGTAAAATAGGGATAATAAAAATACCTGCTTCACAAGGTTGTTGTGAAGATCAAATGAGTTTAACAAATATACAAAGCATTTTGCAAACCTTAAAGTACCATATAAAGGTTAGGTATTTCAGAAGGAATAGTCATCCCAATGAAATAATGACTCTTTTGAAACAATGAAATGATAGTTAATCTGACAGCAGTACATAAGGATAGATTAGAAGTGAGTCAGAAGAGCATTACAATAGGATGGGTAAGGGAATGAGGACCTGAATAACAGCTAGCAATTATACAGCACTTACTATGTGCCAGGCACTGAGCTATGCCCTTTTCAAATATCTCATTTAATTTTTGAATGTGTATGTGGTGGTGAGAAAGGATAAAAGGGTTCAAATCTTAGCTTTGCTACTTAACAACCAGTGGGATTCCCCACCCTGCAATCACTTACTCTGTGTCCATTTGTTAATCTGCAAAATAAGGGAGGTGAAGATCTCTAAGGAACCTTCCAGTTCTACATCCTGTTTTACTGTTGATAAGACTTTGCAGAGGTAGCCTTAATAGGATTTCCCAAAGGCTAGACCTGGGGAAGTAGGAGTCACCCCTATAAGGAGGTCTGGAGTCTAGGCCACTGAGAAAATGGTGTAACAATAGGAGAAACAGGCAACTGTTTCAAAAAAAGAAACTGACTGGGAAGGAAATTGAGGAACTTGATTTTAAGAGTTGCAAAAGTCAGTAAACATTAAGCTCAGTACTAGGTGCCTGGGATACAAAGAAAGGCAAAAGACAGTCCTTGGGGAACTCAATATCTAATGATTATTAACTATTATTCCTTTTTTAAAAAAATATTTATTTATTTAATATTTTTAGTTTTCAGCATTGATTTTCACAAGAGTTTGAATTACAAATTTTCTCCCCATTTCTATCCTCCCCGCACTCCAAGATGGCACGTATTCTAATTGCCCTGTTCCCCAGTCAGCCCTTCCTTCTGTCACCCCACTCCCCACCATCCCCTTTTCCCTTACTTTCTTGTAGGGCAAGATAGATTTCTATGCCCCACTGCCTATATATCTTATTTCCTAGTTGCATGCAAAAACTTCTTTTTTTGAACATCTGCTTCTAAACTGTGAGTCCCAAAATCTCTCCCCTCTTCCCTCCCCACCCACCCTCCCTAAGACGGCAAGCAATTCAACATAGGCCACATGTGTATCATTACACAAAACCTTTTCACAATACTCATGTTGTGAAAGGCTAACTATATTTTGCTCCTTCCTATCCTATCCCGTTATTCAATTTTCTCCCTTGACCCAGTCCCTTTCCAAAGGCGTTTGCTTTCGATTACCTCCTCCCCCTATCTGCCCTCCCTTCTATCGTCCTGACTTTTTTTTTAATCTCCTTCCTCTTTCTTTCCTGTGGGGTAAGATACATCTCCTTCCTCTTTCTTTCCTGTGGGGTAAGTTACCCAATTGAATGTGTATGTTATTTCCTCCTCAGGTCAAATCTGATGAGAGCAAGATTCACTCATTCCCCCTCACCTGCCCCCTCTTCTCTTCCTACAGAACTGCTTTTTCTTGCCACTTTTATGCAAGATAATTTACCCCATTCTATCTTTCCCTTTCTCCCTCTCTCATCCCTTGATTTTTTTAAAATATCATCCCTTCATATTCAACTCACTCTGTGCCCTCTGACTACACACACACACGTATATAGAGACTCAGATCTAAGCAGGCTCTGCACTCCTGCTCGGATCCGCCATTTAATTCCTCCCACCAGGTGGGTCTGGAGCCAAAAGCAACTTCAGCTGTAGTTCTGTCCTCAGAGCTGCACCATCTCCGCTGCCCCCAGGGCGGTGGCCGAACACCCGGAACTCCTTTCGCTCTGTCCCAGCAGCTTTTCCCACTAACCTTCTCTGTTGTCTTTGGTGCTTGTGGGTTGAGAAGACTGGTAACTGCCACAGCTCACTGATTCAGGGCGCTAGGGCCTGTTCCTCCGGACTCCCAGTCTGGTTGGTTCCCGTGCAGGCTCTGCTCTGCTCCCAACTCCATGGAAAAGACCTTACCCAGCAACCATCCAAGCTGTCCTGGGCTGGAGCCCTGTTTCCCTCTGCTATTTTGTGGGTTCTGCAGTTCTAGAATTTGTTCAGAGCCATTTTTATAGATGTGTGGAGGGTCCTGGGGCAGAGCTTTAGGCAAGTCCCAGCTTTCCAGCCATCATCTTGGCTCTGCCCCCTCTCATTATTCCTAATAACTTATTGACTATGTGATACCAGCAGGACAGCCAGTTCACATCTAAAGACCTTTGGAATTATGGGCTCCTGGTTATTTTGCAAAAAAGACCTTGCAAACCCACTTTACTTCCAAAGATCCTTGATGGAAGAGGTATCCTAATTCTGACACAGATCCTACCTACTCCATCAGCCAACAGATTGCTTGGCCCCCATAACTCCTCACCTGGAGACAAGAGTGTGCAGGAGCCAGCTGATGGTTAAATTTTTTAGGGTGAGAATTTACAACTGTAAATTGGCAGGTCTTCTCATGTTCTGTTGATTGTCCAGACAAAGTGATGGACAAATTGTTAATATGATGGATGTTCTGGGTACTTTTTTCTTCCCCTCCAAGAGCCAGTTATTAAACCTTCGCCAGCCCCACTGACTGGATGCGTTGTCCGAGGGAGCAGGCAAGTTCTTAGACTAAAAGCGCTGGAGCGCTGCGGGGCCTTGCCACCTGAGCCAGGAGCTCGAGTGCTCCGCTGGGCCACAGCTGAAGGAGCACTCAGGAACCCCTGAACTCACCATCAGGGCCCAAGCTGTCACTTAATTAGGCGAAGGCCCTTGTTCCGGGATGGACAGCATCCGCCCTAGGGTTCTGTGGAGCAGAAGCGCTGGGCAGGTGCCAGTGGACAGGAGGCCATCCCAAGCTTCTTGGATAAGGCTGCTCATCAGGAAGCCTCCCTACAAACGTCCGAGACCAGCCGTGGGCGCGCCTTCCTAGCCTCCACGCAGGAACATTCACCTAAATTAACACGCCCTCAGGGCCACGTGCAGCCCTGCCTGCCGGGAGACCGCTTTCATCCCTCAGGCCCCGCCCCCGCCTCCCTCGTAGCCAATTAGAACGCCACCTTCGGACCGCGGGCCCGCGTGCGCGCAGCTTCCGCGGCGCACACGGTGCCCTTCTGGGCGGGCTGCGCGCCGCCACCTTCCCATTGGTGGAGAGGGGCGGCCCGGCCCGGCGTTCTGCTGTTGCTAAGGGCGGGAGCCCGGGAGTGGCGCCTGGCGGCCCGTGGTGTCGCTGGCTCGAGGCTGCGCTGGTCCGCCGCCTCCCTGCCCTGCTCGGCCGCCCGCCTCACCGCCCGCCTGCCCTCCTGCCATGCCGAACCGCAAGGCCAGCCGGAACGCCTACTACTTCTTCGTGCTGGAGAAGATGCCGGAGCTGCGGCGCCGAGGCCTGCCCGTCACCCGCGTGGCGGACGCCATCCCCTTCTGCTCCTCCGACTGGGGGGTGAGGGGGCGGCCCAGGGCGGGGGCGGTCCGCGGCCCGGGAGCGGGAGTTGGGGGCTCCGGGCGGGGCGCGCAGGGGCTGGTCGGCCGCGCCCCTCCACCCCAAGCCGGCCCGGGGGGAGGGGGAGGCCGTCGCGCTTGTTCGCTGATTTGGGGTAATTGTCCGTTTTCTTGCCTTTTTCCCTTCCCGCCCCCTCCCCGCTCTCTCCTGTCGGTTCCCCCACCCCCACCCCAAGCTCCTGCGGGAAGAAGAGAAAGAGAAATATGCAGAAATGGCTCGAGAGTGGAAAGCAACTCAGGGGAAGGTCCCTTCGCCACCTGGGAAGCAGGTAAAAGTGGGAGTGAAGGAGCAGCCCCCTGTTGGGACGGAGGCAGGGAGCTTCGCCTCGAGGAAAGCACGGCCGTTTCATGGGCGGGCTCCTGATTTCTGGTTTTAAAAATCAACAAGCCCGTCCTCACTGCGCGTGTCTGTCTAGTGATAGTCATTGACCCGAGGTTATTTTTACGATGACCCTGCAGTTAAGAAATTCTCCCTGGTCAGTAAGGGAAAGAGCTTGGCCGGACTACGGATGGTTTCTGGGGTCCTTAAGGTCAAACTGGACTCTGAGGCATGGGCCCTTTATTTCTAAAACTGGGATGTAGTTGTTTTTTTCTTTAATTATGCAAATATGACTAGTTGCAAGAGGTAATAGCAAATAAATAAGCCTAGGAGACTTTAATGTATGGTTTGTAAGTGGGTAAACCTGGAAGTTGGAGGCATTTTATGATACTAAGTAAAATTTGTGCTCCAGTTTTACGTCAAGGACTGTGGAAATTTTTGGATTTTTATTTCTGTTTTCTTTCTATCCTTAAGTAGTAACATTTCTACCTGTGTCTTTTAACGACTTCCAATTTTTAGGTTTTGCTATGCTCTGACTCTGGGCACAGCAGATCAAATTATTTCTTTGTTAATGCATCCAATGTTGTTTCATAGCTGTAGATACAGAATAAGTTTTAGTAATGCTTTGGCTTGGCTTTTGACATTATAACTACATCTAGCACGGGGCTTGTTGCATAGAAAATTGTGCAGATTGTGTGAATATATATTAATTTAATTTTATTGTCTCTTCTTACCTAGAAACCTGTTCCCACAACATTCCTTGAATCAGTGAACCAGCTTCCCCCTGTAGAGACTCAGAATGTTTCACTTCCAGATGTCTCAAGCCTGTCTTTGAAGAGTGATCAGGGTACAGTCATGCTAATATATTTTGGGTACTTCCAAAGAAGATATCTAGACTGGTGGATAAATTAGTAAAAATATTCTGAAAGTACTTTGAAGAACGATGTTGAGCAAATATAGACTGGTTATGCATTGACTGAACTCTGTAGTTCTTTCTAGCTAAAAGTGATGATGAACAAGAATAATGGGGCCTTCTTCCTAACTGTTACCTTAGGTGACATAAACTGTTTATGTTGTTGTTCAGTCATGTCCCACTCATCGTGACCCTATGGACCATAGCATGCCAATGCTATCCATAGGGTTTTCTTGGCAAAGATACTGGAGTGGTTTGCCACTTCCTTCTCCTGTGGATTAAGGCAGACAGAGGTTAAGTGACTTGCCCAGGTCACACAGCTAGTAAGTGTCTGAGGTCGGATTTGAACTCAGGTCTTCCTGTTTCAGTTATACTTTAAATACCTATATACAAACTGTAAAGGTTGAGATGGGTTCTTGCAATAGCATAGCAAGTATTATCGCTGCATTTTCTTTATTAAGATCATAGAGCTAGAAGAGACCTTAGAGATTAGCTAGTTCAACACCTTCATTTTGCAGATGAGGAAACTGAGGCTCAGAGAGATTAAGCGACTTATCCCAAGTCACATAGGTATTAGAGTAGCACAGCCTGGATTTGTACTCTCGTCTTCTGACACCCAGGTGTGTCCCTCTTTTCACTGCCCATCTCTGTCCAGAGCACAATCAGGGTCCAGGCTTTGGCTTTCAGGAATTGTTGTACTTGAATAGGAGTGTGACTAACGTGGTAAATTAAGGTATAGCCTTTGCCACCTGTAGATTTGCAGATAAATGGGGAGGGCGAGGGTAAGGAACCAAGCGGGAAAGTGGGTGTAAAGTTGAGAATCAAAATGGTAGGAGACTTGTTTCCAGCACTTAACCACCTGTGTGTTTCTAAACAAGCTACTTTAACTTCAGTTTCCTCATTTGTAAAACGAGAATAATGGTTACATTACTTGGACCTCATAAAGTGGTCATGCGGCCCAAGCGAGACTCTGCATCCAGTGCTTTGTAAGCCTGAAAGCTCTATATAAAATGTCAGCTGGCTTTAATAGCTTTGCTGGGTCTAGCCTGATTAGGCCTCATTACCATAACGAACCTCTTCTCTTTCACTGAAGGTAGATTATAACCTGGCACAAGTTTTAGACTGCTGAGAAACAGTTACATCTTCCAAAAGCAAGATTCAGACATTTTATGAGTTCAGCTTATGTAAATTTGAACCCCTGTTCTGCGTCTAACTGACTTTCCAGTTGTTGAATTACTGTTATCTCCAGTGGCAAGGCTAATCATCTTGGGAATCTTTGAATCTGATCAAACATTTAACTATGTTAAATAGATCGTTCCTGTGGTGGTGATAAGCTGGGATTTAGAGGCCTGGGGTTTCAGTTAGGTGTTAGAAGTAAAGGAAAAAGACAAGTGAGGTGTTCAACACTTGAGTCAAGACCTAGAGTGCTAGCTTTGGAGAAAGGGCATACTTGAGGGACTTAGCGACTGATTTAAACTTTTTGACTCATATTATTCTTTCAGCTGTGCTTGGAAGATTTTTTTACTTTTTGAACATTTTTAGCCATGGAGAGTTACCTCCTCACTGTGAACAGCGCTTCCTCCCTTGTGAAATTGGCTGTATCAAATATTCACTTCAGGAAGGAATTGTGGCGGAATTCCACCGATTTATAGACCCAGGTGAGTAACTATGGAATAGGTAGGAGAGAGGAGGTAGGCCGTCTTAAGTGTATTTGTTTAGGTTCAGGTGACAATCCTCTGAAATGTAGCACAACCTGGGGTGGGGGATGAAGGTAGGGTGTGTGTGTGTGTGTGTGTGTGTGTGTGTATGTATGTATGTATGTACGTATGTATGTATCTGTCTGTATCTGTCTTAGCCTGATTGTGATAATTATGAAATGTGCCTTTCTCTTTGCAGAGGTCAACCTGTGTATTTGTACTCTTGATTTCAGACCTTGTCCCTTTCATTATCCCTTCTCATCTTCTGTGCCCCTGTATGTAACTGGCCCTTTGTTGCTGCCTACAGACATTCTCAGGTCTCTCCCATTCTTTAAAAAAAAAAACTTTTCACTTGACCCTGAAATCCCCACAAACTGTTGTCCTATGTAATGTTTTCCTTTCCTGTCAAAAGTGAGGAGAAATTACCTCATACTTCACCTCATACTCAGTTCTCAAATCCTCGAACTTGACTTCTGACTCCATCAGTGAGTTGAAATTGTTTTTTTCCAAGCTGACACTGATGTCTTTGTTACTAAATCCAAGGGCCAGAAAGGTCTGCGGGTTGTAAGACCGCTTCCCTCCTTTTTGTTCATGACCTTTTAGACTAGTTATCCTCCTCCATATTTGACCTTTTTTGTTAGCTCATCTTCCATGTCTGTCCCTCCACTAAATGTGGATCCCTTGGCTTATGTCCTGCGCCCTCTTCATGGTCTCCTCAGTTCTAAGAGTTTTGACTTGCAGGAAGCTGTTCTTCTAATTCCATATCAAGTGCCTGCTCATCATCTTTCCCAGAATGCCCCATAGGCATCTCAAACTCACCACGTCCTGATTTATCTTCTTCACATCCCCACTAAGTCTGTCCCACCTCTAAACTTCTAGATTTCTCCTAGAACCCCTATCCTTATGATAATTCAGCTTCACAGCCTCTGAGTTACCCAGAATTCTTCCCTTGGTTGCCAGGTCTGTCCGATATTTTTGGGTGTCCATCCTCTTTCCACTTATGTGGCGACCACCATCATTCTAGTTTTTATCTCTTCTTTCCTGGACTATTACAATAGTCTCCTGATTAGTTTCTATACTTTCTGTCTCTCTCTCCATACCCTTCTCCACATGGCTACCAAAATTATCTGATCTGTGCCTTGCTGCTGGACCCAGATGGCTCCAGAGGAGAGATTGAAGCTGGTGTCTTTGCACAGCCCTCCCTCACTTAAATCCAATTCACTTGCAAGTCATGGCATCACCTCCCTGATTTCATGGTCCTCTTCAAGGATGAAGGACAAACAGCAACAACCAAAATTATCTAAAGCATACATCTGCCTGACCATGTCTGACCATTGCCCTGTTCAAGAATTTTAAGTGGTTTCCTATTGTCTTAAAACCTGGCCGTTCTGGGTATTTTGTAGAGTGGTTTCTAATTCATGTATTGGCTTAAATAAATGTGTTAGCTGGGTGACCTTGGAGGTCTCTTCCAACCCTGAGATTCTACCTCCAAGAAGAAATAACATTTTCCAACTTGGTATTTAAGGCCATTTAAAACTTGGCCCTTTCCAGACTTATTTCACATTATTTCTCTTCATGGACTCAACATTCCAGCTAAATCAGGCTGCTTAGTTCCCACATTTCTTTCTCTTGTTAGCAGGCCTTTGCACAAACTGTCTCCCACACATAGAATGGACTCTCCCCTTGCCTCTTGGAATGTTGAGGTTTTCAAGCCTTGATTCAGGCACTGACTTCAGAGGAAGGGTTTTCCAATCGCCTTAGTAATTAGTGCTTTCTCTCTTTTTTTCTTTACTTGCCTGTTTATATATTACAGCCCCCAGCAGAATGAGAGTCAGGCTTATTTTTCATCAAGGCCCAGTGCCTTGTGTAGGGTAGATGCTTGATAAATTCTTGTGGAATTGAGTGATGGCATTCTTTCTTGAATGAAAGGTAGGGTTGACAAGTCTATACATTTTCATTGACTTAAAAACTATGAGAATTTTTTTGTTAAAGTTTGATAGCAGTTGAAAAAGAAAATGGTTAGGAGTTTGAAGTTAGGTGGTGACACTTGGATCTTGGAGTACTAGACCCCCTAAGAGGTCAGCTAGCCCAGTGGGCAGCATCTTAGCTTCAGATTTGGGCTTTACAGTGGACCGTGACAAAGCCAGAGGAAGCAGCAAGTGCCATGCAATGTTGCTGTGATGCCCATGCCTTCCTTGGGGCCTTACATGTAAGGGTTTTCTGTGATCTCAAGCCTTCCTTTCCTTGCAGCTGCTGCCAGCTGCTTAGCTACATATACTGAGAGACAGGTGAATGAGGCAGAACAGAGAGAAACCTCTAAGGGTATGGGGTTTTGGGAAGGACTAGGGTGACATAAATAAAGCCAAAGGAGAAAAATATAGGGTAGAAATGTGCATGTGCACAGGCAATAGCCTGAAGATACCAGTTTTCCCCTTGAGTCACAATGGCAGCTCTCTTCAAGGCTTCAAAGGGGCCAACATGTGAAAGAAAGATGACTTGTGCTTCTTAGTCCCGAAGAGCAGAGGGTGGAAGTGGCCTTTGAAGTAAGCTTAGTAGGCTTGATGTGAGGAAACGAATTCCTGACAATTAGGGGTGTGTAAAATGAGCTGTCTTGGGACATGGCAAGTCTCTTATTCACTAGAGGTCTGCAAGCAGAGGCTAGGCAGCCTGTTGGGATGTCCTAGAGGTGTTTGGGGTTTACATATTGGTCAGAGTACATGGCCTCTGTGATGCCTTCAACTCTTAAAATTTGTGTGATCTCTTGCTAAGAGAGCCACAAAAAATGCTTAAGGCTAGCCTTAAATTTCAGAAAGCTCTCTAAGTATACCATGTGTGCCGTGTGCAGTCATAGGGTGATTCTCCCAAAAAAGTCCCTGCCCTCAGGGAGCTTACAGGGTATGGAATGGGGAAGCAATATGTGAGCATAAGTAAATATGTAATTTGGGGTGCTGGTAAAAAGAGTAGTAAGTGGGAAGATCTGGAGCAGTTCTTGAAGGACCATAGGGGTCTCAAAAGGCAGAGGTCAGGAGGTAACATTTTAGGCAGAGGGAAAATTTGTGAGGGAGTGGAGAGGGAAATTGACCATTACATAGAACAAGAAGTTGTCCAGTTTTCTTGGAATGGAGATTACGGGGGAGACTAACGTGCTCTCAGTCTAAGTTGGAACCAAACTTAGAGTCTGTACTAGGAGTTTGTCTCTTTATCTAGAGGCAATAAGAAGCCATGGAAGCCTTTTGAGCATGTGAGTAACATGGCCAGACCACTGCTTTAGGAATATTAACTTAGAAGCTCTGTGGAGAGTATTTGGAAGGAGGAAGAGATTAGAGTAGGGAGACCCATTAGGAGGCTCTTGCAGAAGTGATCAGGGCCTGAACTTGGGGAAGGAAGGGCCTGTAGGTGGAAAGAAGGGATCTAATGGAAGAGATACTGTAGAAGTGGCATCTACAGAACTTAGCGATTGATCTGGCTACGGGATGAGCAAGGGTGAAGAGTTGGGATGACTGTAACATTTTGTGAGCCAAGATGGTGGTACCCTGATTGTTTGTCTTTCATTCTCAAAGAGGACCAGTGACATCAGGAAGGTGATGTCTTGATTTGCAAGTGAATTGGATTTAAGTGAGGCAGGGCTGTGCAAAGTCACCAACTTTACTCTCTCCTCTGGAGCCATCTGGATCCAGTCACCTGAACAGAAATAGGCATGGTAGAGTGGAAAAAGGAGGGAGAAAGAGAATTTAACATGACTTTGGGATGCTTAGGTAGAGAAGTCTAGCAGGTAGTAATAATAGAGGGTTAAAATTCAGGGGGAAGATTAAGAATGGTATCTAGAGTGGAGAGTAGAAGGCCTGGGACAGAGCCCTGGAGAAAAGCCCTATGTAATGGGTGGGAAGAAGATGATGATGATTCAGCAAAGGGAAACAGAAGTGGGCAGGTAGGTGGGAAGAGGAATTAGGGTCCAAGAGTGCATTAGAAGGATGAGGATGGTTGGGTGTCAGCTTTGTCTTAGAACATGGAGGAATTGAGGGCTGTTCTCAGGCTTAATTGAGCATGTTGGTTAAGCACGAGTGGGTAACTTGCTTGGTGGCCTATCCTCTTTTCCCCTGTCAAGGTTCTCCTGTGGCTATTTTCTTAAAAATATAAAAAAATAGAACACTAGACTGCATGTTAAAGTGAAAGGCTTTTATAGCCTATATAACTGAATCTTGTTAGACTACAAAACGAGAGTTTTTAATAGACATAATAGTGAAGATTACCCAGTTTTAATAACACATTATAAGTTAGCTATTTGCAGCATCCCCACAGTGTGTCCATTTCTGTTAATTGAATTCTGTTTCTTTCATTTGTTGTAGGTGAGGTGCCACGAGGCTTCCGGTTTCACTGTCAGGCTGCAAGTAAGTATAACAGACTGGGAAGGAGTGTGGGAACTGACCGTTGGAATTCTTCTGATGAAGAATATGTTAGGTCTAGAAGATTTGAGTTTGAGTGAATCTGGTTTTTCATTATTTGAAACTACACTGAACTTTGAGTTGAAGGAGAGCTGGGGTGTATTGTTGTAGTTACGTTGTCTGCTTAGGGGGAATGTTGAAGTAAAATATGCTGTGTAATTAATGGAGGACTGCATCATCTCTGTAGTCATCCTTTAGTCATAACAGGACCAACTGTTCTCTTTGTGGTGAAGCTTTTAAGTGAGATGTCGAAAGAGTCTTTAGCTTTCAGACCCAGGGCAGTGAGCAGGGTTTTCTGTGGAAAGAAGCAAGACTATTGCTTAAGTGCAGGGAGATGCTAGTATTTTTTTAATCCACATTTATAGTTTAAAAAGCAGAGTCTTTAAAGAATCTTTGCCAGGAATGGGGGGAAAGTTGTTGGAATTGAAATTACTATGTAATTATTTTTTTAAGAGTAAAATGAAGGGTGGAAATAGTGCCTGGTAGCATAGGTAATTGTGTGGTTTATCAGACTAGGATGGGTGTTTTTGTTTGAGAAAAAGAATGCTAGTAGAATTTGGACATTTTCTTACCCTGCTGTTAGGTTTAAAAAAAATCAGTTACATTAAACTCCTTTATTTCTTTTATAATCTATTTTCAGATTAACTAGGTTTTATACTCAGAGTTTAAAATTGCCTTGAAAGAGGAGAAACTTGAAAATTCTGTTTTTGAAAAGCTAAACTCTGTAACTACACTATCATTAAATATCTTATTCAGGAGGAGCAATTTCTAATATTCTGGAGACAATATTTGACATTTTGAGGGTGTGCTGTTAAATTGTCAACAGTTTAGAATATATTAGATGGACAGCCTTGTTAACTTAGTATCTGGCTCACCTCTGAGATCTGTTTCACTGGTTATCACAAATTCATATAGGTAAATTTACCATGTTGATAGGCTACAAAAATAAAGTTTGACACAGACTCCTGTGACTATACTATTATATTTTAACAACTTATATGTAGACCTGCCACCCGCTGAAGTCCCAATTGGCCTCTCTGCACATTTAAAATTCACATGAATTAGCTTTGTGATGTCTGCATGCTTTTATGGAAATCCCTATATAATACATTCAATGACTGTAGAATTGTCTATTAGGATAGTTTCTTATACTGTCCTAAATTTATTTTATTTGCTTTTATGCAGACCTTGTATTTAGTTTTCAAGCTAAATAACTACACATTTATGTCCTTGAACAGAAAATCACATTATTTAGTAGTACCCGTAGACTGCATGTAGTAGTGGATAGGTGTAAATGCACCCACATTTTCTGTGTTTAAGGGCCAACTCTAAAGAGCTGTTTCTAAACTATAACATTTAATATAGTTTGTACTTGTCGTGTTCTGTTGTCTCTTAATTAAGCAAGGAATTTTTTGGCACAAATAGATGTAGATAAAGAGAGTCAATCTAATGTATTTGAAATATGCCAGTTTAACTTAGCAATTTTAGCAATATAAGTCTGCCCAGAGATCCACTTAATAGATTTTTTTACTTGAATTCTCCTGAAATTTAAATTGTTAATTGGATGATGAAATGAAATGAAAATTGTTATAACAAAGTATATTCTTGAGTATGAAAATGTTCAATTTAATCACTTTGCTTTTTAAAAACAGAATATCTTATGAAATCTAGATATCTTATGGAACTAATTGATGGTCTTACTTAGCATTAATTACATCCAAATATTGGCTGACTTACTAAATTTTTGTCCTTCTAACCAATTGATTGGACTTAGTCATTTAATTATAAAGCAGTCCATATAAAAATATGAGATTTTCTATTGATGGATTTTTAAATTGGCAGGCTTGTATATAATAATGCCCTATGTATCTAGCATTCACATTCATACGGAACACAGGTTCCACTTGTAAATCAGATTAGAAATGGGCAAAGTAGTTGTCACAAGGCCCCATACACTATAGTCTGAAGGAGAAGATTGAACTTGAGCACAAACTTGGCTTGGGATTATATGTCAACTAAGGTCTGATCTAACAACCAAGGACAGGGAAGAGAGCTGGGACTTTGGAGTCGGACCCCAGCTTTTCTGCTTCTTGGCTCTGAGACCCGGCGAGAGTGGCTTCACTAATGTAAATGAAAGGCTTAATGGCCTCCGAGGTCCCTTCTGATTCCAAACCTTGCTTCGGTCCAACTTAATAAATATTGAGTGCCACATAGTGTAAGACCCCTGTTCCAGGGTCTTTAAACCCAAAATTCAGCTATCTTGTGCTTAAATCTTATTTTTTAATAAGTTAAAAATTGATTTGTTTCAATCATTTGTTGTATGATATGCCCGCTAAACATCTTTTGGCCCATTGGGCTTGAGGTCAACTGAAACAGCAGGCAGTTTTCATGTGGTCACTTAAGAGGTTTTGCCCCGCCCCTCAGCCCAAGTCTCCCTTCCCTGCTTAGATTCAGGGGAAAGGGATTTGGCCGTTAGCATTCCAGATGTTGGGGGAGGAATATAGCTACACATTTTTGATTTACCTCTTCCTTGAGTAAGGGGAAGAGAGAGGAGGTTGGTAAAGAGGAATTATGAGGCATAGAATAGGGTAGAAAAGGTAGCTTATGACATGGCCCCTATAGTCTCAGTAAACTAGTAATTAATAGAATGTAATATCCATTTTCAGGGTTTTTTTTCCATCATTCTTTTCGTATTTTTATCTGGTAATAAATCTTAAATACTGATGATATACTCCCTTCATCAATGCTTTTTATAATCTTCTCAGTATCCTCTCCCCACTTCCTTCCATTTGAATGTTAGTAAGTATAGCTTCATCTAATAATATGAATTAGTCCATCTTTATTTTGATCCTGCATTAAATCTATAAATGAGTTTGAATAGTAGTAATGATTTTTATTTCCTTTTTTCAACCTACCTTGTGTAGGGGACATTTGGCTATTTGGTTCTTCCTTAATTTCTGTCACAGTCACTTTGAGCTTGTCTTGCATTTCTTACTAAGTCTAAAAATTATAAATTAGACTCCCTTTCATTTTTCCCAATGCAGATTTTTCTCCTCTATTACTTTGGTCCGATAACTTATCACATCACTTATTTTTGCTTGAATTTCTATTGTCAGTCATTGCAATTGCGTAGGAGATTCTTGCCATAGAGCTAGAGGTTGTGAGACAAAAGTAGTTGCCTGTCCTCCGAGGAATGATGATTTGACTTGACTGAGAAAGGCAAGGGAAAAACTGTCCATGTGTAGGTATCTACAAAGCTCGAACCTTAGATGGTAACTGTAATTAGGAAGAGTGACAGCAAAAAAGACCAGAGGCAGGAGACAAAATCCAAGAAAGAAATTAGGGATAAAATCCATGAGCTCAACTTTGTACATACTTTGTGCATTTGTGTGTGTATATATAACAAGCAAAATGAACATAAACTAAGGATCCTTATGATGCTGAAGAGGTAGATTTGTCTCCCATTAATGGTGGGGGGACATGAAGAACTCAAACTACAGTATGGCTCTGGGAAGAAGGAGGCACTAAATTCAGAAGAAACAGGGTAAGTAAAGGAGAGCTAATTGGATAGTATACTCATGTGAGGAAGTCCAGAAACAGGAATCTGGGGAAGGTTGGTGAAGGTTAATTGAGATAGAAGCAATAATATTACAGTAGACAGCAAACCACCTGAACAGAAGAGAAAATTGAGAAGACATTGAGTAAACTCTTTGTGAGCTTGGCTGTGTAATAGGAATGGAGGACTTTAATTGACCAGCTAGCTGCTGGAACGCGCTCTCTCTCTCTCTGCCAGAAAAATGGAGCAGCTGAGACTTTACTGGTTTGCTTTATTTTCGTCTTTTCAAAGGTGGAGCAACTGATCTAATCTGATCACCTGGGTTTTTCCCAGATTCTCAGAAGCTGAGCAAAAAATTAAAATCAAAATCACTCACTTAAAATGTTGTTTATTATATGCCAGCTATTGTGCCAAATACAGGGGATACAAAGAATGGCAAAAACACTGTTCCTGCCCCCATGAATCCCTTAGATTATGGAAGAGAAATCACATAAATGAATAGTTATATAAAAGATGTATACAGAGTACATGGCAGGGAATCTTGGAGGGAAGGCCTTAGCAATGGGGGTAGAGAGAAGATAGGAGTGGTCTGGAAAAGGGTTCCAGTCTAGGAAAAGTAAAAGTTGGAGGTGAGAAGGCAGGGCCTTCAAGACATGGGAAACAGCCAGTGAAGAGGCATGAGAAGGAGAAACTCTTTGGTGGAGTAGAAATGATGAGAAATTTGAGGGAGAAGTGGCCATTCCATCTTAGAGCTTATGTTTGAGGAGAGTAAAACTAGACATAGTTTGATAAGCATCTGTATGTTTTTGGAGAAAATCACACGGGGAAAGGTAGCCCCAGGTGGTCTGGGAATCTCTTAAGAATGAGATCCAGGAGGCATAGAGGGAGTTGTGAGTTGTCTAAAGACAATTGTGGATGCACCAGAATCTCGCTAACCAGCTTGTATTTTTAGAAAACTTATGCAGACGGTGGGAACAAGTAAATGACTATGAATGTAAAAGCATGGCATGGTGCTGTAAGAACAACGTCAGAAGAAATGTTAATGCTCAGAATGAACTGAGGTTGGCAAAGAGGCCTGGGCATGGTGAAGAAGGTTTTGATTCTTCTGTGCTCAAAGAAAGGAATCAGAGAAAAGGACCAGAACTGCCCAGAGTGGATGGATGAGAGCAGAAGAAGTTGGCTCTTAGTTTGATTTTTTTTTCCTGTAAGGTAGATTAATCATAGACCATGGAAAATAGAACAAAAATCAATTGAGTTAAAACCCAAGACAAGTGGGGAAACCAAATGAACAGTAGTTGTCCTTGAGTTTAAGTACCAACCCCAGATGAAGTACACTCTAGGATGGGTGGGGAACCTTTTCATGTTGGAAGGCCACATTAATATGTAGCTGTAATCAAATCTGCGTTCAAGAAACTTCATTTAGATGTAATGTAAAATGTACATTGTTTTGTAAAAATATAACTACTACATATTTAATAATTTCAAAAAATGAAAACTATTTGTTAATTTTAAAGTTAATTATCCTTTTAATGCCTTTGTTGCGTCTGCTTTTTGTTGGAAAACGTTTGAACATTAGTTGACAGCATGGAGGTCTGTAGTTTCAGTTGATCCTCTAGAGTATCAGTCATTTGTGACCTTAAGGGCGTCTTGATTTGGGTCAGGTAGGAGAATGTAGATTCACAGCAATAAGTGTTTAAAAAGCAAGAAAGCATCTTTTGGGCATGTTGCTGAAGGCATGGGTATTCTACTGCGTTTTTCCATATTTCAGTTGGGTCTTTCTTAGCATCAAGCAGTAGCTTTAAAATGTCATCTACTGAGAGCTCAATCAATTTCATCTGTAGTTCTTTAGGTGCCTTGGCGTGATATCAACCAGGTGAGGCTGAAATGTTACTTTGAGTGTGGTGTCATGATTCTCAAAGTCAGTGAACCTTTAATTGTATTCTCCAGCTAATAGGTCTATAACAGCTGCATATTCTTCGATGATTCACATATATCATCATCCTGCTTATCAATGACCTTTGCTTACTGGGGAAAACATTCATCTGAAAATTCCTTTTCAAGAAGGGGTTTGAAAAGAGAGAGCTTTTTTTGAAATGCTTGGATTTTTTGCCACATATCATTAGTTTTACCTTGCAAAGAAATATTCAAGTTGTTTGGATTTGACCTGATACCACACAGAAATGCAACATTCCTATAGAAATCTTTTTTCAATAATTCATATTGTTGATTCTGTTCTTCATAAAATTTAATGATCTGTTCACACAGAGGAAAAAGTTTGGCTATTACCTGTTCCTGTCCGTGTGATAGCCAATGCACTTTAGAATGATATGGCAAATCCACACTAGATACTCATCATTCAACTTTAGCATGAAACTGACTGCCATGTTGCATTTGCAGGAATATAGTCAACAATACTTATAACTTGTTGCAAAGTGTCATTTAAAATAGTAACTTTAGCCCGGATATTTTGCTGATGCAAGATACAATGAAAAGAGAGCATCTGGAGCTGTTAATACTTTTTTTATCTGTGCAATAAACTCTTCTCACTAAATTTACCAAATTCAGTCTGACTTCATGACATTTATCTTGAAAGTTGTTGAAGATATTTATTCCCTGTGTTCTGTTTGTAACTTTTTGTAGCAAAGAAAATCTATTGTGGCCTGAAAGAAGTATAAAACTTGTGCCAAGTCAGTAGTATCAGTTAATTCATCTAAAGCAATTGAATAATATATTTTCCTTTTAAAGTTTTGCATGAAGTTCTGTTAAGTTGAAGGCTAATTCATGCTGCCAGTCAGTTATGGTTCTCCTTGAAAGAGGCAGCTATTTGTACTTTAAAATGTTATCGGGGTCCAAGCATCCTACAACTTCATGACAGTGCATTCTTTCACAATTTCTCCATCACGGAGTGGCTTCCCTTTTTCCCCTGCATGTATAAGCTACTTTATAAGTTGCTTCAGTGGCGTTATTTACTGGTCTTATTGCTGCTTGAAAGAATTGCCTTTGCTTTTCGTCTTTTAATTTTTGCAGTACAGCCTTTCCCCCTCACCCACTGATTTAAAATATTTGTGGGCCGTATGAGTGTTATAATGCTGATAAGCATTGAATTTCTTTAATGTTGAAATTGCAGTATCGCAAAGCAAGCAAATCATCTTACCTTTTTTTTTTTTTGGAGAGGAGAAGGCAGGGCAGTTGGGGTTAAGTGACTTGCCCAAGGTCATACAGTTAGTAAGTGTGTCAGATGTCTGAGGCTGAATTTGAACTCAGGTCCTCCTGACTCCAAGGCCAGTGCTCTATTCACTGCGCCACCTAGCTGCCCCAAATCATCTTATCTTTAGCAGAAACAAGGTAATATTGCAATTCCCAATCCTCATTAAAAAAAATCTGTTTTCTTCCTTCTCTTGGTCTTCTTTGACATGATGGGCTGTTAAGCAGACAGGATTTAAAAATACTATCGAGCTATACAACTAATCACAAATTCCACTTGAGACAGAAACCTAGTGCACCATTGTCAAAAGCTGATAACAAACTGCTGTATTCAACCCCTGTAAACTCTTTTTTTTTTCATTTTTTTTCCCCATAAACTCTTTCCAACCAGCCTCATGTGGTAGTGGTACCAGTCAGGTGGGGAAAGTTAGAACTAATAATGAGTGTAGCAGCAGTCAATTTAGCCCTTATGGCTTACTAATGCTCTGGTTGTGCCAGTCAATCCAGCAGGATTAGTTCGTTGAAATTTATGCTTTGGTATTTTAAATACGCTCATTTTAAAAATAAAATAAAAATATGAAAGACAGACAAAAGCATATTAATTAAAAGGATTGTTGAACCACTCACAAATGGAGAGGGAGAGGCTGGAGAAGGGCAAATGTTGTCTCCCTTTTCTTAGAGAGGAATTGATCAGAGTCTTCAAACTAAATGCACTTTTTGTGTCCTAGAAGTCTAGAATATTATTGAACGGATGGTTAGTGAGCCTCTAGAAAGGTAAACATCATGACAAAAAGCCTTTGTGGCTGTCAAGAAAAAGTCATGCCAGACTAACCTTTCTTCTTCGTACTTGGCCAAGGGTGATATGCTGGTAGATCAAATGATATAGGCATAATTTACCTAGATTTTAGCAAAGCATTCTCCAAATGTCTTCATGCTATTCTTATGTCAAATGACCAGACTGCCTGTTCCCCATCCCCAAGAGTTTTAATGGTTCAGTGTCTCCTTGGTAGGAGGTGTCAAATAGAGTGCCCCAGGGATCTGTGTGCTGATCAGTGTTTTTATGTCACAAGGGTAAAGACATGTTGATGGCTCAGCAAAGAGGTAGACAGCAAGTAACACATTGGATAGCAGATGAGGATCCAGAAAAGATTTCAACAGGTTAGAGACTATCAGGACAAATCTAATAAGATGAAATTTAACAGCATAAATGTAGCCTTTCACTTAGACATTTACAGCTGTGCAAGCTTATCAGCCAAAATTATCTTCCTAAGGCATAGGACCAGCCGTTCAAATTGTTCTTCAGTCATTTTTCAGGCATGTCCGACTCTTCATGACCCCATTTGGGGTTTTCTTGGCAAAGATACTGCAATGGTTTGCCATTTCCTTCTCCAGCTCATTTTACAAATGAGGAAACTGAGGCAAATAGGGTTAAGTTACTTGCCCAGGATCACATAGTCGGGGTGTGAGGTTGGATTTGAACCCAGGTCTTCCTGACTTCAGGCCCAGCACTCTCTCCACTGTGCCACCTCTTTGCACAGAATTTAAATATTCTGCACAAAAGCCTTCAGTGACTTCTTTTGCTAGAATAAACTGGGGAGGCCTTCACAGTCCAGCTCCAGTCTGCCTTTCTAGCCTTATCTTACCTTTCTTCCCTTTTTGCATGGACTCTCAACTGACTTATTTTCTGTTCCCTAACTTGACATTCCATCCATTGCCTCTGAGCTTTCACCAGGAGTCATCGACTAGAATGAACTCTCTCCTCTTCACTTCCTCCCTGAACTCTTCTGAGGATTAGCTCAGATGTGACCATCTCTATAAAACCTCCTCTGATCTGCTCAGTTAGTGCACTCTTCTACCTCATTTACATTGTATTCATTGGTCTCTGTGTGTGTTATATATTGCTCCTATAGGATGTAAGTTCTTTGAGGGTGGGGACTTTTTATTATTCTGATTTTTTAGTAATACCTAACCTAGTGCTTTGAGCATAACATGTCCCAAGTAAATACTCTATTTAATTGTTTTTAATTTTGTTTCATTTCTGAGAGTCTGGGCGGGGGGGGGGGGACCTAAGATGTTTAAAATTTAGTACCTCATAGCTGTAGCTGATTAAAGAACATTTCAAACTAAACTCAAGAAGTACTTTTGCCCCTGGTTGAGACAAACCTTTGCTGTCTCAAACAGTTAATGAGGAAAACAGTTTTAAGTAAAGCATATATGTTACCAAATTAAATGACTTTAGTTCTCTAAAGCAGTGGTGCCAGATTCAAATAGAAACCAGAATCATTTCGGCCTCTTATTGAAGTAGAAAACCACAAATTAATGTTATGTTGTATTTCTGTTTATTTTGTTAAATATTACATTTTAACCTGGGAGGTTTTGCTGGGGGGGGGGGGACCTCCAGTTTGACCCCTCTGTTCTAAAGGACACTAAAGAAAAGAAGATTAAATATTAGGTCTCCCTCATTTCTGTCCCGTCTTTTGTGTGGAAAGGGTTTCCTGTGGCTTAAAACATCAAGAAATCCTATCTTGAGGAAGTTCTCCTTGGAGAGTATTATTTTACAAAGTACAAGATATCTTGGCACTGGACGTTCTTAAGCAGGGGTGGGGAACCTGTAGCCTGAGGCTACACATGGCCTTCTAGGTCCTTGGGTGAAGCCCTTTCAGTCCAAGTCTTAATAAAAGGATTTGTCCTCTTAACTATGGATTCAGTGGAAGGGCCACATTTGAGGACCCAGAGGGCCACGTGTAGCCTTGACGCCACAGGTTCCCCACCCATATAAAAATATAGGATAATAAAATGGTAGTATATTTAATTGCTTTTGCTGTTTTCAGTTTCCGATCTTGATACTAGGTTCCAGAAAACTATAGAAAGGTTTCTAGTAAATGACATTTTAAATTCCTCTCTGCTGATTAAGTATTGACATTTTAAAGTTGTAAAATTGTATAGTATGTTGCACAGAAATAAATAGTATTATTAGGTAAAATAATCAAGGATATAGAAGGGCTGAACTGTGAGAAGAGGAATGCTAAGAGAATAATGGTATCCACTCCTGTAGCAGTAGAAATAGGGAGTGTGCACCTCAAAGCTTGAAACAGATCTGAGTGAGAACCAAATGTTGAAATGGATAGCACATTTACTTGTTGGCTCTAAGAGGATACAGTTAGGTTAAAGGAGCATTTACATTTGTGGATGACTGATTGAGCCATAACGAAGGAAAAGCAGGGACAGAAATCTCAAACTTTTTGAGGTTGACATGGAAGATAATAGATTCTTCCCATGGTGAATCTTGGTACCACTGTTGGAGAGGAAAATAATTGGCCAGAGAATTATGGATCTTACCAAAGGTGGGGATTTTTATTTAGGAGCACTTGATTCCTTTGAAGTGCATTTGGTTTTTGTAGCCTGCTACCTTTAGTAGATCCTTTATCAGTAAATTAAATATTTATTCAGTGATTATTATTTACCTAGCCCTGTATAGATTGTTTGGGAACAGCAAGAGAAGTATGGTATGGTTTCTGCTACCAATGATAGTATAGTCTAGGGGGAGAATCCTGGCATAAATGAAACAAAGAAAAATTAAATGCTGAGCTCTGATCCTTAATATAATTCTGTTCAGTAGGAGTTTAGAGAAAGGAAAGCTCCAAGTGGGCTGGAACAGTCCACATATTGTCTGAGAGAGTGAGGATTTCTCAGAGGGCTTAAGTCATTAATCCAACTTTAGCACATATGGGGGTGGCTGCCATAATTGTTCCAAGATTGAAAGTGGGTAGGTATCCAGCTTTAGCAGTGATTGTTTTTATAAATTGGCAAACAAGAGATCATGGCAGAGAGTATGTTTTCACTCCAGATTCTGGAGAACCTTTTTAATTATAATTACCTCCTTGTCCATATGACCCTTTAAAAGGAGCCCTGGTGATCATTAGCATCTCCAGCCTTACTGATGACACTTTTAGTACTTCTATAATACTTTCATCATTTAATTCTGACATATTTTTCTTCCTTCTTTACCTCTTCTATCTTTTTCTACCAGGTGATGCCAGTCACAAGATCCCTATTTCTAACTTTCACTCAGGAGACGACTATGCAACTGTGTTACAAAACCTTTATCGATTTATTTCTCCAAACCAAAGCATCTGGCCACCTGTGTACTGCAAGGTAACAGTTAGGAGCAGGTCTCTTAGCACCTGTAAGACAGTTTGACTGTGTACTGTTGGTGTTTGTTAAATTGTATTCATTCCAAATTGTTTTCAGTAAAGCGAGGCATAAAGCCCTTCCTTTGAAATTTCTGTAGTCTTTGGAGAAAGTCTTAGAGCTGTTTTCTTTATCTTTACCTTCTTAGAGTTGTTGCTTTTCTAGTTTTCCAAAAGGTTATTCAGTTCTGATTGATTTTTGTAACATAATGATTAGGTGCCTTTTAGAGTTGGTTATATTGTCATACTTCATAACATGATTGAGAAGGAATTTTATAGTCTAGACCAGGGGTGGGGAACCTGTGGCCTCGAGGCCACATGGACCCTCTGTAAAAGGATGTGAAGTTTGGATTTAGTCAGAGCATCTCACCTCAGGACCTAGAGTGCCACTTGTGGCCCTGAGGGCAAAGATTCCTCACCTCTGGTCTAGACCTCAGCCTCCAAGTAAAACTATATTTCCATTGTACAAATCTCAGAAGAAAAAGATATTATACCATTGTCTTTATAGCTATTCCCTCATATTCGTACCTTGCTTTACTCAGGTTTTTTATGTTGTCTTTCATCTAAGCTAAATCTCTCCTGTTGTAACATAAGCTGCTTCTCGTCCAGATAATTATTTAGGTTGAAAAGAACCCTTCAAAGTCATTTTGTATTTGAGGAGAATGTGTTTGTTTAAAAAAAACATAGTTGGGGGGTAGGGACAGGCAGGATAGAAAGTAAAATTTTTTTTTCTTCAGTCTGATGATAGGTACAGAGTTAACTGGTGCTTGAAGCATATGGCAAAGAAATTGGGTGAGGAAAAATAAAATTCTTATCAGCACACTTTTATGTTTCTGTTCTCTCGTGTATATTTTTGAAATACCTAAAAATGACTCTCTTCTTGCTTTTCCTGGTGAAAGAAATCAGGCAAGAGCTAGAAATCCTCACCGTAGAGGACCTTGTGGTGGGAATCTACCAACAGAAACTTCATAAGGAGCCATCAAAGACCTGGGTGCGGAGCCTCCTGGATGTGTCCATGTGGGATTACTCTAGCAACACAAGGTATTGCCAGTACAGTCTTCTGCTGCTTGACTAGTTGAAACCACTGGATAGAGCTATTCATGTGTATCTTATGTAGTATTTTAGGAGGAAGTGTCAACATATTCAGTTGTCCCAGCTATAGCAAAAAATGAGCAGAGCCAGGAGAAAGCCATTTGTGATGAATTTACCCTTTCTTTGTGAGGTCTGAAAAGTAAATTATCTGCATTTAAAAATTGCCCCAGGCTCCCTTCCCATCTCCAGTCTTACTGCCTGCCAGCGTTTTGGGTCTTTACTTAAAACGTACTACTTTACATATAGCTATGTGCCATGGAGAGCAAACATCCCACGATAAGGATATGTCTTTATTAAATACTTTCAAAAGTCCAATTTGGGGCACTCTCTCCCCTGGCTGTGTGTCCCAGCCAGTGCATACCCTTGCCTTTGGCTATTCCTGGCTCTGAAATGGAGGGATAGAGCTGCCTTTGTGCTGGAGCATTCCTTAGGGATCAAAGGAGTGATGCTTCAGTTCCTTTTTATTTTTATTTTTTGGAGGGGGAAGGCAGGGCAATTGGGGTTAAGTGACTTACCCAGGGTCACACGCTAGTAAGTGTGTCAGGCGTCTGAGGCCAGATTTGAACTCAGGTCCTCCTGACACCAGGGCCAGTGCTCTCTACTCACTGCTCCACCAAGCTGACCCTCAGTCCCTTTTTAGAAGGGGAACTGTGGCATCCAGGCACTCTGGTCATGAGCTTGGACATGAAAGACTTGAATGAGGAATGGATGTTTTAGGACCAAGTCTTCTGGCTCTTAGAAGATGTAGTTCATTTAGGAAGTACAACTATATAGGACTTATAGTATCAACAAATTTTAGACAGTGCTCTTAGACTTGATAGATTCTGAGCTGGCATACCAATATTAGCTGTGTTTGCTCAAATGTTTGATGCTTTTTATCTCTGGAAAAAGTAAGTAGAGTTGTTAATTAAAGTTGAGTTAGTTGTGGCCAGAAACATCGACTTACCTATTTAGGTGACGTTGTGGCAAATAGCAATCAAGATATTTTTAAAACAAAACATTAATTTTTTAACCGATCTGTCAAGGTTGCCTTTGGTCTAGGTTCCTTTATTGAAAATTAGGCTTTTGACTGAGTGCCTGGAGTCTCTAGGATGAGCCCAGACTTTGGTTCTGTATGAATTTCTCAGTAGAGGTTCCCTTATGTTTTTCTGTCAGGGTAGCTAACAATGGTATGAGAGAATAAACTAGAGATGATGTGTAGAAATTGAGGGGTAGGGAAGCAGGTGCAGAGCCTGACTTCTCTCCTTTATAATCACCGAATCGGAATTAGATGAGATCTCAGAACACAATCTGTATCAGAATAAGAATCCTCTCTACCACATGCCTAGCAAGTGGCCAATCCAGCCTTTGCTCTAGACCCTTCAGTCAGGGGTCAGCTCATTCCACTTTGGGGATGGCTATAATCTTAGGGAGGGTTTATTCTGTTGCTTCTAGTTCTGCTTTTTTGGAGGCAGTAAATCGAGTATTTATTAAGCGCTTCGTGCATGCCCAGCCACTGTGCTAGATGATGGGGGTACAGACAAAAAGGCTGTATGAAAATCCCTATTCTCAAGAAGCTTCCGTTCTAACAGGCAGAACAAGGCTGATTCCTTCCATGTGACAGTCTCTTAAATACTTGAGAAAACCTCTTTTATCATCTGAGTTTTCCAATCTTTAACACTCAGTTATAGAGCAAAGCTTTACACCTTGATATGCAAACCTGACCCTGGATTTTAGCCTGCCTGTCTCCTAAGATCTCCCCCCCACCTGCATTGACTCTCTTTCTGGTATTTGACAGTGTCTTCAGATGAATGATAAAAGGTAGGAAATAAATCATTGAGCTTTATAGCTTCTTTACAAGAAAAGATAATATGCCCATGCCCCCATTGTGTTACCTTAGGGTGCTTGTGGGCACCTAGAATGACTCCTGCAAAACCATAGTAGAGAGGGAATTATTTAATGTTAATATACTTGAGTTATGGTATTAACTATGAAGCTAGATTCTGTGTACAAAAGTTGTACTGCAATATGATAATTAGCTGTAGATTTTCATACATTCAACGAGAAACATTTATTAAGTGATTGTTGTGTACCAAGGAGCATGCTCTGGGGAATTACACATTTCAGATAAGATGCAGTCCCCAGCCTTCCAAGGATTTAGAGTGTAGGTTTTGAGACACCAGCATAAATTAGAGAAGTGGTTTTGTTTTGTTTTTTAAACCAGTGTTAATGTGAGATCTGAGGGAGAAGGTCACTCCCAGAGTTTTGAGAGGCTGCCTTGAGTTGAGTTGAACTGGAAGGAATGGGAAGGCATGAGACACTAGATGGAGAGGGTGGGAGTGTATAGAGCACAGCTTGCCCCCAAAGGTGTGGAGATAGGAGAACCATGAGTGGCTTTGGTCAGTGTTATCTAGTTTGACTGGACCATGAAGAGCAGCAAAATGAGATAAGACAAGAAAGATAGTACCACTAGGTTGTAGAGCCTTGAATTCCAAGCAAAGGGATTTACAAAGTGGGAAGCAGTAGAAAGCCACTTGAAAGATTACTCAGTCCTGAAGTAGTGCTATTACTAGAAGCAGAAGAGATTTTTCTGACAGTGGAAGGAAGAAAGTATTAGAAAGCAAAGAGAATAGGTAGAAAAATCTGTTAGGCTATTTTGAAATAATCTAGGCAGGTCACAGCAGTGGGCCTAGAGAGTTGAGTGGACACAAGAGATATTGCAGGGACAGAATTTGTAGGATGCAGTAAATGGGGGTAAGAGGTAAGAGAGAAACAAAGATAACCCTAAGGTTACAAACATGAGAGCTCAATAAGGGAGAAATTGTGAAATCAGAGGGAATGGATTTAGAGGAAACCATGAACCACTGAGTTTGAGATCTTGGTGGGACAAACAAGTGAGGCAATTGGACACAAGAGTCTGGATCTCAGAGGTGAGGACTAGAGATAATTAGGAGTCATTTGCAGAAAGATGGTAGACAAAGCTGTTGGAGCAAAGGAGATTGATAAGGAGGAAGAAGGGGAGGGTAGAGAGAAAAGAGAAGAGGACCAAGGACAGATTCTTAGGAAACACCTTCATGTTAAGAGGTCAAGAGGAGACAGGAGTCCTTAGAAGAATACCAGGAGACTGGTGTTCCAAAGCCAAGTTAGAAATAAATATCTGGTAGCATGAGGTGGTCAACAGTGTTGAAAGATGCAGAGAGGTTAAATGGATGAACTCCGAGAAAGGGCTTTTGGACTTAGCTAATTAAAGGCCATTCTGGTGACCTGAGAATGGTGGTGGTGAAAGCACAGTGGCAGGAGGTTGAGAGAAGCAGTGAGGGTACACACCTTTTTCACAGAGTTACAAAATATTTTGAACAGATGGGGTGATAAATAGATAAGACTTGAAAGATTAAAGAGAGATTTTTGGGGGCTTGTGAAGACCTGAGTGTTGTTAGACTGGGGAAGAGCTAATGAAAGTGAGGGGATGGCAGTTAGCCAGAGTATTAGAGATCTCCCTTGTCCTGTAACTTGAAGGAAAGGCGAAAGTGAGACTTGAGAAACTGGGGGTTTGGGGCTGAGAGGCTTGGAGGCTTGGAGTAAAGGTTTTAGTCTTCTCTCCCAAGTAGAAGGAGGGCAGCGTCATCTGATGTAAGTGGGTGGCCTGAATTGTGACCAGGTACCTTCCTGTAGATTTACAGGCTGCAAATGAAGGTCTAATAAGGGGTAAGAGACACACATCTGGCCAGTTTTCCTTTGACACCTCTCGTTCTTTCTTTGGCTTTCTACTTGGGTTTTTGGTTAGAGAGGTCTCCATCAGGTGGAGGTGGGACTAGATTGCTGATGAGCCTCCCACACTGGCCTTTGACTTGTCATAGAATATCCAAGTCTTAACCTTTTGCTTCATCCTCAAGTTTTTGGTTTTGGGAAGGTGGTAATCCCTCTTCATCATTCACTCCTTTTCCCGTGTCTAATCAGTTGCCCAGTCCTACCAGTTCTACCTCTGCAGGCGGTCTGTCATCAAGTCCTACCAGCCTCTGGGCATCTCCCCGAGTCTGGTTTCAACTCCCTAATCTGTCCCATTCCCAGCTGCCAGGATATTCTTCCTCATGCATATTCCTGATCATGTTGCTCTTCTACTCAAACTTCAGTGACTCCCCATTGCCTGTTTAGAAAACACCACATTGCCTAGCTTCCAGCACTCCTCATAGTTGGGCTCTGATCTGCTTTTCCAGCCTTCTCACACATACAAACTACAGTCTTTCCAAACTGGGCTACTCATTAGTATCTGCACACGTACTCCGTTTGCCTGACTCTTCAGACAGTATACTTTATCTCCTCTCTGCCTGTTGAAATCATATAGATCCTCTAAAGTCCAGCTTCAAGTGCCTTCCTCTGAAGCTTTCACTGATTGCTCCTGCCAGAAGTAAGCTGTCCATCAGACCTCAGCTCCTATGCATGTAACACAATAGGCTGCAAATTGTGTTGATTTCTGTACATGTTTGTTGGTGTCCTTAAGCAAAGAATTCATCCCCAGATGGTCATTAGTCTCCAAGCTTGGGTTGCGCCTCAAAAGCAGATCAAGACTGTTGCCAGGCCTGTACAAGCCTTTCCTTACAGTTGGACTTGGCCAGAGATCACAGTTAGCATGCACAGGCTCTAGGTCACCTCCACGCTGTGATAATACAGAGGACATGAAATAGAGGAGGATACACAGCAAAGACAAAGGGGAAGCAGCCCTTGGTCTGCACTGCCCCTCCCTGCTTCTGTGGGAGTAGTGTCAAAGCAACAGGTGGGGTGCTGAGAATTGCCTAGATTTCAGACTACGAACATTAGCAGCTGTTGACACTGAGTGTGAGAGCCTTGTCCACTGTTAGTGGGCAGGGATGCTATTGGAAGAACCAGATCCTGCCACCCTGACCTCTTTGTATAACTCAAAAGACAGAAGCTGAACGGAAGAGTGGTTCACTGGCTCTCTGGGGAGACCTAGGACTTTGTGAAGCTGCTTTTATCACATGCCCACAAGCAACAAGAGGTGATGTTTCTAGGGACTCTGGGCCCTCTCGAGTTGTAGTATTCATGTTAAATGTTTGCTGTGAAGATAATTCTAGCTTACTTGCCTATATCATTTGCATATCATGAAGAGGTAGGAAAATCTTAGGTGAATTTGATTAGAAACTCCACATTAAATTAGAATGTACTTTTATTCTTCATGACTTCAGTGCAACATAGCATAGTAAAAACATGTTGGAAAACGGGATATTCTATTTTTGGCCATGGTTGATACAGGGATTTGTTTTCATGACTATACATATTTTATATTCTTGCCTCCTCAATGGGTGTACAATAGGGAGAGGAGGAGAATAAAATAAAATAGAATTATTGAAGAAAAAAAAAATAGCCTACACACCTGGGAAAATCTCAGTAGATGAAAAATGCCAAATACTTAGTGATATTTAGTTGAGTGGTCAGTCCAGAGTGTCCATTAGTGTGTGTATCTTGGACAGGCGCTGCTTACTGGACAGTAATCTGGGTCCAGGATTTAAGCATGAGGAAAGCAAGGCTAGTTTGCTTTCAGAAAATTGCGTTGTGCTTTTAATGAGCCCAAGATTCTCCTTAAGACAACGGCCCAGACATCAGTGTTCTTGAGAGACCGTGTGGCTACAGATTCTAGAATCTCACAATCTCTGAAGAAGTAGAGTATCAGGTCACACGAAAGGTAGTGGAGTGCATGGTAAGTGTGAGTAGGTTACAGCATGTCTTCAATAAGGAATTACACAGGAGAATTGGTGTAATGATATCATCAGCAAGATCAGTGAGTGATTAGAAGAAGCGATCTAGTCACCTAGTGAGAATGCTGGATGGCCATTGCAATCCCTGTATATACTCCATTGCTATTCCCTGTCTTGAAGGCCTCCCGAATCTGTGGACCCCCATGGGTATTTACAAAGTGACATTCACAACAGTTACATAGGATGAAAAGGCACGCAATGGGACGTGAACCCACGTTGATGACCACACAGATCCATTGAAGCAAGCTCATAGGAAGTGCATGGCCTTCATCTGTCCTCTTGAACCAGAGGAAAGGCCTGCGTTTGGAGGGTCTTTTTCATCTTTGCCTTCTCCTAACATAATGCCGTGCACACAATGGCAATTAATAAATATTTAGTTTAAATTCAGGCCAATTTTTAATTTTGGAATTTATAGTTGATATTATAAACTGATTTTCATTGTAAGTCTGTTTTCTAAAAGTGTTTTTAATTGCCTTATATTGTGAAATTTCATGTTCCAAGTAAGAAATGAGAACTAGTTAGAGACAGACAGCAGGGAGGCTGTGAATGACTTTTTGACCCCTCCCCAACATCTTAAAACTAAGATTTGATTTTTAACATAAGGATTCATTTCAGGATAAAAAGGTAAGGGGGAAATCTGTTTGGGATGCTTACCATTGTTTTCATAAAGTCTATATTTATCTAGGATTCAGTACAACAAACATTTAAGTGCTTACTGTGTGTGCAAAAATGTCAGGGTTTGCCTTCAAAGAGCTTATTGTCTAATGGTGGCAATAAAGCTTATACATAAATAACAAATGCAAGTTACAAGATGCTAAGTCCATAAGAAGTTAAGCAGTGTCAGGAAAATGGAGAGGTCATGGGCAGATTTCTTGAAGAGATGATACTTGAGTCAATTCTTGAGGAGGAGGAGGAGGATCTTTGGGAAGATCCTTTTGGGCAGAGGCAGCCTGTTCCTTTCTACAGAACCCCCTGGAGGAGGGCAGAGAGGCAGGGGAGACAGGAAAAATCAAGGAAGAGCTTGGAGTCCAGTTTGCCTGGAGTGGAGAAGGTCTATGAAATCAAGCTGGATATGGACATTACTGCCAGGCTGGAGAGGGCCTCAGCATCTGAATTTTAAAAATTCTTATCGCTCAATATTCTCTTACTCCAGCATTATTCATTTTTGAGTTTACTTTCGTAAGTCTCCTTTGGGATAGCACCTTGTTGAGTACACAGAAGAGGTGGGCTTTATGCCAGATCAGCTCAGCATCTATGGAAAGATTTACAAATCAGTATTTGTTTGGCTTCTGAAAATGGGACATTTCATACTTTAGTGAGGTTTGTGTGGAGTTATTGATGTATTTTTGATTGGCATTTTTCAGTCACATCCATTTCTTTGTGACCCCATTTGGAACTTTCTTGGCAAAGATCTGGAGTAGTTTGCCATTTCCTTCTCCAGTTCATTTTACAGATGAGGAAACTGAGGGAAACAGGGCTAAGTGACTTGCCCAGGGTCACACAACTAATAAGTTGTGGCCGAATTTGAACTTGAGTATTCCTTACTCGAGGCCCAGCACTCTGTGTGCTGTGGTGCCACCTAGCTACCCCTGTCAATGTATATCTTTGTATAAAATGAACTTGAAGAAGCGTCATGTAGTGAAAGTGCCAAGTGAGTTAGGCCAAGGCTTTTGCAACTATTCAGTAACTATAAAGGTTAGTAATGGTGTGTTTATTTTTATAGCTATGGGTTTCTTAATGCTTTTCTATCTTGACCACTTGTATCTCTGTGTTTTCCTACCATTATGTCTCTTCTAATTCTTTGTGGGACCATCATCCATGTCACTCCTACTAACCAGGAGGGTCCTGCCATACTGTCCTGGGTGATCTCATCAGATCCCGTGGATTTAATTATCCTTATGCTGCCGAGTCTCAAATCTACTTGTCCAGCCCTAATGCAACGTCTGCTGACTTCTAGTCTTACATCCAGCTGCCTATAGACATCTCAGATCGGAGATTCCATAGACATTGTAAACTCAGTGTGTCTAAAATGGAAGTCATTATTTTTCTTCCAAACTCTCCCCTATTCCCAATTTTCCTAATTTCCTGGTGGGTGTACCAGCACCTTCCCAGTCCTCCAGTCTAGCCACCTAGCTGTCCTCCTTGACCCCTCAATCTCTTTCACTCCCTGGATCCAATCTGTTGTTGACGCTGCCTGTAGATTTTACCTTCATAACGTCTCTCACATATGTTCCCTTTTCTCACACTGATACTGTTACTGGTTGGTCTGCCTTCCACAAGGCTCTCTTCATTCTAGTCCACTGTCCTCTCAGCACTTCCTAAAGCACTGGGGATACAAAGAAAAAAAGAAGACAGTTCTGGTTCTCAGGGAGCTCCGTCAATGGGGAACACAACATGTAGACAACTATGTACAAACATGCTACACACTGGCTGCATTGGGAATAACCAACAGAGAGAAGGCATTAAAATTAAGCAGCTCATTCAGAGGCTTCGTGTAGAAGTAGGATTTTAGCCAGGACCTGAAGGAAGCCAGAGAAACCGGGAGGCAGACAGGCCATGTTGCTCCTCTGTCGTATAAACTACTGGGGCTTCCTGATTGCCTCTAGGACCAAATATAACCTCTAATGTTTAAAGCCATTCATAACCTGGCCCTCCTCTCCCCACCTTTCTGGTCTTCTACCACACTCACACATTCACTCCATCACTCCATCTCTGCACTCTGCCTTTTCATTGCCCTTCTCCCACACCTGGAATGCTCTCCCTCCTTGTCTCTGGCTCCTGGCTTCTCTGGTTTCCTTCAAGTCCTGGCTATAAGCTTGCTTCTAGCCTTTGCCAGCTGCTTAATTTTAGTCCCTTCTCTTTGTTGGTTATTTCCAATGTAGCCAGCATGTAGCTTGTTTGTAGATGGGTGTTTGCAGGTTAGTTATATCCTTCATTGACTGTGAGCTCCTTAAGAGTAGGGACGGTCTTCTGCCTTTCATTGTATCCCCTATGCTTAATTAAACACAGTGTGTTGTATAGTAAGTGCTGAATAAATGTTTATTGACTGACTGGTCCTGGAGAAGTCACTTTCTTCTACAGGACTCAGTTTGTTGATCTATAAAATGGAGGGACTGGTGTAAGTGGATTTTAAGGCTTGTCTTTAATATGATGTGATTAAGTTATCCTATTCCAGACAGGGTGTGATGCTTTATTTTATAGTGTATATAGTATTCTCATAGCAACACAGACTTGTGCATGTGCAGAAGGGGAGATAGTTTGGGTTAAGAAATGTCATGTTTTGTTAAAAATGGAAAGCCTCAATATTTTTATGCAGGTAACATAAAAACATTTCTTTTTCAGCTAGATCGATATGCATTGCTCATAGGTTGTGCATAAAAGAAATGCCTATGTCAGACAAGTGGACTTGAAACTTTTTTTTTTTCTCATACAGGTGCAAGTGGCATGAAAAAAACGATATTCTCTTTTGTGCTTTGGCTGTCTGCAAGAAGATTGCGTAAGTGCACGGTTGAGAGGGGCTGCCCTTGTGTCCAAGTTTTAGGGTTATTTCTTGGGCTGCCTCTTGCTAACCTTCTAGGTGAGTTCTTCCAGCCTTCTCTTAACACTTTGCTAATCGCCAGGGTTGCTTTTTGGTTCTGCTGCTCGTTAGCTACTCTCACCTGCTTTTCTTCTCATCTTTCCCTTGCCTGCCCCAGGCCCTGGCCTCCCTGCCAAATATATGGGAAAGCCTGCAGTTTGTTAAAGCTTGTTCACTCTGGAGGGGGAGGGAGGGAACAAGATCTTGCATGCTAGAAGATTCTCTCTTCGAAAGCTGTTTTAGGGATTTTTGAATTTTCAAGGAAGAATGTCGTTTCCTCTGAAATTTCGTCATAAATTCATCCTCAAATTCTTTGCTGATTTTACATGCACAGGTCCCTTAGCATCTAAAGTCATATGGTGCTTCAGCTTTAAGGGTCAGCTTGGAGAAGGGAAAGCATCTTTTAGCTATTGGAGGGAGCTAGCAGGCCATGGGAATCAGTGGGGTGTGGTAGCCCTCATGAGCACGAGCACATCCCCTTCCTTTTTGCTGAGCAGTTGATGGTGCGTCTTGTGTGGGCAGTGTCCACCGTTTTTGCCTTGCCCTGCCTTGTCTGCTGCACTGTTACTGAAACATTGACTCAATAAATCTTCGTGTATTTTGCTTCAAATCCTAAGGAAGAAGTCTCTTTAATGTTACAGTGATACACTAACTTTTCAGTCCTGGAAAAAACTTTTTTAAGTTACCTGACAAATAGTTTGAACCCTGGCCTTATACATTACACTTTGAAATAGCTTTTCAGACCTCATTTGTATACCAAGTCACTCAGGGTAGAAGCTAACCCCTTGCCACTGATGCAGATCTTTGTATGATGCAGGGGTGTCCAAGACCCAGGTGGTCATTTGTGCATTGCCGTATACATTAAAACACCAACATTACAGAAGATTGACATCTTCTTAGAGTTTTCTGTAGCTCAATTGTACATGGATCTGTTGTTAATAGTTTTTGTGGTGTATTTTCCACAGTAAACAATTCATATCAATATGTAGGAATATAACAGCATTTTAATATTCAAACGTCTTAATAAGATCCCTGCCTTCCGAAGTTGTTTTTTGGTACTGGAAAGTTAATGGATGTTTACCCTTAGTAAGAATATGCAGCTGGGCATGATGGTACATGCCTGCCATTCTGCTGACAGTAAGGTTGAGGCTGGTGGAGTTCTGAGCTACAGGAAGCAAAAGCCAGTTACTGTCCACACTTGAGGCTGGTACTACTGGGATGAGCCCCCAGATCCTGGGAGCAATAGGCTGACTAAAGAAGACCAAAAGAGCCCAGGGTGAAAACAACTCAAGTGGAAGCTTTTGTGCCAATTGGTGGTGGATTGGGCCCCTGAATGGCCTCTGTGCTTTTAACCTAAGAGAGGCTGGGAGAGCCGTGCCTCCCCCAAAATGGGCAGCCTGTCACATCATCTTCTTTAATTGAGTCCAACATAACACTGACATTTCTTTATGATGAAGTAAAAAGATAATTAAACATTTGAGTTGGAAAATCATCTCAGAGGGACCTAGTCCAACTCCTACCCGAGAAGACGCTCCTCTGTGTCATCCTAACAAATGTTGGTCCAGTCTTTTCTTGGAAGCTCTCAGTGATGAGCCCCTGAAGGCAGCCTTAGTCTATCAGGAATTTGTTATCTACATATTGAGCTGAAATCCTCCTCTCTGATTTTAACCCACTGTTCCTGCTTCTTGTTCTCTGAGACTAGGAAAAATTAGCCTAATTCCTTTTCAAGTTAATGACCTTTCCATATTTGAAGGCTGCTCTCCTTTCCCTCCTCAACCTTCCATTGCTTCTCCTTGCCTCACTCTGCGAAGAAGAGCTCTGCTTGTACTTCGCTGAAATGAGGCATCTTCTCCCTTCCTCCTGTCACGTACTTCAGGTAGCTTTCCTGCTTTCACCCCATCTCTCGCTAAGAAGTGGCCCTTCTCCTTGCCAGGCAGACCCCTCTGTGTGCACTCTTGGTCTCATCTCCCCGTCTCCTCCAGAAGATTGCCCCTTTTATCATTCCTCCTTTCTCCAGTGTTCAGTTTCTGCCAGTCTATTGGTTCCTTCCCTGCTGCCTACAGACACAGCCCTGCTAGCTGTCATTCTTGGTTAAACTTCTTGAGAAAACCGTGTGATAAGGTGCTTCTGCTCCCATTCTTCTGACGTCTAACTTCCAACCTCATTCAACTGAAATTATCCTCTTTCAAGGCAAGGTAGCAGTGCTCTCATAATTGCCAGATCTCACAGCCTTCTCTTACTCGTCCTCCCTCACCTCTCTTCAGGCTTTTACGCTCTCAGTCACTTTCTCCTGGATAATCTTCCCTCTAAGATTTTATGACACAGGTCTCCTGCATTTCTTTTCTACCTATGGGACTCCTCCTTTTCAGTCTTTTTCTAGGATCTTCTAGGTCACAGCCCCTAATGTGGGTGGACACCAAGGCCCTGTCCTGGGCCCTCCTCCTCTGTACCATCTCTCTTGGAAATCTTATCACCTCCCATGGAGTTAGATGGCATCAATGCACAGGAGATTCCCAGATTTACACGGCCTGCTCTAAGCTCTCTCTTAGCTCTAGAGTCACGTGACCAGTTACCTTTTGGACAACTTGAATTAGATGACCTGGAAGCATCTCAGATGCAATATGTCTGAAGCAGAATTCATCCCACTCTCCCCAAATCCTCCTCTCACCCAAACTTTGCTGACCGTGAATGGTATTGCCATCCTCCCAGTCACCAGGCCTTACAGCCTTAGTGTCATCCTCACCTCCTCACATTCCATGTATCTAATCCATTGTGCCTTCTTGTTCCCATCTTCACACTGTCTCCCACCCATGCCCCCTTCCCTCTAATCGTAGCTGCCACTCTAGTGTGGGCCCCACCACCTGCACTATTGCAGGAGCCTTCTGCTTATTCTTCCTCTGCTCAGCTGCTAAAGGGTTTTCCCGAAGCACAGGTCTGACCACGTCATACTCATGCTCAATAAACTCCTTTGGCTCCCTTTTGCCTCCCGGATCAAATATAAAATGTCCTCTGACGTATAAAGCCTTTCATTGCCTGCCTTCTTCACCTTTCTAGTCTTCCTGTACTTTACAGCCTGTATTCTGCAGTCAAGCCATGCTGCCCTATGTGATGGGCCTTACCCATGACATTGCCTGACTCTGTGGCATTTCATTGACTGACCCTTATCCCTGAAATATTCCAAAATTGCATTCCTCCAGCTCTCTGTATAGCTTATGTGTACAGTTACTTGAATCTTGTCTTCCCCATTCAACTGAGCTCCTTGGGGTCAAGAATATAATAAGCTCTTAATAAATGTTTATTGATTCTCTGCCATGTCTTTCATGAGTCTTTTTTTGGTAGGGTTAGTTCCCTACTTCTTTCAGGCAGTCTTTAGTCAGTGTCACTATCCTGCTCTTCTTTAGACATATTCCAACTTGTCATTCTTTCCTAATGAATATTGTGAGAGATTTTGCTATTATGTTTATTGCATTCCTCTGGTATACCAGCTTAGTAACCTCAAAAAATGAAACCAGGTTGGTCTGGCATGACCAGAACCCCCTTGAAGAAGCCCTTAGCTTCATTAGGAAAGTGGTGTTTATGAAATAGATCATGGGGTCATGGCAGCCAAGGCCAGCTAGTCCAATCTCCTCTCCTGACAGATGAGGAAACTAAGGCCCATGGAGGCTAAAGAGCCATAATTAACATGCAAATGGACTGTGCCTACACCCATTCTTTCAAATACCCCATTTTAGTATATATGTTCTCTCAGATTTCCGGGAATTTAAGTTAACCTGATTATTTTATAGTTTGGGAGAATCCATCCTCTTTTTTTTTTTTTAAATCAGGGCCATTCTGTAACACCTCTTCTGTTTTGTAGACATTTCCAAAATTATGGGTGGTGGTTTATCAAGTACATCTACCAGTTTTGTTTTTTTCCTCAGCATCCTGGGTTTCAGTAGGTTCGGTGACTTGGACTCATCAGTGACAGCCAAGTGCTTTCTTAGCTTATCTTGGGTTTCAATTCCCTATTGACCATTTTTGAGCTATTCTTTACAATTAGAAGATTTTCCTTGTTGAAGGGGGAGGGGGAGAGAGGGTCTTTTTCAGTCTCCTATCCACTCTGAGTAGTGATCCTGTTTCTTCTTGAACTCTGCATCTGCAAAGCTTCAGCTGGTTCTGAGCTTTAGTGTTCTTACAATATATTCTTTTTGCATTTAGCCTGTTACCTTTCCTCCTATCTTCTCTGCAGCATCTTTTAAAAGTCTGAGTTGGTGAGTTCTCAGTACCTCCAGTGTGGTCTCTTTAGACCCTCTTTTTCTTCATCATCAGAATCCTTTGTATTTTTGTTGTCACAACATTGTGATGATTGTATTCCACCCATCTTGGGGAATTTTCCTTTAGTGATTATAGGCCACAGAATAACCCTAGTCTTTTTTCTGAATTTCTTGAAGTGTCTTTTCCCATAAATCTAGGGTCTATGTGCCCAGTTTTTTTCTGTTTCTCTCTCAAATACTTTTAAAGAGAAAAAATTTTGAAAGAGAATTGTTCTAAGTGATGATTTTCTAATATTGAACTTTTTTTTCTTTTAAAGATATTGCATCAGTAATTCCCTAGGTACCCTTTTTGGAATTCCACTCACAGAAGCTCATGTACCACTGCAGGATTATGAAGCCAGTAACAGTGTAAATCCCAAAATGGTGGTGCTGGATGCAGGGCGTTTCCAGGTACGTGTGTTATGAAGCTAATAGAGAAGAATCAAAACAGCTCTGAAAATCAGCTAGCTTTATAGAACGGACTTGTCTTATCTAAGGTTCTGGCTATAATCTGCCAATTAAACTTGACTAGCTCCCTTCTCTTCAATGTTTTTCTAGATGTAGGCACAGAACTTGAATTTACAGTCAATGTGTCTCCCGCCCTCACTTCTTCTTTTAATCTAGTTTTTGAAGTCAAAATATTCATTCAATTAGGTTTTCCTTTTCTGGAAAAGACTAGAGGTATAGGCAGTCTACAAATGATTAGGCTTCAAATGAGTATTTTATTTTGTCTAAGTATGGGTCTTCACAATGTCCTGGAAATTCACCTAAAATAATGCCACACTGATAAAACCTGAGAGCACTGGGGATGAGCTCCAGTGGAAAGAATCCAACTTGTCAAAATTTTCCTTCCATGCTTACAACCCATTTCATGCTACTAACAGGTACTTGAAACTATTGCAAAGTATTAGCCTAGAAGTGTTCTCTGCTGGGATAGAATCTGAATCGAATTTGAAGTCAATAAATGGAAGTCATTTGAAATCTAAAATGTTTGGCATTTACATTTAGCACAACCCAGATTTGCTAATGAGCTGCTTGTAGGTAAAAGTTACATACTGATAAAGAGATGTGGGATATTGAAGAATTTTGGAGATTTTATCTAGTACACTGTTATCATGAGCAGACAGAATGCCATTCAGCAATTAATAAAAGAATGCAGCCTGATTGCCTATCTCCTCCCCTCACCAAGAACAAATGAGTAATCCCATTCTTCTGTCTTGTAGAAGCTAAGAGTTGATAGTCCTTTTTCAAACTCTTCTCATCAGGAACAAAGATCCAACACATCTACCTGTAAGTAGTCTACATTTTGGAGGGGAGCAGGGAAGGGGCGTTGGTGATGAGGTTACGTGTTTGCTTCTGGTTTGGTTAGATCTCGGTCTATCTAAATGGGCCGGTCCCAGGATGTAGAACGTGCCCTATACTTTGGAAGGGGATTTTATAAACTGGAGAACTATGTTAATATTGTTTTCTCCCTTTTCAAAAATATCTAATTTTGTGTTGTTTTGTAGAACACTGGGTACTTTGTACATAAGATCTCTATATCCAGACCTACTCTCTGCTGAGTTCCAGTCCCACAACACAAATTGGCTACGGGACATTTCCAACTGCATGTCTCATAGGCATCTCACATGCAGCATGTCTCAAACAGAACTCATCTTGCTTTCCCTTTTCCTCACAAAGCTCTATCCTTGGTCCTACCTTCCCTGTTTCTGTTGAGACCACCACTGTCCTCCCAGGCTCTTACAGGTATACAGTTTGAATCATCCTCAACTCTCCACTCTCCCTCTCCCTACAAATCCAGTTAATTGATGAGTATTATTGGCCACATCTCTTACTTGTCCTCTCATCTCCCCTTACATGGCCACCATCCAGTTCGTTGCCTTATTACTTCTAGTCTGGATAAATGAGATGCCTCTTACTTGGTCTCCCTGCCTCGGGTCTCTCTTGACAAACCATTCTCCCTATGAGAATGATATTACTAATGCCCAGGGCCAACCGTATATTCCTCCTTGATCCAGGGGCTCCTCATTACTTTGAGTGTAGGAATATACACTACTCTCTTTAATATTTAAAGCTGTTCATGATTGGGCTCCAAACTACATTTCTAGAATTATTATATTTCCCTGCCCTTTTGAACCATGTAACCCAGCCAAACTGGACTCTCTCCTGTCTTCCTATTCTTTTGCATCACCTTCCCATTCACGGAATTAACTCTCCTTGCCTGTCTCTTAGAATTTTTAGCTTTCTCCAGAATTCAGCTCCAGGTAGCTCAGTGCTACCTTCTCCTTGAAGCCTTTCCTGATCCACCCTTATTACTGGGAATAGTAAATTCTTGCTGGTACCATTTTTACAAGTGACTGGCCAGACAGTTGATTGAGAGCCCTTAACTCCTTTGACAGCTACAATTTTGATGTAATAATGATATGTCATATTTCAGAAACTGTCTAAAATCTTTTCCCCACTAGAACCTAGAGACACCAAGGCATTACAAAGCAACTGTTTAATTTCAGACAACACTAAAAAACCTGGCAAAATAAGATTCTTGACCACCTTTTTATCCCAAGATTGGAATTACTGTTTAACTCCAGAAGACTATGAGACTCAAAATTGGGAATCTCCTTCTCTTATGTTCTTCATTTTGTGGCCAGCTCCAGAGTCCCCTCAGTTCACCCTCACCATTTCTAGTTGTTACAGTAGGAGAAACTAGTCAGATGAGAAATCCTTTTCTAGTAAAAGAATAGAGGTGTTTAATTTCTTCTCCTTATGTTTTCATCATCTTAGGTGACTATCCATCTGGGGTGAAAACAACTGGCAAGACAAGCAGCGTTCGGGGGAGAGGCATCACCCGTCTGCTGGAGAGCATATCCAGCTCCTCTGGCAACTTCCAGAAACTCCCAAATTGTGAGACTCCACTTTCTCCTTATGTGTCCCAAAAGGATGAGTGCAAATCTTTCTCCTCCTTATCCTAAGAATGGGACCTTTTTCAGTTTCTGCAAAAAAGCAACAGGCCCTGAGCCCCTTCCATAATCAGTACACTTGGGCAAACAAATCTTCACATTGATTTTTCCTCCCACTGGAGAAACTTTAATTTGGAAAGAAATCCTGTTCATAAATTAAAACTTGTTTGTAATTTGGGAAGGAATTGGCAGCTTTGTTTTATTATTATTATTAGAGCATTTTATTTTCTGAATGTATGGTGGGAATAGTATTAAAGTTTGAAGTGGCCTATTAAAAAAAACAAACACAAGCCAGGTCTGTTGTTTTAAGAAGAAAGGAGTTGGGTTTGGGGGCAACTTCATAAACATGCTTTTACCTGTGCCATTAAAATAAACAGAAGGCTATCTGTTATCATGGAAGCAAAAACAGTGGTACTGTTCTCCTTTTCCCCTTTACAACATGTGAAGCCTTACCTCTCAGTAGGCTCTTGGACATTCCCTTCCACTTGTAAAATATCCAGGATGGGTCCCTAGCAGAGGAAATGCGGCGCTCTGAACACACAGCATTTGAGTCTTTAAGATGCGAACTTTGGCAGTGCAGAGAGAGTTTATTATTAGAATGGAACATTTTGTTCATAGACAAACTAAGATTTTTCTGCCTTTTGAAGTCTTTTTCTGAAAATAGTGTCCTTTTTGCATATATTCACACCTTGTTTTTCTGGAGCCCATGGCCCAGCAGTGGGGGTCTCTGTACCTCAGCTTGTGGTGCTGGCAATGAGCACAGTTAGTGCAGACTAGAGCCAGGGATGGGCCTTGGATTTCTGCAGTGTTAACTCCAGTCAGGTTTCACAGTGTGGGCCGTAGGTCAGAGAGAATCACTTGAGACAAAATTCTTAAGGACCCCATAATTCAGATTCACCCCTGAATATCAAAATGTCGTGAAGCAGAGGAAATTATCTTCCTCCCATTTTTATAGTCAGTGCCTTGGAAAAGGGTTACAGATGGCACTTCTTACAACTGTTTTCTAACTTACAAACCTGCTGCTCTGCGATCTTCAGGGTACAAGAGGCTGAGAAGTCCGATGGTCTAGACAGAATTTGCTCCTTATTGCTCACTGTTCTAAAAAGGACCGGCAGTCAAGTATGATGGATGAGTGAATGAAAAAAACATTTTTTAAATGCTTATTGTATGCAAAGTGCTGTGGGAATAAGTTAAGTGATAGAGATACAAATAGGAAAAGACAGACCTTGCTTTTGAAAGGCTTGGAGGAAAATAACACCCATAGGAGGTTTTGACTGCAAGTCAGATGGAAAGGCCAAGTGGTCCTTAGAGTGCTACAGCAAAGAGGATGATCATTCGTCTTTAGTGTTATTTCCATTGACAAAACCATATCTACTTCTGATACATAACCATGTAAGACATTTAACACCTGAAGCTGAGGGAAAGCGTCTTTTCTCTCAACCAATTCCTAGCATTTCCACATAGTGAAATATAGAGTTTCTGTGGGAAGACACTATTCTTAAAGTATCAAGAAAATGCATTTTTAAGAATGTAGGTTAAATTAAAATTGTAGGTTAAATATTCTAAAATCAACTTTATCTGAAAGTTAATATCAGTATTATTTGAGATGGAGTTTCTGGCACAAACAAAGGTGTAAAACAGGGATTCCCACACAACTTACTCTTAATCAAAATAACTTTAGAAAGGACTAGAACAAAATTAAGAATACGAATATTGGCAAAGGGAAGACAAAATTATCCTTATGTGCAAGTGGACATTACGGTCTACTTAGAAACCAGTAGCTTCTGTAAAATAGCGAGATAGAAGAGCCACAAAAATCACCAGCATCTCTATTATATAGTGCTAACCGTTAATGTTAAGGAACAGAAGCCTCCAGGTTATTAAAGTGAATGTCAAAGAGATCCTGTGCTTTACTCAGGGAGTGCTCCCTCGTATACAGTTCAGACCAGATGGGCTCTCCAATTTCTTTGCCAGTAAGCAGCTAATAGACCCCTGCCTTGACCTTTTTTACACCTCTCTCCAACCTCCCTTTCAGTGGTAGGCACACTGACACCATCAAAGAGGGACAAGCCCCTCCATAGCTTTGGAGGGAATTCTATTATATGCAGCACAGTACAATAATTAATGGTTATAATGAACCAAATGCATCTGAATAGGGCAAATTATGTTGTTTCACCCTGCTTAAAAGGGCAGGGCAGTATGTACTTTCCATCAAAAATAAAACTAGTTTTGGTACCTAAAATTATTTTATGTGTAATACTTTATTTCCTTGATGGTTAAATATTAAGTAAACTATGAAAGCTCTTATGCCAAAATGAAAGTGAGCACTGTGGACTTTATTTGTTTTTTTAAAATCGGTCATCATTTTGTGAATTAAGGTTGGAATTACATTGTGGTGTCTCAATCGCTCGTTATTTAGAGAAATTTATTAAGCTGGACCATTGTATAGAATAAAAGTAATTCTAGCTTATACTATATGCGTATCTATATGTGTACACGCACACACAGATTTCTGGTTTACCCGTGATTTTATAGTAAATGTTGAAGCAGCATTGTGTAGTAGGGAAAATGCTGGGCTTGGACTGGAAAACATCTGGGTTTTAATCTTACTTGCTATCTGACCATCAGCAAGTCACTCACCATTTGGATGTTTCCGGAGACTTCCCAGGATCTATCTCTGCCTTCCCCAGGCTGGTCACAGTGATCGTGTTAACTGACATTTCTATGGCACTCATCAGCATTGGGAAGGAAGTTCTCACACCAACAAAATTATAGATTTGAGGCATGTCGGCACTTCACGTGTATAGCACTGACAGCTTGCATTTGTACTGCACTTTAAGGTTTTGTGTGTTATGTCACTTGAGCCTCTTAGACTCACCAAGTACCTGCTGTTCTTCCCGTTTTACAGATGAGGGAACTGGGGATAAACCGTTTAAGTGACTTGTGGCAGTCACAAAGTAAGTTACAAAGTTGGCCTCCTGACTCCAAAACCAGCTTTCTGTCAACTGCGTTTGACCTCGCCCCTTACGATAACTGATGTCTGCTGAGCATTTCATAAAACAAAGCACATACGTTTTCATTTGACCTTTATGAGGTAGGTAACACTTGTTCCCAGTTTACAGATGAGGACACTGCTGCTTAGATCACATATCTTAAAAGTGGTGAGTCTAAAACAATCAGGTCGCCATCTGGCTCCACATCCAGGACTCCTTCCACTAGACTGCAGCTTGTATTTATACGTAGATGAATCCATTGTGAGGCAGTGTGTCCTAGTGGAAGAAGCCCTACGTTTGTCAATGGAAGATCTGGTTTCAAAGACTAGATCTGCTCTAGGACAAGTGACATCCCTTCTCTGAGCCTGTTGGATCATCTGTTGAATGAGGGGTTGGATTCAATGACCAAGTCCTCCTCAGCTGGAATACCTGTGCGCTCTTTGATCTTATATACATATGTCTGACCGGTGTTCCTCAGTCTCCCTTGCTGGCTCATTATCCATATCCATATCCATTCCCATGGACTGGATTTTCCCCAGCTTGCTTTCCTGTATCCCCTGATCTTCTCCCTCTATACTCTTTCTCTTGGTAACCTCGTTGGTCCCCTTGTATTCTAACTATTGTCACTATGCAAATGGCAGCCAGATCTGTATATTCAGTTCCTGCTGGGCTTCAATCTTGCATCACCAATTACCTTTTCAACACTTTATACATGGATGTCCCAGAGATATATGTTAAACTCAAAATATCCAAGACAATTTCTTTTTTTTTCATTTATTTTCAATGAACAAAAAACTATTTTTTCATCTATCTTCCCCCTCTATTGGAAGAAAAAAGAAAAACAAAATTCTTTCAGCTAATATGCTGAAAAAATAACACTAATTCCTGTGTTGGCGGTATCCAAAAATTTATATTTGAATCTCCACTCTGAGTCCATCACCTCTTTCAGGTGATGTGGGTATTATGCTTAATTATGGGTAGTCTGGAATCATGGTTGGTCATTATACTGACCTGAGTTTTTAAATCTTTCAGTTTTTTCCCTGATCCTGTTATTTTAACTGTGTAAATTTGTGGTTCTGCTCCATTCATTCTGTCAGCTCGTACAAGGTTTCCCAGATTTCTCTGAAATTATCACCATCATCGTGTTTTATAGCATTATATTCCATTCCATTTTTGTCAACAATTCTACATTATACTCTTACTCTGCTAAACATATATTTTTACATGTATATACACACATATATGTGGACACAGGGGTTGTGTATATTTCTAGTATTATGGCCCCTCTTTTTCTTTCTTTAATCTCTTTGTGGTATAGACCCAGTAGTGGTATCTCTGGGTCAAAGAGTTGACACAGTTGACTCTGGGGGCTGTAGTTCTTAATTGCTTTCCAGAATGACCACACTGACCCACAGGTCACCGACAGTGCATTAATTTACCTCTTTCCCACAGCCCCTCTAACTGTCTTCATTTTCTTTTTCTTTCTTTTTTTTTTTTTTTTTTTGGTCAACCAGCTGGATAGGAGGTGAAATATCAGAGTTGCTTTAATTTGCATATCTCTAATTGTTAATAGTTTGGAGCATTTTTTTATGTGGCTATCGACGTTGAATTTCTTCTTTGAAAACTGCTTGTTCATATCCTTAGTTCTTATTCTTATGCATTTGAATCAGTTCCCTATTTATCATGGAAATGAGATCCTTATCAGAGAAACTTGCTACAAAGTTTTCCCCCACCACCACACTCCTTTATCTGCTTTCCTTCTAAGTTTAGCTTAGTTTTTTTTTTTTTAAGTTATGCAGTAAAATTGGCCATTTTATCTTCTGTGACCCTCCCTCCCTTGTTTGGACATGAACTCTTCCGTATCTATAAATCTGAACTATAACTTTTCCCTTATTCTTCTAATTTGTTTATGATGTCACAGCTCGTGTCTAAAATTTGGACTTTGGAGAGACATTTGAAGCTTATCTTGGTAGGTGGTGTGAGATGTTGGTCTATACCATACGTGTGTGTATGTGTGTGTGTATACATATACATACACACACAGAGGTGTATATATATATGTAGATGTCTATATGTGGACATCTATATGAATAGACATACGTATACACACATATATATGAAATATGTATAATATGTAAAATTATTTTGCCAAGCTGCTTTACAGTTTTCCCAGCATTTTTTGTCATTGAGTTCTTGTCCCAGTAGCCTGCAGTCTTGGGTTTACCAACCTTTAAGATTTACTGTGCCTGTGTGTTAAGGTATATGTTATATACCTAATCTGTTCTACTTATTGGCTCCTATTTCTTAAACAGGACCAAGTCATGAATAATTACTGCTTTGTCTTATAGATTTGAGATCTGGTATTGCTAGGTTCAGTTCCTTCAAACCTTTTTTCATTATTTCTCTTGAAATTCTTAACCTTTTGTTTATTTAGATTAATTTTATTATTATTTTTCCCACTCTATAAAGTAATTCTTTGGTAGTTTGCTTGCTATGACACTGAAGAAGTAAATTTAATTTTTTAAAAAAATTTGTTGACTCAACCTACACATGAGCAATTAATATTTCTCCAATCATCTAGGTTTGTAATTCCATAAAGAGCATTTTGTAGTCATTCATCTAGTTCCTACGTATTTCTCAGAAAGTAGGCTGTCCAGTAATTTATATGTTTTGATGTTATTTTCAGTGGAATTTTTCTATTTTTTGCTGGGTTTTGTTGGCAATATGTAGAAATATTAATAATTTATATATGGATTTATTTTGTGTTCTGCAAGTTTGCTGATGCTGTCGCAATTAATTTTTAGTTGAATCTCTAAAGTTCTCTAAGTAAACCATCATGTTATCAGCAAAAAATAAAAAAGAATTTTGTTTTTTTCTTTGCCTATGCTTATCCCCTCAACTTTTTTTTTGTCCTATCCCTATGGCTAACATTTTGAATTATTCTGTCAAATGCGCATCATTGCTTTGGTCCTGAACTTCTTGGAAAGGTCTCTAGTTTACCCCCATTACATATAATTCTGGACCTTGGTTTTAAATAGATACTGTTTATCATGTTAAGGAAATATCTGATTATTCCTATATTTTCTAGTGTTTTAAAAATAGGAGTGGGTGTTGTATCTTACTAAAAGTTTTTCTACAGCTATTGGTAAAATCCTGTGATTTTCATTGTTATTAAAATATAGTCAGTTTTATTGACCTTCTAATATTTAATCAGCCCCTGTATTCCTGGTATAAATATGCCAACCAATGTTAAACAAGGTGCTAAGAGGCTTCCAAGAAAGGAGAAAATCACTTTGGGCTATGTGAATTGGGGAACTTCATGGAGGACCCAAAATTTGAGCTGTATAGGTTTTCTTGTGGTAAGGATTGGGAGGGCACCACTGACTTGTCTCAGCGGTCAGTCAGTGGTATTGTGTTTGGATTTAGATGTAGACCTGCCGTGAGGCTGGAACCCAAAGGATGCCTTGAGCTCTCTTCCTGGTTTATGTTCCCTTGATTTCAGGAGTGATTTTTTGATCAAGGCCCTTTTAGAAGAGGATTTTTTGGTCTTGATCTCAGGCTTGACGGTTCAAATGGGGAATGGACCAGAAGTGTCTTTAGTGTTTAAACAGTGCTGGTTAATGATCAGATGTGTAAGGACCAGAGGAGAAATGCTTTACCTCCACTGTGATACATTTGACCTGGTCATTTTTGTGGTCTCTTCGCTGATACTTTAAATGTTCATTAGGGATGTTGGTCGATAGTTTTCTTTATCTCATCTTACTCTCCCTAACTTAGGTACTGAGATCATATTTCTATCACAGAAGTAATTTGGTAGGACCCCTTATTTTCCTATTTTTTCAAACCACTTACATAATACTGGAATTAAGAGTTCTTTGAATATTTGATGAAATTCATTTATAAACCCATCTTGTCTCATGGATTTTTTTTCCTTTGGAAGCTCAATTATGGCTTTCCAGTTTTGTTTTGTTTTGTTTTTCATGAGATTGGGTTATTTAAGTCCTCTATTTCTTGTTTTGTTTAGTCTGGGCATTCTATATTTTTGTAACTATTCATCCATTTAATTTAGGTTGTCAGTTTTATTGGTATTTAATTGGGTAATTAGTTCCTAATCATTTCCTTTATTCTTTAATTGTTATAAATATACCTTTTTTGATTCTGGTAATTTGGTAATGGTTCATCTAATTTACTGGGGATTTTTTCCCTTAAAAAACCTAGCTTCCAATTTTACTTACTAATTTAATAGAGTTTTTTGTTCATCCCCTCAATTTAAAAAAAAAAAGTCTACTTTGGACTGAGTTTTAAATTTGTTGGTTTTCTAGCTGTTTGAATTTTTCTTAAGCGGCATGCTCAACTGGTTGATCTGTTCTTTCTCTTTTGTTGATGAACTCATGTTTTCCCCTACACACTCTCTCCTTCTTCCAAATTGCCCTATTTCTGTCAAAGATACCACCATTTTTCTAGTGTCACAATTCATGATGTTGGCATTATCAAGGACTTTTTACTCTCCTTCTCCCTCACCCCACATATTTAATCAGTTTTCAGATCTTGCCATTTTTACCATTTCTTGCATCCAACCCCTTCCCAGCACTCTCAGGCCCTTATCACCTCTTGCTTAGATTATCGCAATAGCCTATTGATGAGGCAGACAGGTGGTATAGATAGAGATTGAGGCTTGGAGCCCGGATGACCTGACTTCAGACACTTGCTAGCTGTATGACGTTAGGCAAGTCACTTAACCTCTCTTTGCCTCAATTTTCTCAGCTGTAAAATGGAGATAACAGCACCTACCTACCTCACACGATAGTTTTGAGAATCAAATGAGATAATATTACAAAAGTGCTTAGCACAGCACCTGACACATAGTAGGTGCTCTATAAATGCATGTTCCCTTCCTAATTGGTCTCCCTGGCTCAGTTCTTCCTCACTGCAGTCCATCCTGCGCACTGCTGCCACAGTACTTCTCTTTCAGTCTAATTCTAGCCGGGTGATCCTCCTACTCCACAAATTACGATGGCTTCCTATTGCCACTGACACACAGTGTGACCTCCCCTTTTTAGCTTTTAAAGCCCTGCACAACCTGTTGCCATCCTAGAATCACAACCTCACTGGACCTGGCTCTGTTTGTCACACACGCCACTCTGCTTCATAATCTTCTTCCATTAAGAAGCAGTTCACATGCCATATCCTTTATGAAACTTATCCTTGATGCCCCTAACTGCTAGTGTCCTCCCTCCCAAACTACCTGGTATTTAGTTACTTTTTATATGTCTGTGTTCTACTACATTTTTACTTCGCTTGGATTTTCATTCTTGTACTTGTCTGCCCAATTAGACTGTAAGCCCATTTGGAATAGGGATCATTTCACTCTTTGTACTTGTATTCCAGCTCCCAGCATAGTGTCTGGCACATAGTAGGTGCTTAATAAACATTTGTTGATTGATAAAAGTCATACTTTATTCTGCTGTGAGGTCATGGATGGAAGCTTGGATTCCAAGGTTTATACAAAAGCAATACAAGCCCTCTGGCAAATTTTTCTAAGATGGAAAGATTTCTTGCCACCAGGTTACAATTATTTTGGGCTCCAACAACTCATGAAGATAAACCTGATTCAGATATAGTTCTTGCCTTCCCAAAGATGATCCCCTTAGTGTAGCAGAGCCATGGATACCAATAACCTAGACAGAATGTGACAAACACTCTTAACAGAGGAATAAATAAAAGCATTCCGGAAGATCAGGAGACATCACATTGTGTAAGATATGACCCTTAACTTGAGATCACAGAGCTAGAGGTGGAAAGGGGTTATAATTTGTATTAGTGGGAAGAATCCACCAGATAAAATTCTAGATTCCCGAAGTGTTGAACCACAATATATAATTATGGTAAGATTGTGGTTAAGTCAGGGAAAGTCAATAAATATTAGAATCTACCTTTAAGAGGAAGACAGATGGTAAAGGTGATTTTAAAATACTGACTAAAGTCAGACTACTCAAAATTAGAGTTCAGAACGACTTTTAATCTTCCCTCAAGTGCATCATCATCATCACTATGTTGCAAGCATATCCCCTTTTTCTCTCCTTAATTACCAGCATTCTCTTATTTTTTTCTAGGATCTGAATCAATAAGAATTAACTGAATAAGACACCTTATCACCTTACCCCTCTCCCTACTCAAACTCCAGTGTCCCCCATTGCCTCCAGGATAAAATAAAAAAAAGCTGGTTTCGCATGCAAATCCTACCTTTCTAGTCTTCTTATACCTTTCTCCTCCATATACTCTTCGATCCCGTGACCTTGGCCTGATGACTGTTCCATGGACTAGACACTCCCATCTCTCTCTCAGCCTGAGGCCATTCTCTCTGGCTGTCCACCATGCATGGAAGGTTCTCTCTTCCACTCTGACCACTGACCTCCCTGGCTTCCTTTAAGGGCCAACTAGAATCCCACCTTATAAGGAAACCTTCTCCAACTCCTTTTAATTCCAATGCCTTCCCTCTGTTAAATATTTCCTATTTATCCTGTACATAGCTTGCTTTGTTTATATTTGTGTTGTTGCTCACATTAGATTGTAAGCTCCTTGAAAGCAGGGACTATCTTTTGCTTTATTTTATATGTGCAGCAATTAGCACAGTGCTGGCACATAAAGTGTACTTTAATCAATGTTTATTAATTGATTAATATAAAACTGGGAAACTGCTTATATTTTACTTGGAAACAGATAGTTATACATTTGTGTTTGGACACCTTTACCTTTCAAGGGCTTTGACTAATAGCAAGCTGTGTGGTTTTAAAGCCCTTTGTAACCAGCCACCCCCCTACCTTTCTTTACTTTACTCCCCTCACATAGGCTGTAAGCCAGTGGCACACCAGCCTCCTGGCTGTTCTCATCTAAGACGCCATCTCCCAACTCTTCATTTTCACTGACAGTCCCTTATATCTGGGACTCCGTCTCCCTCCTCACCTCTGCCTTCTGGCTTCTTTCAAGCCCTTTCTTAAAGTCTCACTTTATGCAAAAGTTCACATCAGCTAGATCCTAAAACTGTGACCAGCTGAATTATGTTACTACAGTGAAGGAGAAAAGAGGCCTGGGTGACTTAAAAAGGTTGTAGCTTCATATGAACTTATTTTCTTCTTTAATAGCCAAGTGATTTCCCCCTTTACTCAACCCTTAATAGTTCTTAGAACATGGAATAATTTTATATTTTCCAAAGTTTTGTACATGGTTTTGTGTTTTCCACTTGAAAAATTATGACAAAATCATAGTCCTCAGGGTCACTTTTTCTCCTTTAGGAACTGGAAGAAAAGAGTTTTTTTGGACAGTGAAGCCTGGGCCTTTTGTAATATAAGGTACAGTATTTCTTTGATCCAGAAGCTGTCTCATCTGAATTCAGTGTTATGATAATCACATGGATTGTTTTTCTTTATCTCAGAGACATGCTAAGTCTCTCTCACTGTACTCTCTGCCAAGCCCACTGGCATATAATGCAGTAGGCCCCAGAAGTTTATTTGAGAGCCTAAAATGAGATGCTCTTTCAAAGATGACCAAAATTCTCTTAAATCCCCTTACCTTCACTATTGGAGAAGTTCAAGCCAGGTCCCTAAGGATCTTTGCTTTCTTTTGGGTATTGTCTGTGAAACCAGAGCAATCGGCTTCCCTTCTTCTTCTGTGGTAATTTGTGCAAGCAGAATTTCCTAATTGCACCAGGAAATGGTGTAGAATCACAGTGACTAGAGTGGAAATATTATCCTCCTCATTTTAAAGATGAGAATACTGAGATCCAGATAGAAAGCGTCATGGTTCGTCAGAAAGTGCTTAATAAGAAGAGAACTGCAATACCATATGATCTGCCCGTTTGGCCGAAGGTTTCTTCATCTAGAAGATGAGGTGGTTGTTGTAAAAGATGACCTCAGAAGTCTTCCACCTCTAACTCTGTGATCTCAAGGGTTATATCTTACACAATATGATGTCTCCTGATCTTCTGGAATGCTTTTATTTATTCCTCTGTTAAGAGTGTTTGTTGCATTCTGTCTAGGTTATTGGTATCCGTGGCCCTGCTACACTAAGGGAAGGCAAGAACTATGTCTGAATCAGGTTTATCTTCCCCCACAGACCTAAGACATTGGCTGATACACAACGATAGATGCTCAAATATTTGTTAAATGAGTCATTCCCAGTGTGGGCAATGGAAAAGGAGTTAACAGAATTTTCTTCACCATGAGTCTAGAAGACAAATCAAGGATGAGATGATTCCAAAAGAATTGAACACTTGACAAAAGTTATTGCTCAGTAACCAGGTTATACATGAACCTGTCAAAGCCAATTTGTAAAGGAACTAGCTGGAAGAAAACTGAGAAATATAAGGGTTACTCTATAATTTGGTACCTACGACATGTTCATATATAACCAAGTTACTGAATAGCAAATTATAGAAAACATTCATTTCTTTTGAAATCACCTGGTAGTATTAGTTCTATTTTATTGACGAGAAAACAAAGGCTTAGAAAGTTTCAGCAACTTGCCTGGGGTCATCCAGCCAATGCCTGTCTATTCTTGGGTTGCAGCTTTAGCTGTCCTAAGGCCAAGGTATCACGCTGTTCCTAAAGACACCCTCTTATTGAGCATTTCCATTGAAAAAGAGGTACATCCTTTCCACATTTTCCACCACCCCCATGTCCCTTAACATGAAATAAACCTTCAATATAATATTTTTGAATATTGAACTCAAGTTTTAAAAAGGTTGAATCAATATAATCATTTTGTAATTTGTTATTTCAGCATTTAACACATGAGGCTGTTCAAAGCATTGTGTTAGATGGCAAGAGGGAACTCCTTGCCCTCAATGAATTTATGGTCTAGTAGAAGAGACAGGACACAGATGAATAACCAGAATATAGGTCCAATGTAAAGAGGTACAAAATACCATGAGACTGCATTTAGGAGCAGGTCATTTCTGGTTGAGCCTGTTAGGGAAGAGGAGCCCATTTGACCTGAGCTTTACAGGATAGAGGTAGGCAGAAATGGAAGTGGAGTAGATTGGCTTGTTCTAGGGTCAAAGATGTGTTCAGGGTAAAGCAAGTAGTTCAGTTTGACTGGAACATGGGGCAGGTAGGTGAAAGGAAGAATTTAGGCATTATGTTTTTAATGGTAATGACTTTTGGGCAGCCACTCATTGAATTTCCACTAACGAAACAAATCCCAGTCCTTTTCATATCCCCAGCCACAGCGCTCTTAAACAGAATCTTCCGTGGCTCAGAGGCTTGAATTGGCAGATAATTTGCTGGGTCCACTTAACCAGCTCTCCTCTTGAGCTCTGATTGTCTGTTAACCACAGTTGTGCTTTCCCATTAAATGCTAATTCCTCAATAGAGAAAACAAGAAGCAAGGATGAATACTTTTCATTTCATTTTTTTCCATCTAGATCAACATTGACCCAATTCCTCCATGAACGGTGGCCGCTCCCTTCCTTCCTTGTACCTCTCCTAGCTCCCAAACACAACTTTAAACACCCTCTTGTCTCCTTTCATATCTTTTTCATGAATCATCCTGTGCCTTTAGCTTTCTTGACTATTCTTGTACCTTTCAATTCACTCTCATTTCTCTTATGTGTTTTTGGCCTTTATGTTTTATGTGTTTTTGGCCCTTACATTTTATACGTATGTCTTTTTATTTTTAAATTAAAACTTGTTGAAGAGTCCCTTGTGCAGCACAGATCTCTACATGCCTCCTTCTTTGTTCCTTAGGTTGAACCTCCCATCTGCCTTAAGTCATCTTCCCTTTTAAAGTCTGTGGTAATGGGATCTTCATGATTTTTTTTATTTGTCCTATCAGCAAATGCATTTGCTGTCTTTATAATATTGTTTCTATTTGATTTACCAGAGATGAGGATGAAATGTATTAAATGTTGGGTTAATGATTGGCAGCTAGCTAGACACCAGTAGGTAGCAAAGGGATTGGGAGGGGAAAGGATCTCAGTTAGAGTAGCTGGCCTATTTTCTGGGCCCCATAGGTCAGACCTGAGAGCAGGGTCTGAAATCATGCCACAGAGATACACTCAGCCCAAAAAAGGTGCATCAAAGCATATAATTCCTTTAATCTTTTCATCATAAGTTTGTCTTGTGTTTCCTAGGCTCTCAGCTGGACTAGCTATTGTAAAAGGTCCCATTCCCTTCCCCTTTCCCATTATTTTGGGGGTAGTTTTAACTCGTGATCTCCTGAAGCTAAAACCTAGATTATACTCCCTGCTTCAGGATGGAAAATTTTCTCTGTTGATTATGAGTAGGTAAAATGATGAGTGATCCGCTGAAATAGGAAAGGTGTGCCCTGACTCATAGCATGCCTCCAGTGGAAGGCCACCTTGAGGATTGATTCTCTTGCCAAATCCTCATAGCTGAGGAGTTCTAAAAATTCCCATGTCCCCTTTTTTGATGATAAGGGAAGTGGAATAGCTTTTGACTTCCCAGGGGGCAGTGAGAACTTGTCAACACAGACAGAGCATTTACCAATCACACCAACTTACCCTAAAAATGCTTCACAAATTCTTATCTCCCACTGACACCAAATGGTGTTAAGTATAGCTGCTTTACCGTCAGAACACGATATAAATAAGAACAATAAAAGTTTTAAAAGCCTTTTAACCATAACTCAGTTGTTTAGAGTTAATCGCTGCCCATCTTCTCCCTGATGTAATTTTCTTTATCAGGATATCCAAGTGCTTTGTAGACGGTTTCAAAATTGACATTTTTATCGCCAAGTTTCCTGGACCCATTAAAGGACATGTTCTTAGCACACCCATTAATGCAAACGTGCCCAGCCTCCCTCCCAAGTCAACGTATTGGTGTGATTTGCAGCTTAGAATGATTACAGTTCCTGAGGCCACATTTTAGGAAGGACATTGACAAACTGGAGAGCATCCGGAGGAGCATAACCGAAATGGTAAAAAGGCCCCTCGTGAGGATACGCCGAAGAAACTAGGAGTGCCTAACCTACCTACAGATATTTTCTCATTGTTTAAAAAAAGCCCTCACAAGTCGAGTCACCAAGCATTTATTAAGTGCCAGGAACTGTGCTAAGTGCTTGGGACTGGGTTTGCACTCAGGTCTTCCTGACTTGAGGTCTAGTAAGTGCCCCAACCACTGCACCACCTTGCTGTTCCCAACAGTCCCTACTCTCAAGGAGCTCACAGTCTAATTAGGAAGATAATACACAAACAACTATTTTAAATATATACATATGTATGTATATATGTGTATGTATGTACACATATATCTGTGTGTGTCTGTATATGTGTATGTGTGGACATATGTATGTGTGTGTATGAAAAATAAATTGGGGCTAACAGAAGGAAGGCAGTAGCTTTTGAGGGCTTCTTTCGTAAGGTGAGATTTTAGCTGAGACTCAAAGGAAGCCAGGGAAACCTATTATGCCCACCAGCTATCATCTTACATTCTTTCCTCAGCTAAACTTCTGGAAATAGCCATCTATCTACATGGGATACCTCCACTCCTTCTCTTCTCACTGTCTTCTAAATCCTCTACAATCTATCTCCTAACCTCCATCCTCAACTGAAACCTCTCTCCACCAACGTTACCACCCATCTTCCAAGTGCTAAATCTAACAGTCTTTTCTTAGTCTTCAACCTTTATGACATTGGCAACATTTGGAATCATTGACCACCCTCCTGGATGTCCTCTCCTCCCTGGCTCCTCTCTCTCTTTTCCTTATCTGACCCCTCTTCAGTTTCCTTTGCTGTTATCTTCAAGTCACCCCCATCAACTGTAGGTATGCCTTAAGGCTCTGTCCTGGATCTAATTCTTTCTATGCTGTCACTTGATAGTCCCATCAGCTGTCAGAGTAATCCCAAATTTATATCTGACCCTATTGTCTTAACCCCAATATACCAACTACTGTCAGATATTTCAAAATGAGTATCCCATAGGCATCTCAAACTCATCATATTCAAAGCTGAACTTGTTCTCTTTTCCCCAAAACTCACTTCTGTTGTCAATTTCTCCATTTTTCTCAAGGTCACCACCATTCTTATAGTCATCCAGGTTCACAACAATTGGTGTCATCCTTGACTGAAGTCAATTAACAAGCATTTATTAAGTGCCTCCTGTTTGCCAGGCACATTGGTAAGAACTGGAGATACAAAGAAAGGCAAAAAAAGAGAAGAAATGGAACACAGTTCTTGCTCTCAAGAATCTCATAGTCTATTAGACACAACATAAAAACAAGATATACAGGATGAAATGGAGATGATCAACAAGTCAAGGAGCATTGAGGGGCACCAGAAAAGGCTTCTTGTAGAAGGTGGGACTGTGTCTCAGATTTGAAGAAAGCCAGGGAGGCAGCCAGGAAGTCATGATGAGAATGCACAGGATTTTAGGCTTGGAGGACAATCAGTGAAAATACTCTGAGTGTGAAGATGGAGTGTCTTACGCAAAGAACAGGAAGAAAGCCAGTGTCAGAGGGTGTGTATCAAGGAGTAAGGTGTAAGAAGACTAGAAATATAGGAGAGGACCAGATTATAAAGAGGCTTGAATGCCAAACATAATGCCCATATATCTATTCAGTTGCTCAACTTTGTCAGGAAGATTTATTAAGTCAATATTTATTAAGTACCTGATATGTGCCAGGCGCTGTGCTAAGTACTTGGGGTATAAGTATGAGAAGATTAAGAGAGTGCCTGCCTTCAAGGGACTTACATTCTAATGAGAGAATATGACATATAAATGGAGCTGAAAAGTTCAGGGTGAGGACATGGGGGAGATGAATAGCAGTGGGAGGCATGGTAGAGGAAATCTGGAGAGTCAAGAGCAGAGGGAGAGAAGAATGGAGATATGACTGACTTTGGTGCTTGAAATGGAGTTTGCTGGAAGAACTAGCCAGTCAGGCTGATTGACCCCTCTGACTTAGTTGCTCTCCATTCCAATGCATCTTTACTTAGCCCTCCAAATGATTTTTTAAAATAGATTTTATTGATGTCTTTTGTTCTTACGTTGTCTAGGTTTTCCCCTGTATCCCTCCCTCAGATCCATACCTTAACAACAATTTTTAAAAGGAAGAAAAGAGGAAGAAGAGAAAAATCAGTTAATACATTGAAACCAATTAATATGTTGAAAAATTCTGATATTATCTAATTTTTTATACCTGTGGACCCAACCTCTGCAAAAGACGGGAACGGAGTGGGGAGAGCTATTTTCTCAGATATCTTCTTGGGGGCCAGCCTTGTTCTTGATAATAATTTTGCAACATTGAGTTTTCATTTCTTTGCATGGTTCTTTCCATTTACGTTGTAGTAGTCATTGTGTATCTTGTTTTCCTGATTCTACTGACCTCACTTTTTATCAGTTCATGTAAGTCTTTCCATGCTTCTCTGCATTCATCATTTCTTACAGAACAGTAATATTCCATTATATTCACGTACCACAATTGTTTAGTCAGTCCCCAGTCAGGGAGCTTCCATTTTGTTTCCCATTCTTTGCTACAAAAAAAAGAGCTTCTATGAATATTTTTGTACATTTGTGGACTTTTATTCTATCTTTGATTTTTAATCTATCTTTATGAACATTTATCTATCTTCTATGTTTGATTTTCTTCTACCTTTATGGTTTAAGTCTAGTAGATATAACAGTGGGTCAGAGAATATACACAATATAGTGACTTTAGGGGTGTAGTTCCAAATTGCTTTCTAGATTGGCTGGAACAATTCATAGCCCCACCAATAGTGTGCCTGTCTTCCCATAGTCCTTATAATTGTCAGTCTCATTTTTTGTCATCTTTGCCAATCTGATGGGTCTAAGGTGAAACCTCAGAATTGTTCTAATTTTGATTTCTCTTTATTAGTGATTTGAAGCATTTTTCATACGGTTGTCAATAGCTTGAATTTCTTCCTTTGAGAAATGGTGTTTTCATATTTTTGACCATTTATCTAATAAGGCATGACTGTCATTCTTATCTATTTGGATCAGTTCCTTATATATCTTGGCTCTTAGCCCTTTATGAGAGGAACTTGCTGCAAAGCTTTTTCCCCCCAGTTAACTATTTTCCTTCTAATTATAACGGCATCATTGATTTTGTGAAACAACATGTAAAGAAAACATTTTGCAAACCTTAAAGTGCTGTATATATTATTATTTGTTACATAAAACTTTTAAAGCATAATATAATCAAAATTGCCCATTTTGGATGCCTTTTATCCCTCATCTGATCGGGAATGCTTTCCCCTATTTATAGTTGCAAAAAGCATTTTCTTCTTTGTTCCTCTAATTTGTTTATAATGTAAACTTTTATATATAGGTCATGAATCTTAGAGCTTCTTGTGGTTTATGGCGTGAGACTTAGTCTAAATCTAGTTACCCAGACTGCTTTCCAGGTTTCCTGGCTCCTTTTTGTCAACTAGTGATTCGTACTAGTTGGTGCCTTAGGGTTTTGTTCAACACTATTACTATGTTTGTTTGCTTTTTGTGGTGTATCTAATCTGTTCTACTGACTGATTGTTTTTCTTTTTTTTTAGCCAGGACCAAATACTTTTGATGATTGCCACTTTGTGATATACTTTGATTCCTAGTATTGTTAGGCCCCCTTTCTTCCCACTTTTTTTCTCAGTATTTCCCTTGAAAATCTTACCCTTTTACCTTCCAGATGAATTGTTATTTTTTTTCTAGTTCTTGAAAAAGATCCTTTTTGTAATTTGGCATGACACTGAAAAGGCAAATTAATTTAGGGGAATTATTGTCATTTCTTTTGGAGGGTGGAAGGCAAGGCAATTGGGGTTAAGTGACTTGCCCAAGGTCACACAGCTCGTAAGTGTGTCAAGTGTCTGAGGCCAGATTTGAACTAAGGTTCTCCTGACTCCATGGCCGGTGCTCCACTCACTGCACCATCTAGCTGCCCCATATTGTCATTTTTATTATAATGGCTGTTGGCATGTCCCAGTCATGGGCAATGAGTCCCTCTCCAGTCTTTTTGCACATTACTTCCTTCCATACACTCTAAGGTCCAACCACAACAATCCACCTCCCTTCTCTGTCTGCCATGCCTGGAATTCTCTACTCCCTCCTCACATCCACCATTTGGATTCTCCAGCTTCAAGATTCAGCTCAATCTCCATCTTCTGTAGAAGGCCTTCCTTCTTTAACTCCTCTCCCTAGCTCAGAGGTTCTTAACCCAGATTCTGTAAACTATTTTTAACTATTTTTTTAAAACCTCAATACAATTGGTTGCCTTTATAGTCCCATGTATTGTATTTGATGCATTTAAAGCATTATTCTGAGGAAAGGTCCATGACATAAAAAAATCTCTTCTAGCTACTAGGGCCTTCCCCTCTAAGGTTATCTGGTATCTAATTTATGCCTGGGGAGGTTCTGGACTCTAAGGTCCTTTTCAGCTCTAAATCTATAATGCACTATATGTGTGTGTGTGTGTGTGTGTGTGTGTGTGTGTGTGTGTGTGTGTGTGTGTATAAAATCATAGTCTATGTGTGCAAACACATGTGTCTGACCTATTTGAATATAGGGTCCTTTAAGACTGAGACAGTTCTGTTTCTGCCTTTGGATCCCTAGTACTTTATCACAGTGCCTGTCACATAGTAGACATTTAACAAATGCTTGTTGATTGATAGGAGAAGACAGGGCACATGGTAGCTATCTTCAAGTATTTGAAAAGCTGTCATTTGGGAGAGAGCTTCAACTTAGTTTTTTTGGCCCCAGAAGACAGAACAAGGAGGAATGAATGGATATTGAAGAAGAATTAGATTTAGGCTTGAAGTAAGGAGGAAAAAATTCTTAACAATTGGAACTATCCACAAGTAGAATGATCCACCCCAGAAGGTGGTGAGCTCACCATCACTAGCAGTGATACCAGGGGGTACAGTCGAGTGCCAGCCCTGGAGTCAGGAGGACCTGAGTTAAAATCTGGCCTCAGACACTTACTAGCTGTGTGACCGTGGGCAAGTCACTTAACTCTGCCTAAGTTCCTCATCTTTAAAATGAGCTGCAAAAGGAAAGGGCAAACCACTCTACTATCCCAAGAAAGCCCCAAATGGAATCATGGAGAGCCACACGTGATTGACAAATGACTGAACAAGAACAAAAGTAGTTTTCCAGCCAAGGATGAAGGGTCACTCCTCAATTATGTTGTAGAAGAGAGTCTTGTTCAGGTATTGATTGGATTAGAAGTCCTCTGAATTCACTTATAATTAAGATATTACAGCTTAAAACTACTTTCTTAATCTTTCTGCTACCTTCCCTGTTTCTCTGGAGAGCAATATCTTCCTCCCAGGCCCTCAGACTCAAAACCTAGGAGTCATCCTGAATTCCTCGATATCTTTCATTGGCCTGTTGATTTCACCTTTATAGCAACTCTCTAATATGCCCCCTTCTCTCCTCTGACACAGCCACCATTCTAGAATGCATAGGCCCTCATCATCTCATGCCTGGACCACCACAATAGCTGCTGATGTGTCTGCCTGTTTCGAGTTTCGCCCCATTCCAGTCTCCATGGGAATTCTCCATTCAGCCACTAAAGTAGTTTTCCCAAAACATAGGTCTGATCATGTCATTTTCCTACTCAATAAATTCCAGTGACTCCCTGTCACCTACAAGAGCAAATATGGAATGCTCTGCTCGGCCTTCAAAGCTTTTCATAACCTAGCCCTCTCTTACCTTTCCAGTCTTCTTATACTCTACTTCCCAACACTTTGACCCAGCAACACTGGCCTCCTGGCTGTTCAATGGACAAGACACTCCCATCTTCTGGCTTGGGGTGTTCTCCCTGGCTGTCCCCCATGCCTGGAACTCTCTCTCCTCTACTCTGACTACTAACTTCCCTGATTTCCTTAAAATACCAACTAAAATCCCACCTTTTACAGGAAGCCTTCTCCAACGCTTCTTAATTCCAGTACTTTCCTTCTGTTAAATATTTCCTCTTTATCCTGTATATAGCTTGCCTTGTTTTGTTTACATGTTGTCTCCTCCATTAGATTGTGAGCTTCTTGAGGGCTGGGACTAACTTTTGACTCTTTTTGTATTAGGTGCTTAATAAATTTTTATTGATTGATCTAATTGGGAAGAACTTAGAGAAAGGTCAGATGGGAAATACCTTCAACCCATAGAGCAAGGCCTGTTTTAGCAGACACTGAATGCATGGAGAAAAAATAAACATTTTTATTGTCATTTGGGTACTTCCAGACATAAAATAACTTTGTTTTTCAAATTTATTGTGATTCTGAGCTTCCACAATCTAAATTTTGTGACAAGTTAGGGACTTAACGTGTCATCTAGTATGACATGTGCCTGCCTGGCACATGAATTTCTTCTATAATCTCCCCTCAAAGGGGTTATCCAACCTATAAATATTTCTAGGGACAGAGAAGTCATATTCCCTTTATTTTGAGGTACTCCTAAGTGTTAGGAAGTTGTTGAACCAAATCTTTAGACACACGAAGGTAATTTTATCCTCTTTCCCTGGCCATTTCAAGAATACACATCCTCAGTTCCTTCAAAAGATCCTCATACAACCTGGTTTCCTATCCCCTGATCTTTTTGTCAGTCAGGCCACTAGCATTTATTAGGTACCTTCTCTGTGCTAGGCACTATGCTAGTCACTGGTGATCCACACAAAGGCAAAAGACAGTCCCTACTCTCAAGAAGTTCACAGTCTAATGAGAGAGGCAGCATGGAAGCCCAACTATGGACAACAATATGTAGATATACAGGATAAGTTGGGAATAGTCTCAGAAAGAAGATGGAGAGCCCAGAACTAAGCATGCTGTAGCAGATGTGACCTTTCTACCTGACCAAGAGCATGGTTCACTCTGAAAACAGGAGACACTTAAAAAGAACCTTAATCAGCCTTTGGTTAGCTTCTGCTCACTGTTAGCCCCAGAATGAGTGAGTACGGCAGGCAGGTCAGTATAAAACCATCATGACTGGGAAAATTGACTTAAAGGTGCCCACCCTACTGGTTAGAGTTCTCAAATCTGTATAAATGACAAACTTCCCTAGAAGAGGGAGTAGATTCTGTATAAAGTCTCCAATTGTATAGAACTTTGAAGAACATTTCTTATTTATGGTGTTTTGCCATGATATCAACCAAATTGGTTTTGTTGATGAGAGAATAAAATGTTACACTTGGAGTCAGGAAGGCCTGTGTTTGAATCTGGCATCTGTCACTGGCTATGTGACCATGGGCAAGTCACTTAATTTCCCTTGTGCCCCAGATTCCTCATTGGTAAAACTGGGATAACATATATATCACCTGCCTTAGTGCCAGACAATACACATTGATAAAGTACTTGCTATGAGCCAGGTTATGAAGTCTTTGAATGCCAGAGGATCTTATATTTGATCTTGAAGGTGATAGGGAACCACTGGAGTTTGTTGTGGGGAGGAGGAGGAAGAGAATTGGGGAAATGATAGAGTCAGACCTGCTTTTCCCTTTGGCAGCTAGGTGGAAGATAGGCTGGAATGAGGAGAGACTTGAGGCAGGAGACTAGCCAGAAGGCTATTGCAGTAGTCCAGAAATGAGTTAATGATGGCATGTGCCACGGGAGAGGAAGCGGCATATTCAAGAGATGTTGCAAAGGTGAAATCAACAGGCCTTGGCATCAGATTGGATGTAGGGAGGGAAGAGGCTGAGAGATAATGAGGAGGTTGTAAGCCTGGGGAACTGGGAAAATGGTGGTGCTCTCAACAGTAGTAGGGATATTAGGAAGAAGGGAGGGTTTGGGGGAAAAGAAAATGAGTTCAGTTTTGGACATGCCGAGTTTAAGAAATCTGCGGGCTATCCAGTTTAAAGTGTCTGTAGGCAGTTGGAGACACATATCTATCTCACTGGAGGTCAACAGAGTCTTGGTTAGGGCTGGATAAGAAGATTTGAGAATCATCAGCATAGAGATGATAATTAAATCCATGGGAGCTAATCAGTTCACCAAGCGAAGTAGTATAGAGGGAGAAAAGAAGAGGGCTCAGGAGAGACCCCTTTACCCACGATTAGCTAGCATGACCTGGATGAACATGCAGCAAAGGAAGACTGAGGTGTGATCAGATAAATGAGAAAACCTGAGGAGAGTAGTCTCATGAAAACCCAAAAAGAAGGGCATAATCAACAAGGTCAAAGGCTGTGGGGAGGTCAAGAAGAAAGAGGATTGAGAAAAGACCATTAGATCCGGCAATTAAGAGATGATTGGTAACTTTGGGAAGAGCAGTGAGAGTAGAATGATGAGATCTGAAGCCAGATTGTAGAGAATTAAGGAAAGAGTGAAAAGAAGGTAGGGGTGTCTCCTGTACATGGTCTTCTCAGGGAGGAAGGATAGAGGACAATGGCTGTCAGAGATGTATGGATAAAGTGAAGACTTTTTGAGGAAAGGGAAGACATCGGCATGTCTGTAGACAGCAGAGAAGCGGCCAGTAGAGAGATCGAAACTGAAAGTGTAGGGATGATAGAGGGGGTTGGAGAGGATGGGATAGAATGGCATCACTTGTGCATAGAGGGGGTTAGCCTTGGAAAGGAGAAAAGCCAGTTCAGTATGTGAGGCAGGGGTCAAGGCAGAGATAATGGCAAAAGGTATCTGAGAGATGAAAGATGAGGAGGGGAGAAGAGAGAGATCTCTGTGAATGGCCTCAGTTTTTTTCCGTGAAATATGAGGGAAAGTTCCCAGCTGAGAATATGGGTAGGGTGTGAAGCTATGGAAGGTTTGAGGACAAATATTTTGGAAAAGCCTCTTCAGGGAGAGATGTAGCAGATGAATTAGGGAAAGAATTGCCTTGCTGTTTTGAGGGCCAGCATGTGAGATAGGAGGGAAGCGAGCTGATGGTGGGAGTAATCAGAGCTAAGGCTTTGCAGGGCAATATTGGGATGAGATAAGGGGACGGGGATTCAAAAGGCTAGGACAGTGTAGAGTTGAACTGGTTCACTAAAGGGTCAAGATAGGGAAGGGAAGAGAATGTAGTCAGTGTAGGCATAATGGCCTGGGAAAGAGCTGAGGAGTCGAAGGCTTGGAATTCACAGTGAAGACAAAAACCAGGGTTTGGGGTTGTAAGGTGGGATAATGAGAGAGTGTGGTTAGATAGAGGAATTTTGGAATTCATAAAGATGGAAATTTACGAACCCTGTTTCTTGGCAAAGATCAAATAAAATTTGTAGAGAGTTTTACAGCTTTTGTAGTATGATAAAAAAATGTCAGATTATTTTTACTGTAATGACCTTAACTAGACAGCAGAGATAAAAATCAGACTCACAGCTGGGAATGACTCAGTTTCTAAATGATGGCTTTCTCAAAGGAACAACATTAAGACAGATATACACCCCTTGTCCCCCTCCTTCCTCTTCAACATGCATACACTCTACACTTGGTAGAATGAGCTTGGAGGAGGGACTTGACCTGGGAGTGCCAGTGGAGGAAATGGGTGGTGGTACCGTTTATACTTGAGCATCAGAATCCTGCTGGGCCGTGGAAAGAGTTCAAAGAAATTGCAGGATGTTTGGCTAAGAACTGAGTGGTATTTTTAATTTTTGCCGTGGACACAATGAAGGCCAGTTAAGAGAAGAATGGGGTGGGAAGAAAGAAGCAACATGCCCAGGGAGAAGGAAGGCCTGTGTTAAAATGATAAACTGGAGGGATTGTCCATAAATAGTCTATACCAGAGGATGTGGGGAGTTGGGGAGAAAGAGAAGCCTTTAAATGATGCTATGCTGAAAATGTGGTTAAGATCTGCGTTAAAGGCATGTGAGAGATATGTAGCCAGGGGTGCGTGTTGTAGAGACCGTTCGAAAAGGACCTTCGTTGTGACCCACAGAAGCTTTGGTTTGGGGGCGGGGGTGGGGGGGGGCGGGTTGGTTTGTAGACAGTAACCAGAGAAGTATTACACAGCAGCAGCTGTGGGCTAACTTCCTGAAGCCAGGGGGAGATGAGACAAACTGAGTGTACCTCACAGAGCTCGCTCTCCCAAACAGCTGCAACCATCATGATTTCTAAAGCAATATGAAATAACCACCCATTGGCACAGTGCGTGCCGATCTCCTCTTTGGGGAACACAAAAGAAATCTAAAAAGCATCTCCGGTCTTGATTGCCAAGTGAGAGAGGAAGTGAAAGTAGCCTAAATAATGCGGCCCAGGTGTCTCCCCGTGCAGGGAGCTGCTTACGCCCAGCCCTTGGCTGTTGGAAGCAAGGAATGTTTACATCACCTCTGTGGAGCACGCTTACTGGATGCTGGGCTCCAGCTATCTTTGAGTTGGGTGCATGTTCAGGATTTTTTTAAAAAGCCTCAGATTCTTGCAACTGCTGCTGTCTTAATGAGCAGCAACACATCAGGCCCATGCTTTTATCCCATGGGCTTCTACTTGACCTGGAAGGGGTCTGGGTTAGAACCAGAGATGCATATTTGGTTACCAGTCCTATGAGCCCTGGTCTTCCTTGTGGATGGAGCATAGAGGTGAGCTTAACTAAAGCCATCTCTCTATAGGCTTAGGAAGGCAGATCTAGGATCATCACCTACTGCTGAGAGTCTCACTCTGAAGAGAGTTTTAGAGCCAGAGAGGTTGATGGTCAAGTCTCTGGAGTGATACCCTGGGGAAGAGGGAGCAGGAATAATTGTCAGGAAAGTTATCCTTCTAAAATGGCTACTGTTGATGGAGTGAATGAGATAACACTTATAAAGCCTTAGTACAGTGCCTGGCACATAGTAGGTGCTTAATCAATGTTTGTTCTCTTCTTTCTCATTCTCCTGTAAACGTGATGCTCTCCTCCTTGCTGAAAGTTGACATGGGGAGGTGAAGGTTAAATGGTTCAAATACGTTTGATCTGATCTCACTTTCTATAAGGCAGCTAGGTGGTGCAGTGGATAGAGCGCTGGGCTTGGAGTCAGGAAGACCTGAGTTCAAACCCAGCCTCAGACACTCACTATCTGTGTGACCCTGGGAAAGTCATTTAACCCTGTTTGCCTCAATTTCCTTAGAGCTAGAGAAGGAAGTGGCAAACCACTCCAGTATCTTTGTCAAGAAAACCCCATCGGTGGTATGGTCCATGAGGTCACGAAGAGTCAGACATGACCGAACACTTTCTTTTACTTTTTTTTAATGGTTTCTCATTTTACTTTGCATCTTTTCTCACCCCAACAAACAGCCTGCCCTGCCTGGAGGGAGATTTGAAAGGATAGAGGGAAAACCTGAATTGTTCTACAGAGGTTTTGAGTGAAGAAAAGATGGCAGACAGGCAAGAAGACTGAGATTTGGGACCAGAGGTGAAAAAAACAATTGCAGGTTGAGAAGGGAGGACCCGGAGGTCTCTGAGAACATGGACATTCTGGGGGTCTCTCTTTTTTCCTTCCCAAATTCTCAGCTTGATTGCTTTATTCCAAGAAGCAAAAGGAAATCCCTTGAACAATAAAATAATGACAGACTGTCAAAGGGTCCAGAATAACTATGTTTAGAGTGCCTGGGGCTGGAATTCCTGCCACGGCCACTGGCATTTCCCCACCCTGCTCAGTTCCATCCCTCCTGGGGCAAACACTCAGGCTCAGCCTCCTTTGACATAGAAGAGAGAGACCCAGAGTCACCAGACCATCGCCCCAGTGCTGTCTGGCATCTCAGACACTGTTTTTTGCTCAGTAGTAAAGGGTGGAGGCAGGGGATGGGGAGGGAAGCAGTTTGTTCTGTTTCTCGGGCATTGGCATACTTTATGCATTTTTGTAGATATGGCACTTAGAAGACAATTTATTTTCGAGATGACCAAGGCTAGGGCTTAATTGATTGATATTTGAATGAAAGGAAATGAATGAAAAGCAGTTGTGAAATGCTTACTATGTGCCAAGCACTGTGTGAAGTTCTGGGGATACAAACAGAACGTGAAATCAGTCCCTATTCTCAAGGAGCTTACACCAGGAACTCAACACATGTAGGAGAGTTCAGCCCTAGGGCAGGTGGAAAACTCCAGGCTCCTGAGGATACGGGTGTAGGAGCAGCCCATGACTTTTGCGAAGTGGGGTGGAGTGGCCTACAGGTCAGAGGGGATGCTGGATTCCCTCCAGGAGGAGTGGAGGAATGGGGCTCGGTATCCTGTCAAGGGAAATGGGCATGGTCGGAGGATTGGGTGGGCTCTGGGTCATGAAAAGGGGCAATCGGGTCCTGCTGGCTGGCGTCTCCAGACGGGCTCTAGGACAGCCTGTGAATTGGGGGAGGGGAAGGCTAATTAAAGGGGCAATCTCTCATTACCGAGGGACTTGAAGGAAACTGAGGGACAGGGATAGTAGCAGCCTGGACTATGAATGCTGTATTCATCTGATTGAAATGGTTTCCCACCACGCAAAACAGTAAACAAATGCAGGACACTAATCATGCTTTGCTCGTGTTGTAACAAGGTACACCTGCTATATGGTCCCTTTCCCTGAGGGGCTTAAATAGGTACATTTGTGTACCTAAAATATGCATGTACATGCATATGTATTTATATATTTCTATGTAAATATATGTATGTATAAAGATATATATTTATATAGAGAAGTATATTTATATTTATGTACATATATTTTTATGTGTATATAAATTTATAAATATATATTATATATTATAATTATATAAATAAATTCTATAAATAATTTATGCGTATATAAAGTGGCATATGTGAATTGCTACGTCAATGGCATCACTAATAAACTCAGGAATTTGGAGGAGGGAATGTGGAAGGAAATAAGATCAGTGAGATCAGGAGTGGCTACAGAGGTTTCATGGAGGAGGTGCAAGAGCCGGGTCTTGAAGGAAATACAGAACTACGGGCAGAACAAAGACTTCCCATGAATTTGGAGAGGACAGCAAATACGGAGGCAACATTGAACTTTGATTTTAGAGGCCATGAGTTCAGAGCCTGGTTTTGCCGCTAAAGGCAAGGCACTAAACCTCTAAACCACTAAGTCACTAAAGCCTCAGCTGCTTCACCTGTAAATGACAAGATTGATTAAATAATGTCTAAGGTCTCTTCCAGCTTTAGATTTGTCATTTAAAAAAAATAAAATAGAGGCATCCGTCAGGCCTTGTTTACTCAGGAGGATAGTGGAGAGTTTGGAGAGGTAGCTAAGGACTAGGTTGCGGAGGACGTTGAATGCTAGGCTAAAGATTTGGGACTTTATTCTCTTGGTGCTTGGGAGCCAGTGAAGGTTTTTGAGCAGAGAAGGACATGCATTTACCCATTTCAGCGAGCTAAGCTCTCCCTGAGTACTAGGCACTGGGGTGAATAAAGAGATACAGTCAGCCGGAGAAGACCTCCATTAAAGTCTTACTCCAAAAGTCTCATCGTTCCACAGAGGTGACTGCAGGTTTTTAAAGGTTATGCCAACTTAAGAGTGCAAGCCAGAAAGGCCTTGAGTAATCCATGCGGCTAAATTCAGGAACAGTGCATCTCTAGAACGTTGACCATCGGATGGTGAGTATTTCTGGCCATAGTGATTTATGAAGACAGTCGACTACAGCCGGGAGGGAGTTTGTGGTATGTGCTGATGGAAGGAGTGGAGTACCCACACTGGTGAAGTCACAGATCTTTTGAAAAACTGAAGTGACAGGATGAAAGAAGTATTTGAAGTAGATGAGTCCAGCTTTATGCTGGGATTAGAAGAGTAATAGTCTGGGGATGGGGAAGTTAGACAACTTCTGTAGTCATCCAGACCAGATTTCCTTTTCCCTCCCTCCCTTCCACCCTATCTGTTCCATTTCTTCCAACCTTCCAACATGAGAAGGTAGGGGAGGAAAAAGTCCAAGATCAAGGAGTGTTGCATGTGGCTCATGCAGGTGGTTCCAGGTTTCTCAGGACTAACATTAATTATTCTAATGACACTGTTATTATTATTACTGACATTTCTAAAGAGCTTTAAAGTTTGCAGAGTGGTTTACATAGATTATCTTATTTTTGCTAATATAAGCACAGAGTCCATCCTTCCTCTGTCCCCCTCTCTTTGGAGGCTGAGATACAGCTAGTGTTTATTGTGTGTTCTCATTGTTCGTTTTACCCGAGTTTGTTTTTGTGTTTTTGGTAGCATTTTTGTGGGACTTAAGCACGTCAAAGACTCTAGTTATCACAGTTTATAAATTCGTAAGAAAAAATAATGATTAGAGTCTGAACACTTCCTCTCTCCCCTACATATATACCTTCCCATGGACAAACTGAGCCAGAAATGAAATTGATATGTCCACTGTAGCAGAGACTCCTTACCAGAAAAGGCTGTATCTGTGCACTGAGATCCTTTGCATTAGGAAGAGCTCCAGCCTGCCTGTCACATGGACCAACATTTAGATGTGCCAAGCTGGCACTGAAGCCTGTGGCATTTGCCTTGAATGCTAATTAGACTAACCCAATATTATCTTCTTCTACCTCTCCTTTTCTCCTCCTCCCACCTCCTACTTTCCCTGAATCTATCTTTGCAGCTCCAGCTCCCCTTTGGAAGCTGCCTTAGCTACCTTAGCCTGATGATTTCTTCATACCAGGGAGATGTTAAGAGTAGGTCCCAAGCAGACAGATAGCAAAGAGATGCCTGGAGTACTTTCCCAGCAGAATTGTCTTCTTTGTTGGGGGCAGGGGGCGATGGGAGAGAGGGCAAGGATAGCTGTTTTCCTCTGGAATAACTCTGAGATTTTCTCTCCAATGCCCTGCTCTTACCTGGGAACAAAGGGAGTACTGGCTTTCCCAAAATGATTGAGGCCACATGATGGTATCATCCATTGAGGGAGAAAGAGAGAGAAATGGAGACAGAGAAAGAAAGAAAAAGAGAGGGGAAGGAAGAGAGAGGATAAAGGGAGAGGGAGAGAGAGAGAGAGAGAGAGAGAGAGAGAGAGAGAGAGAGAGAGAGAGAGAGAGAGAGAAAGAAAGAAAAAGAGAGGGGAAGGAAGAGAGAGGATAAAGGGAGAGGAAGAGAGAGAGAGAGAGAGAGAGAGAGAGATGGAGACAGAGAAAGAAAGAAAAATGGAGGGGAGGGAGAGAGAGGATAAAGGGAGAGGAAGAGAGAGAGAGAAAGAGAAAGAGAGAGTGTGTGTGTGTGTGTGTGAGAGAGAGTGTAACCCACAAGACAATATATCAAAGGATCTCTATTTAGAGTCAAGGAGCATTTTAAACAGTCTTATTATGTGCAAGGCCCTGTGCTGTTCATTGAGGATGCAAAGACAAAATGAAATCCCTTCCCTCTGGAGGCTTGTATTCTATGGTGGGTCAGGATGGGAGAATACAACATGTAACCAGTGAAGTATTTACAGAAAAAAAAAGATTGACCTAAGTAATTAGAGAAATGCTCATTGCTCATGGGTAGGCCACGGCAATATAATAAAATTGACCATACTACTTAAATTTATTTATTCAGTATCATGCCAAGTAAACTACCAAAGAATTACTTTTTAGAATTAGAAAAACAATAAAATTTATCTTGAAGAACAAAAAGTCAAGAATCTCAAGGGAAATAAGGAACAAAGTGGAAAAGAGGAGGGCCTACCAGTACTAGATCTCAAATTATACTACAGAAGAGTAATGTTCAATTCTATTTACTAATTTAAAAAATACACTGGCAATAATATCAGTAGAATGGATGCCACATTCAGAAGCGCATAAACACACTGGGGGTGATAATTCACTATTCAACAAAAACAGCTGAGAAAACATGAAAGGAATCTGGCAGAAATTAGGTATTGGCCAACACTTCATGTTACATACCAAGTTAAGTTCCAAATACATACATGATTTAGAGATAAAAGGTAACACCATAAAGAAAATTACAGTAATAAGGAAGAAATAAGCTATCAGAACCATGTATAGTGAAAGTGTCTGTGACCAAACAAGATATAGAAAGTAAAATGGACAGTTATAATTATATGAAATTTTTAAAAGTTGTTGCACAAACAAAACCATGCAGCTAAAATTCTAAAGGAAACAGTTACCTGAGAAAAAATTTTGCCCCCAGTTTCTCTGTTAAAAGTCTAATTTGCAAAATACATAAGTAAGTGGTTTGGGTTTATAAATACAGGAGTTATTCCCTAATTGATAAATGGTCAAAAGATATGAAGAATCCATTTTCAAAGAAAAAAAATCTAAACTCGAAAATCATATTTAAAATTTTCTGTTACTACTAATAGAGAAATGTCCACGAATTTATATTTTATATCCATCAGATTGGCAAAGATGACAAAAAGGCAAAATAAATGTTGGAAGGGCTGTGGGAAAATAGACATATTAATGCACTATTGCAGCTGTGAATTTCTTCAACCATTCTGGAAAGCAAATTGGAACTCTGCCCAAAATGTTGTTAAATTATGAATACACTGTGACCTTGTGATACTGTCAAAGAGATCAAAGAAAGAGGGAAATGACTGATATTACAAAAATACTTATAGCAGCTCTTTTTGTATTGGTAAGGACCCAGAGACTAGGAGGTACCCATCAGTTGGGACTGACTAAACAAATCATGGTATGTGAATGCAATGGAATACCATTGTACTCTAAGAAATTACTAAACAGGCAGTTACAGAAAAACCTGGGAAGACTTGTATGAACTGATGCAGAGTGAAGTGAGCAGAACCAAGAGAACCATTTATATAATAACGATGTTAAAAGAAAAACAACTTTGAAAGATTTAGAAACTGTGATTAATTCAGTTACCAACCTCAATTCCAGCAGACCAATGATGAAACATGCTACCCACTTCTTGACAGAGAAGTGATGGTTTCAAGTTGCAGAATAAGACTCACATTTTTGAAGGTGGCCAATGTCACTTGATTGTGCATATTTGTTACAAGGGCTTTCTTTTTCTTTTTTCTTCAGTTACAGTAAGAAGTGGAAGGTAAAAAGGGTTGGATTAAGGTTACTCCATCAAAAAAAATAAATGAGAAGAGAAGGAATCACAGACAAGTAGGACAGCTTTGAAAATTATTTGTTAAAGTCACTTTATTCATTAGAAGAAAAGCATGCACTAGCTAATAAAGATTCACCATTTCATGTATTATCCTCTCTTGTTCCACCATGTGCATGGAAATGTTTATTTTATGTGATGTTTGTTAGATTCAAAATAAACCAAATATGTGTATATGTATGTCTGTATAGAATTTGAGGAGGCAAGCACTAACTACACTGGTAAATGTTTAACAATCATCTCTCCGGGCAGGGGGGCGATATGCACACAATATACTTTGTTTATTCTGCACTCTTAACATTTTCTCCATTGCTTTCTTAAATCTAAACAGTTATTTTAAAAATGTCAAGTCCTGATTTGTAGTGTTTGCTGATTTCTGAGGTATAAATTCTGACACCAAAAATTTACCAATTGTCTCTCTTGAGCCTGCATGAGCTGGCTCCAGCATCCCCTTGAATAACTCCCATCTATATATAGCTCTGAGCTCCAGCCTTCTGAGGGAAGTACAGCAAGAATCACTGTCGTTTCCATTTTATAGATATGGAAAATAAGACACAGGTTCATTGGCATGCCTGCAATCCCGTTTCTAACAAGTGGTGGAGGCAAGAGCCCACCACGGGCCTCCTTGCATTGGGTCCAGTGCTGATGCTGTTACACCAGGCTGCCTGTATCTTAGGGTGGAGTCCTCTAAGGACAATTGGGGATGAAGTTTAAGAAGGAAAAGGGGGTGCTCAATGAAGTACAACAGTGGCTTGTGATTTCACCAGTGGGGAATCATATGCATCAGCCACTGAGGCAGATTTCTCCTCTCTGACTTAGCAGAAGGATGTTATCTCCTTGCAGCCTTCCTGATGAGGTCACCTCAATACATTTAGCAAAGCTGATGGCATAACAGCCATCATTCATATAGCACTTTAAGGTTTCCGGAGCAAACCTTACTACCTCATTTGATCAACAACCCTTTGAGGGAGGTAGTATTATTAACCCTATTTTACAGATGAGTTCATTGAAACTGAGAGGGGTGACTTGCCCAGGATTACACAGCTAATTAGTGCGTGCGACCAGATTCAAACTGGGGTCTTCTTGATTCTGAGTCCAGCATTTTATCCACTTAGTTACCTCAGAGGACAGATGCACAGTTTGTTACTGAGCCAGGTCCTGGAGCCTTTCCAGTTTAATGGGTCTGCTGGCCAAGCGCTCCAACACAAGGCACCCAAGGTCACCTCTATGCCACAAGAAAGCATCAAAATATGAAGGATGGCTTTAGTGGAAGATTTTTGCCTGGCAGAAATGGTATCCTAGGGACAGCTGGTGCAGGGGCAAGGGAGTTTGGGGAAAATCACTCTCCTATGAACCAAGCCTATTCAAAAGCTGGCAAACAAAACTCATGCTCACTAAAACACCATGTTGAATGCTTATGGGGTCAAGACTAGTGGAGGAGGGGACAAGAAACCCCGATCTGATGCTTGATAGCTTAATCTACCTGCAGCTCAATTTCTTATCTATAGAATAGCGATAACCACACTCCTGCTATCTGCCCCACAGATTTGTTTCAAGGAAAGTCCTTTGTCATGCAGTCAGGCAGTGCCTACTTAGTACACTGTGCTAAGGGCTGAGGACAGAAATAAATAAAAGAAAGACAGTCCCTGGCTTCAAGTAGCTTAGAATATAATAAGGGAAGACAACACACTTGAAAGTCGAATAAAGGGAAGGAGAAGGTACCCTGGGAGGTATATGGAGGGGGGCATGCTGGAGTCTAGTCTAAAAAATGCTGCTGGTAGGAAATGTTGAGTCAGCTGGTCTGTGAGCCCTCTTTAAATGGAGGCTTTGGAAGGAGTTCTTTGCTTCATCCTACAGGCCTCCAATCAGAGCAGTAAAGTATACCTGGGTGCTGAAGAGGTATATCAAAGCTGAGGATGAGTTTCCTGGGAGCATGATCATGGTGGAGTCCAATCCAATAAATGCATCTGGTGGGCGACATACGCCTTAAAGTGAGGTCTGGATCTCCTTGTGACCTGGCAGCATCTCGTAATCTGTTCCATTCAGAGGACTGTGGGAGTTGCTGAGCAAGTCTATCAAAGAAGTTTTATTATTAGTAAATGGTAGGAAATTACCAAGAGCAGACCTGTCATGAAAAATTGACTTAAAAAAACTTTCAATTTTCACACACGATCCTTTCCTATATTTCCATCCTTGCCTCATTTTTAAGATAAATGCTTAAACTTCAGATACAAAAGCTGAAAAGTGCCAGCTGGGAATAACTAGTTGAATAGGGTCCACCTGCCTGCTAACTAAAGGGAATGGGATTGCTAGGCTGCTTTGGCCTAGAGAAAGCCTGTAAGTCTGCATTATATCTATATTCTGGTCTAAGATAAATAGAAGAATACATACTTAGAGCTATGTAGTTGGAGACTCCAGCTCTTAGCACAATGCCTGGCAAATACTGGCATGATTGACACATAATCAGCTGTTTAAAAAACTTTTTTTTTCAAAGACATGAAGGGAACAATTGAAAGGCAGTGAGGAATAGGGGAAAGAGTCCTGAGCCTGGAGTCCAGAGACCTGGATTCATATCCAGCCTTGGACAATTTCGTCCCCATGAGCAAGTGACATAACCTCTCTAAAACTTAGTTTCCTCATTTATAAAATGGGATAATAATGCTTGTTCTATACCTGTCTCACAGGGTTGACAGGAGAAAAAGGCTTTGTAAATCTTAAGGTACTATTAAATAGGAATTATTATTATCACTACAGCCTGATCAACGAATCAAATGAAGTTTATTAAGCTCCTCCACAGGGGCCAGAGCACTCTGCTAGGCACCAGGAGAGATACAAAGTTTAGATAAGATCCAGTCTGTACCTGAAGGAGTTTACCATTTTCGTAGGAGTATACCTGTGTAGATCCCTGTAATCCCCAATGTCACATGTTGCGTTGTTGTTATTTGTCCTTCATTCTCGCAGAAGACCATGGTATCAGGGAGGTGATGCCATGACGTGCAAGTGAATTAGATTTAAGTGAAGGAGCGCTGTGCAAAGTCACCGGCCTTACTTTCTCCTCCACAGGTATCTGGGTCCAGGGGGGAGATATAGATCAGGACAACCGCATTAGAGTGTTATAAAACACAGTATTCTACAAGGTCCAATTGGGAAAGTTGTTGGGATCAGGGAAGGCTTTCAGAACGTATCATTTGAGTTGGTCCTTAAAGGATGGGCAGGGGTTCAACAATCAGAGGTAAGAAATGAAGGCATTCTGGGCAGAGGGAGCAGTCTGAGTAAAAGTAAAGATATGTAAGGGCACAACCACCTGTTTAAGGCAACAGGGGGATGGAGCACAGAGCATGATAGAAAGTATTATAAGAAAAGTTCCGTCTCTGGTGGCCATCCAATAATGTTTTGTTCGCTACTCTCACAATAGGAGGACCTTAACATCAGCAAAAGAGTATAAACTTGGTTAAGATGAAGAAATAACGAGTCTGTTTTGAACATGTTTAAATTTGAGATGCCAGTGGGGCCACCTCAAGGGAACATGCCTGGTAGACGGCTGGAGACCTGAGTTCAGAGTAGACTAGAGGTCAAGATTGGATAGAGAGGTCTGCAAAGAGGTGGTTAGTCAAACCCTGGAGGTGAGTGGTCTTTGCCAAGGGAGAGTCTAGGGAGACACAAGAAGAGATCTAAGGACATACACTAGTGAACCATATAGAGCAAGGCTTCCAAAAGAGGATATGAAACGGAGCAGAAGTGCTTGGAGAAGTAGGATGAGCATAGTAGTACCTTTTACCCAACATCATCCAGCCAGGGAGTGGCCAAGCATGACCTAGAACATTTGGACTCCAAGGGTCAGCAAGCTTCCCACTCTCTCTGCTATTTCGTAGAATCTTATGTCTTTGAGTGCTTCTTAATTATAACAAGAGATTTCAGAACTTTTGTTTTATGTCTCCATAGGTACTTTTATATTTTTTAATGTAACAAATCCATTTTTGGTGTTGTTTCCATATTTAGAAGATAATCTGCTGAAACTCTAATGCTTTGATGAGAATACACCAACTTGGGACATCTTCAATCTCTATGTCCTAATGAATACTTATAAAGTGCTCAGCACATAGTAGATGCTTGACACATAGTAGATGCTTCATAAATGCATGTTCCTTCCCCCCTCACATAAAAAAACCTTTGAATTAGATGTTTAATAGTAGAGAAATATTAGCCAAATGTTTATTCATTTTTTTACAAAGTTCAGTGTGACCTAGACCTAAGAATGGACTTCTTCCCAAGTTAGTCAGTTAATATTTATTAAGTGTCTACTATGTCCCAGGCTCTGTGCTAGGCACTGAAGATATACAAAAATGCAAAAGACAGTTGCTGTCCTCAAAGAGCTCACAGTCTAATGGAGGAGATAACATGCACACAACTTTGTACAAATAAGTTACTTAGAGGATAAAAGCTAGAAGATGGAATTGGAGATGGAGAGTATTCCAAGACCCCAAGACAACTACTTGGAAAAGATCTGTTTAACATTCAGGGAGCGCTGTTAATTTTTTTTTAAAGAGAAGACTTTCCATAAAATGATACATCAACTTTATTGTTTCTTGAAACATTTTATTAAAAAAGAGAGGTTTAACAAAGTTTATTTAGTTTTTCAAACTGGTAAATCACAGAATTGCTCTTCAGGATATGGAAAAATGCAGAAAGGCCCTACTGTCACTGGTAATCATCATGAAAATGCCTGTCTTTCAGCACCAAATCACAATTGCCCTAGCCACTGTGAAGAGTACTGAATAGACATAGATGGAGCCTCTACTCCCTAAGAGCTTACAACCTAAGAAATGCTGGACACATGGCAAGAAGGGAGAGGAAGATGGGATGGGAGGGAAATGAAATGTTAACAATAAAAGCAGGAATGGAGCAAAATAAGATTTACTCTTAGGGCTCAGTAATTTCCCCAAAAGTGAGATTAGAAGATGGCAGGCAGAGTAGAGTAGAATCATAGAATATTATAGCTGGTTGGACTTTAGAGATCACTTATTGCAGCTATCTAATTATGCAGATACCAGCAAATGAAGGCCCACGAATGTGAAATGTTTGACTAACTTGCACAACTGGCTAACTCTTTCCTAAGGCTTTAGTGGTAGTGTTGAGGCTGATACGCCCAGGACTGGCTGTATTCAAGCTCCAGGGTTGTTTTCATTGATCATCTCTAATATGCTCAAATGAAAAGAACTTCAAGTAACATGAAAGACTGTATATGTGGTTGGAAGGAGATGCCTATGTATTAGCCCACATAGGTACATGAGCCCAAGAAGGCCTGAGTATGGAAGAAAATTGGACCCACCTAAGCACTTCCCCCACTGGCTCTTCTTGTGGAGTAAACATAATGTCACTTTGAAGAAGTCAGCCAAGAAGATAAGGTTGGCCACTAGATCTGTGTTGCTCAAGCTAAGCATTTTCTCATCAAGACATGACAGTGAATGGAGGAGAGGAAGCATCCCATACATGTAGCTGACCAAGTGACGGGAAAACCTGCTCTGGGAGAAGTGGGAGGAGAGCATTCAAGGGTTATGCTCTTTTTACTGTTTTTCACTCTTCCTCCCTCCCTCCCTTTCTTTCTTTTCCTTTCCTTGTTTCTTTCTTTTTCTTTCTGTCTTTTTTCCTTCCTTCCTTCCTTCCTTCCTTCCTTCCTTCCTTCCTTCCTTCCTTCCTTCCTTCCTTCCTTCCTTCCTTCCTATCTTCTCTTCCTTCTTTCCTTTCTCTTTCTCTCTCTTTCTTGTTCAAGTCGTCTTGCACGGAATAATTAATATGAAAATGTTTTACATGATTGTACATGTATAACCTATATCTGATTGCTTACCATCTCAGGGAGGTGGGGAAGGGAAGGAGAGATAGAATTTGGAACTCAAAACTTTTTTTTAAAAAACCCAACAAATGTTAAAAATTGTTTTTACATGTAATTGGGGGGAAATTATCATTTAAAAAAAAGAAAAAAGTTATGCTCTTCGTACTCTTTTCTCCTCTTCCTCCCATCATCCACAAAGGACAATAAGCAGCTTCAGTCACCGGGAGCTGGGCGCAGGTGAGTCCTGCCCAGAATTCCTCCTGTCCTGATTCTGGTCTTCCTCGTTGTCATCTATTCTTTTTATTTCTCTCATCTGCTCTGGAGGTTCCTGGTAGTTCTCTCGATCCCTGAAAGTCGGCGAGGGGAGAAGGAATTATTATTGGTTTCAAATACCATTACTATTGTCATTCCTCACAAGTAGATTGCCTTGTTAGACACCTGACTGTTGGTCTTAAGAAGAGTTGGGACAATACTCTTCAACCCAGAGATTTGCTGTTAGGCATATAAGCCATGAAGGCCAGTGCTAAACATTAGGGCCCCATACATTTATATTGTTGGGCAACAGTGAGGACCTAGCTTAGCCACCTTGGTACTGGAATTCAAGACTTTCCAGGGGGAATTTTCAGGGCCAGATCGGTAGACAGGCCTAGAGGGCTTTGCTTATTCCATGCTCAGAAGAGAGACCATGGGCTTCACCGCACACCTGGGGATCCATTCATTCATTGATTCATTCCACAAACCTTTGTTTGTCAAAATGGCAGCAATCTCTATCCTTAAAGTAGAAACACCTCCAGAGAGGCAAGAAAAGTAAAGACTGTTAAGGTAAGATACTTTACAAACCTTTTTTCATACTTTATAAACCTTTTCCCAAGAGGAAGCAGCCTGTTATGGGAAGGAGATGGAGCAAGTAGAAGAAAATTCTTTGGATTATTTTGCAAACAAGCTTTAGAGCTGGAAGATTGTCTAATGGCTAGTTGGTGCTAATCTAACCCAACTTGCTCATTTTCCAAATGAAATAACTAAGACTCAGAGAGAATTCATGGTTTGCTCAAGGTCACAGAGTGTAAGCAGAATGAATGAAAAAGCATGGGCTAGGCCCTGTGCTGAGCTCTGGGGACAGACAAAAATACATATCTAGAATATCTCCTCTTCCTCATCTCCCACATCCTGGCTTCCCTGGCTTCTTTCAGTCCCAGCTAACATCCCACCTTCTACAGGAAGCCTTTCCTGTTCTGGCTTAAATCCAGGGCCTTCCCTTTGATGATTATTTCCAATTCATCCTGTGTGTAGCTGTTGCATGTTATTTCCCCCATTAGATTGTAAGCTACTCAAGGGCAAGAACTACTTTTTTTCCCCTTTCTTAGTATTCCTAGCACTTAGTAGGTACATAATAAATGTTTGTTGACTTGAGCAGCAAACAAGACAGTTCCTGCCCTTGAGAGCACATAAAGGGAAACTAGAAAAGAGTGGGGTATGAAGCATGTTTGGAAATGGCTAGGAACCTGGGTCTTCTGACTCCATATCGGCCGCTCTTTCTGCCATACAGCCATGGGGCTACTTGTAATGTTGGCCCATCCTCTTTCCCTCCACAAGTTCCATAGAGAAATGGTATCACTCACGGCCTCTCGCTGTCTTTTTCCTTCTCACTCCTACAGCAACAACAGTATGCAATGATGATGATGATGATGAGGGCAGCAACCACGCCTCCCGCAATCCCAGCATACAGGGCAATGTTCATTGAGGCTGTGAGGGGGCAAACCAGATGGTTCAGCTGAATATCCAGAACACCCCCCACCCCCACCCCCCACCCCCAACCCCCACTGGAAAGCACCCAGCCTTGACCATTTTTACTCCTGTGGAAGCACTCAACATTAATAGCATTGCCACAGCTTAGCAACCAGTCGGGTATAGTCTACTGGGTATGACTCCTACAGTTGCCCTGGGCAGATGAGGAACAGGAGAAGCACAGGAAGCCAGGAAAATCATATCAAACCCAGCATCCAACACGTACTAGCTGTGTGACCCTGGGCAAGTCACTTAACTCTGTTTGCCTCATCTATAAAATGAGCTGGAGAAGGAAATGGCAGACCACTCCAGTATCTTTGCCAAAGAAAACCCCAAAATGGGGTCACAAAAAGTCAGACACGACTGAAAAATGACTTAACAACAAGACCCTGGGCAAGATACTTAACCTCTGTCTGTGTCCGTTTCTTTATCTGTAAAATGGGAATGACGATCGTACCTACCTCCCAGGGTTATAGTGAGAATAAAATGAGATAACATCTGTAAAGCACTTTGAAAGCACTTAAAAGGGATAATGATGATGATGATTATTAATTAGCACAGCAGGGAACAAGCATACCCAAGCCTTTCTAATCAGTCCTCGTGACAGCTCCTGCCCATATTGATACCCTGCCTTTCTCTTCTGGCCTTGCCATCCTTCACTCCCTTTCTCCCTCCCTGGATGAGCTCTTACCAAGCCGGACAGCAACAGTGATATTGCAGGACTCGGTCCCCATCTCATTGGCAGAGGTGCAGATGTAATAGCCAGACGTATCATCGGAAATGTTTTTCAGAAGCAGGGTCATTCCTGTGGCTGGGAAAGAGGAAAAGGTCAAGGTGAGAAGAGAAGCTGTTCAGCCTGGGATCGAGAACATTTTACTCAGTGAAATGACTGGTGCTTAATGGATCTTTTCTTTTTTAAAAATACTTTTTTCCAATTACATGTGAAAACAACTTTTAACATTTTTCTTTAAAGTTCTGAGTTCCAAATTCTTTCCCTTCCTCTCCTGCCCCCTCGTTGAGAAGGGAAGCTTTTTGATATAGGTTATACATGTGCAGGTATGCAAAACATATTTCCATATTAGTCATGTTGTGAGAGAAAACATAGACCAAAAACAAAAAAAAACAAACCTAAGAAAAAATAAAGTGAAAACAAAAAGTATGCTTCAATCTGCATTCAGACTCCATCAGTCCTTTCTCTAGAGGTTGATAGCATTTTTCATCACAAGTCCTTTGGAATTGTCTTGAATCATTGTATTGCTGAGAATATCTGTCATTCACAGTTGATCATTGTACAGAATTGCTGTTACTGTGTATACTGTTCTCCTGGTTCTGCTCGCTTCACTCTGCATCAGGTCATGTAAGTCTTTCCAGGTATTTCCGAAAGCATCCTGCTCATCATTTCTTATGGCACAATAATATTCCATCACAACCATATACCATAACTTGTTCAGCTGTTCCCCAATTGATAGACATCTCCTTGACTTCTAATTCTTTGCTACCACAAAAAGAATTGCTCTAAATATTTTTGTATGTGTAGGTCCTTTTCCTTTTCCTTTTTAAAAAATCTTTTTGGGATACAGACCTAGTAGCGGTATTCTGGATTAAAGGGTATACACAGTTTTATAGCCCTTGGGACGTAATTCTAAATCACTATCCAGAATGGTTGGGTCAGTTCCCAGGTCCACAACAGTGCTTTAGTGTCCCCGTTTTCCCACATCCACTCCAATATTTGTCATTGTCCTTTTCTCTCAGAGTAGCCAATCTGATAGGTATGAGGTGGTACCTCAGAGTTGTTTTAATTTGCATTTCTGTAATCAATAGTGATTTAGAGCATTTTTATATGACCATAGATAGCTTTGATTTCTTTATCTGAAAACTGCCTGTTCATATCCTTTGACCATTTATCAATTGGGGAATGACTTGTATTCTTATAAATTAAACTCAGTTCTCTCTGTGTTTATCTCTTTATATATATATATAGCTATTAGAGAAACTTACTGTAAATTTAGTTTCACAGTTATGATTACCAACTGTGTATTTCCCTCCAATTTATTTCCCCCCATTTATCCTTCTCTCTCTCTCTCTCTCTCTCTCTCTCTCTCTCTCTCTCTCTCTCTCTCTCTTCACCCCCCCCACCCTACCCTGTCCCTCCTCAAAAGTGTTTTGCTTTTGACCACTACCTCCCCCAACCTGCCCTCCCTTCTATCAGCCCCCACCTTCTTCATGGATTTTTTCATTTAATGCTTACTGAGTGGCTTAAGGGAAAAGTTTTGAGGATCAATGGACAGATAGATATCTGCGTCGAAGACCATTACCAGTAGCCAGTTTCCCTCCCTTGTCCATCGAACACCTTCCCCCCACCCCAACCTTGTCATAAACATACACATACTGACAACTTATACCAAGAAGCAGAGTGGTGCGATGAAAGTAGATTCCTGGATTAGCAGTCAAACCCTGGATTCTAGTCTGGGGTCTACTACTTACTACCTATGAAGCCTTGAACAAGTCCAACTTTTAGTGCCCATTTCTTCATCTATAAAATGATAATAATAATACTTATATTCCCTGTTTCACTGGGTTGTTGTGAATGTGAAAGTGTTCATAAAACATGCTACAAATTTAAGCTTTTATTATTACTTGTCTAATCTCCCTTGGCTAAATTCATACAGAAGTCTAATGGGGGTGGTTTAGGTGGGACAAACATTCAGAGCTATAAGATTCTACTCACAGGTAGGGTATCTGGAGCACTTAAACACTTAATGCTCCATTGTTAATGGGGAAATATCTTCATTGCCACCTCAGAGATGAAACCCAGACTGTGTCAGAAAGAACTCATCATCAGAGCCTTTCTTGAATTGTAAGACTGATCCCCTAGGCATTACCAGGGAGGCACTAAGCAGTTACAGTGTGTAGTCAGGGAAGGGAAGGGAAAATACAGGTACAACACATAGCTTCCCTAACTATGTTCCCACAAGTCTGTGTATCATATGGAGAGAGACAGAAACACCCACATTGGGAAAGTCTCCTCAAGTTCCCAAACAATACAGCAGCCATGTCTCCAACACTGAAAAAGCTTTTACAGTCATCCTTTCTACATCACGGGGGTTGAGGGCATGGCACCCCCTCGATCTGTAAAATCAGCATAAAAGTTTTTGGCCTTCTCTTCATACCAGAGAAGAAGTCTGAATTTTTCCTTTTCCTTTTATGGATGTTCACAGTACCTTATTGTAAAATTCGGGTTGATATTACACAATACTATATGCATTTCTGAGTTTCTAAACTTTTTCTGTGTTATCCGTTGGCCTTTGTGTGTCGTCTGTGGCTTCCATAAAACTCCCCCCAAAATTCCCATTTAATTTCTTATGACGACCCGGGATATATTGAAACCTTGATGGGAAAAGTCATGATGTGGAAGAGATAACTATTTCCTGACCTTATCTTTGGAAATATAATTTCCCAAAGCTCTAGTATGGATTAGCTCTTGGTTTTGCTCCCATTACACTAGAGGGAGTGGCCTCAGAGATGTGACTGGTCCTATTGTCCTGTAAACTACCCCTGAAGTCACTATCCACAACTAAAAGTAGCTGTTCTCCAAATCTAGGAACAATCTGTCCCTTCCTTTGCTACTACCTCTGGCCATGGTGCTGACGAATCAAACACCTCTCCATTGGTCCTCTACCATTTACTAGAGAGTGTGCTAGAGAGGAAAGGAACTAGAAGCGGAGTCATCAGATCTGCGTTTGCATCCTAATTCTGTGTGCCTGTGGGCAAATTAAATAACCTTTGTGTGCCTCAATACATTAATCTACAGAATAAGGGGAATCATACTTTCTCTACCCAAGATCATAAGTTTTTTTGTTTTTTTCAGAGCAAAAAGGGACTTTGGAAATCATTTAATTCAACCTCATTATTCTATAGATGAGGAAAATGAGTTCTAAAGAGGTGAAATTGACTTGTCCCAGATCACATAGCTACAAAATGCCGGAGGCAGAATTTGAACTCACAACTTCTGAGTCTGGATGTTCTACTATCCCATGTACTAACCTTATAGGTAGGTAAAGATTCACTGGCCTTGAGGAGAGTGTTGCTTTATAAATGTTAGATCACTATATAAATGTGTTGTTATTATTCTTATCCATGTGACCTTAAACAATTCAGTTAAGTTCTCTGGGCCTTTGTTACCTCTTCTGTACAATAGGGATATAATACCTTTACTCTCTTTTCCTGATTCAGGTATGTTATTTTATTGGTGTAGAGAATTACAGATAAGGAAACTCTTCCTAACAATGCAGATATAGCATTCGGTAACTCTGATTCTTGAAAAGTTGTCGGTACATTGAGGGAATAGATTGTTTGCCCAGAGTCACACAATCAGAATATATCAGAGATGGGACTTGAACTCAGGGCTTCTTGATTCTCAGGCTAACTCTAGAAGCACCATGGCATGTCACTGTATCACCTACCTGAATTTGAAGGGCTCTACTCAATCTTCTTCCCTGCATCTCTGCCTGATGATCATTTGAGGCCACTTCTTGCTTTAAAATCTTTTCAATTTTTTTTAATAACAAGACGAGGGAAAGGTATTGGGAAACCTCCCTGCCTGGGCTAATTCACAGTTGCAAAGAGTTATAGTCCAGAGATATGACTCGTAGAAAGATAGATCTATCTATCTATCTATCTATCTATCTATCTATCTATCTCTAGATAGATCTCCATTTAGCTCTATCTAGATACATATATATAATTAGCTATAGATATCTTAATCTCTGTCTATATCTCTATCTATCTATCTATCTAGTTCTATCTCTGTCTATAAATATATCTCTATCTATCTCTATCCAGTTGTTGTTCAGTCCCTTCAGTCATGAAACTCTTTATGACCCCATTGGAGTTTTCTTGGCAAAGATACTAGAATGGTTTCCCATTTCCTTCTCCAGCTCATTTTACAGATGAGGAAACAGGCAAACAGGGTTAACACAGCTAGTAAGTATCTGAGGCCAGATTTGAACTCAAGTCTTCCTGACTCCAGGCCCTGTTCCCTGTTTTCTATCCACTGTGCCACCTAGATACCCAATATATCTAGAGCTACATATTATCCTTACATTTCTCTCTCTCTCTCTCTCTCTCTCTCTCTCTCTCTCTCTCTCTCTCTCTCTCTCTCTCTCTCTCTCCCTCTCTCCCTCCCTCCCTCCCTCCCTCCCCTATACCTATCTCTACATCTATAGATATCTCTATCTCTTCTTCAATCTCTCTATTTATCTATTTTTCTATATTATCTACCTAAACTTCTATCTAAATATCTGTCTATCTATCTATCTATCTGTCTGTCTGTCTCTTTGTCTGTCTGTCTGTCTATCTACTCTGTGCTGGGGGTCAGTTTAGAGTAAAATTCTCCAACTTCTATGACAGTTCCTGAGCAGATGATGCCTTGCTGTAGGTTCTGCTGCCATCTAGTGTCTGTAATCTAAATATGAGACTCTTTACCCAATTCAATGAACCTGAAATGAGCTGAGAGTCCAGGGGATGTCAGGCCAGTGTTCTAGGACCAGAATTTGGCAGAACTCCAAGGTAAAATATCCATAATCAGAGGTATTCTATGGGACAACTCATTAGAAGAGAGTTTGAGATGTAGCTGGAGGTGGAGCTCAGAGACCAGCTGCCCCTTTCTTATACTCTATATTTTGGGGTGTAATGAGACTAAAATGAGATAATGGATGTAAATCACTTTGCAAACCTCAAAGTGCTATATAAATGCAAATGATTATTATTATTTATTAGCCTTCAATCTGGTGATCTTTTCATTTCCTAAGTCCTTTATCGCATTCCTGCTGAGCTCAAGCAATGTTTAGAGAACAACACACAGGGGTGTATTGGTAAATGTTTAATAAAACTCTGAAAAAAAGTACGCGCACACTTTCAGGTTTAATCTGCACTATTAACACTTTTTAAGGTCTAGACAATTAAAAAATAATAAATGAAGGCCTGATTTGTAGTTGATTGCCAATTTCTGAAGTATAAATGCTCACGTTGAAAATTAAACAAGGGGTTCTCTCTAATGGATTAGAGCTACCTCTAGCACTCCCTGTCTATACCCTCCCCTCAAGCACCAGAGAACATAGCTGAGTATCTTGTGGGCTAGTCTGACTCTACTTAACCCAGTTTCCCTAAGCACCATCAGGTATTATGGGTATCATAGTCCAACTCCACCAAGAAAGAAACATCTCCACGTGGTGCTGGCTTTGATGCCCCAGTCTAGAGAGGGGTTTGTGATAGTTCCCAAAAAGATGTAATTAGAATGAGATTGGGGAATGGCTGAGTGAATGATGGTATATGAATATAATGGAATATTATTGTGCTATAAGAAACAATGAATCAATGAAAAGGGTAGTTTCAGAGAAACCTGCAAAGACTTTTATGAACTGATAGCAGAGTGATATGAGCAGAACCAGGAGAACAATTTATACAACAGCAGAAATATTGTAAAGATGTAAACAACTTTGAAAGACTTGGGGACTCTAATCAATGCAATAACCAACCATGATTCCAGAGGACTGATGATAAAGAATGCTGTCCACTTTGTGACAGAGGGATGATGGACTAAATATGTAGAATGAGATACATGTTGCTTATTATGGTCAATTTAGGATTTTTTTTGCTTTATGCATATTTGGTGCAAGGGTTTTCTTTTTTATTTTTCTGGGCATGGAGTGGGAGAGAAAATAAATGCTTGTTAATTAAAAATATGAAATCTAATTTGAAAAATGTTGGATATTACTATTGCCAAGGGCCTAAAGAATGAAGAGATGGAATGGAGCCACCACTAGCCTAAGGAATGAAGAGGTGGGATTTAGCCACCATGGGCACAACCCATGAAGGAGGGACTCAGGAACAGAATGGTAGTGGTGCTATGGAAAAGGGACTCTTGTTGAGAGGCTTTGTGGTCTGCTGGATAGAGAGCCAACTTTGGAATTAAGTTGATTTAAGTTTTACTTCTGATTTATACTGGCTGTGTGACCCTGGGCAAGTCACTTAGTCTCTGTATCTTGAGTGACAAAAGTGGCAGAATGCTTGGGTGTAGCCAGTGATCGAGGGAGCTCCCTAAACAGTAAAAATCACAGCACCAAACCAAAGAAAAGGAGAAGAAGGAAGAGGAACTTGACAGATACACACCATTCCCATGAAGAATTCCCAAAAACACAGAGGATGCAGAATGGTATAACAGGAAAAATACTGGGCTAAGAATCAAGAAATCTGGGTTCCAATGTGTGACCCAGCCATAGATCAGTTTTTTCATCGGTAAAAGGAAGGGGCAATTGGACTAGATGAGGTCGCTTCCATCTCTGAGAGCCTATAATGTTATGAAACAATGGACCTTGCTGGCTCTGGAATAGATTTGGGTTCGAATCCCATCTCGGACACTTTATACTTGTGTGAACTTGGATAAATCACTGAGGCTCCCTGGGCCTCAGCAACTCCTCTGTAAAGTGAGGGGATCAGATTTAATGGCCTCTAAGGTTCCTTCCAACTTTAGTCTAGTTCTATGAACTAGAAACAAGCCATTGCTGCTGCGATGTGGCCACCTTGTGGACAACAAGACAAATGACATTGTTATGCAGAGCTCCCCTTTTCCCATGTGAACGACTCTCTTAAATATCCATCTACCTGTTCTAGGCATAACTATCAAGCCAACCAAGCTTATCCTTATATCCCTCTCCCCTCCTTTTCTTCTGTCACTCAGTAGCTTCATGTTCTCTGCCCATTCATTTTGGTTCTAAATCCATTAACTGTACCCAGCTGATATCTCTTAGCCAATCAACAAACATTTATTAAACTTTTACTATATGCCAGGCACTATGATAAACACTAAAGAGACAAGTAATACCTATTCTCAACGACTTCCTATCTCTCCATCTTGTATAGAAATATAACATGAGAGATTTTGTCAAATACCTCCCTGAAAGCTTTAAATGCCACATCTAAGACATTCCCTCTGATCTAGTCTAATAATTTCTTGATTTCCAGTCAAATCCACAAGCATTTATTAAATGCTTACTAGGTGCCAGGCAATGTGCTAAATGCTGGGAATACAAAGAAAAGCAAAAATGATCCTGGCCTTCAAAAACTCACAGTCTAATGGGAGAGACAAAATACAAACAACTCGGGAACCTAGGGAGTGAGCACTCCAGTGTCTGACCGCAGATGGCCCCTCTTGATGCAATAACTCATAGATACCTGATGATGAGAGTGGCCGTTCCTTGTTCTGGATGTCAAAGCTCTTCCAGCTGTACTGGGGAGTCGGGGATCCCTCTTTGGATTCGCATTTTAGCTGGATGTCATTCCCATATGTAGTTTCCCCCTCAATGCTGCAGTCTGGTTTGGAGGGGGGCACTGCAAAGAAGGAAAAGACAGGGAATATCATGTTCTGTGAGTCTGTGAAAGGACCAGGTAGACCATTATGTATAATATGCCCTCCTACCCCAATCTTCACCCTACTGACACTGATCACATATTCATTCAGTCAACAAAGATATATTAAGTGCCTACTATGTACTGTGCTAAGCACTTCAAAGAAAGGTAAAAGATAGTCCCTGCCTTCAAGGAGCCCAGAGTCTAATGGGGGAGACAACATACAAACCACTAGGTATCCACAGAGTAGATGGAAGGGAATCTGAGATACAGCACACAGATGGCTATTAATCCAGTCAGAACATGAAAGTGTAGTAAGAAATACATGACCAGAGTCTGGACAAGTCATTGGTGTGCCCAACGCAAATTTTGAAGATTGTATTTCCCATGGGTTACTCTTGATTGGAGAGTTTGAGCCTTTGCCATAATTCTGGAGTGGGAGGGTGTGGTGTTAGTGGAAAGAGCATCGAATCAGGACTCAGAGGACCTCCTCCTGCCACTGATTATCTACATGACCCTGAACAAGTCACCACCTCTCTGGGCCTGTTTTTCTAACTGTAAAAATGAGGGCATTGAATTAAATGATCTTTAGGGTTTCTTCTAGCTCTGAACCTACGATCTCACAAACCTCACTTAATACAAAATAAGTGCCTACACGTCACTGGGAAGAGAATCTTCTAAAATTAAAAAAAGTGCATTTATAAAAAGTTAGATTAAAAGTGGCAATCTCAACAGGTAACGACCCCTAATTGTGGGATTTAGGGCTGGCAATGACTTTGGCAATGATCTTCTAGTCCAAAACTTTCATTTTACAGATGAGAAAACCAAGTCTCAGGGTCTTGATTAATGAAATGACAGAGCCAGGATTCAAAGTTAGGTTTATATAGTAGAAAGAACATTAGCCCTGTAACCAAAGGACTTGGGTTCAAATCACACTTCTTGTGCTACCTGTGTGACCTCAGGCAACTCACTGACCTTTCCTGGGCTTCAGTTTCCTCATCTGCACCATTGGGACAATTAAACTAGATGCTGGTTTGAGTTCCAACAGAGCCCCCTAATATCTCTGTGACCTTAAGCAACTCACTTAACTTCTCTGAGACTCAGTTTCTTTATCTATAAAAGATAATAATAACTACCATTTATCCACTAAGAGACTGGTGTTTCCTTAGAGAGTAATGATGCCAGAGAAAACAGGGTCTGTCTAGGCACAACTGTTAGATGATAGAAAGCTGGAGGGACCTCAAAGACCATCTAGTATAATCTCCCCATTTTATAGATGAGTAAACTGAGGCCCAAGAAAGTTAAGTGACTTGGCCTGAGACCATAAAAGTCATGTCAGAGGCAGGATTTGAACCTGGAACCAGTATGCTTTCCACTAGACCTCATTGCCTCCTTTAATTTAGGGGAGGCTATAAGCCTGGATAACCTCCCATAAACAGGCCATAAAAACCATGGAATAAATTCCCAGCTTTCTATAGTTCTCTTGCTCACCATCCCTTGTCATTCTAGATCTTTGCCAGTTTTACCCCCAAAGCCCTCAAAGGCCTGACTGCTTCTGCTACATCACCAAGGCTACCGCTTCCAGGATTGAGGAAGATGGCCACTGTCATGTTTGTACCCAATATTGTGCCTCTCCCCCACTGTGTTCCCCTGCCAGTTCCCTCCAACCCCTCCATTTTTGCCTGGGCCTTGGGGTGAGACCTACTCTGGGGGTGTTGTTACACCAGAGGGACATAGCCAAAACTCTAAACTCAACTAGGAAGGACCGTCAACTATCCCATGTAAGCCAGGCATTTAAAAACCACCCTTTGACACAACTAAGAGGCAGATCTGTGAATAGTGAATGAGAATCCTACAGCCTACCCACACTTTGGGTCAGCTCACCCCCAGTCTATACCACCCTACTCCCTAGCCCAGCAGCTCTCCTGATTTCTGTCCCCTATCCCCTCCACCTTGCCTGCACTTCTGGTACTTGCCCTGGGAGCTAGAATAGTTAGTTGTGGCTCTGGTTCTCATTTAAGGATGTATTTACTTTCTTCAAGCCTAAATCTTTATCTCTGTGACTTCTACCCGTTAATCCTAATTCTGTTCTCTGAGGCCACGCAAAACAAAAGGCTAATCCTCTCAACCACTTGAATCCACCTACGATATTTCTCTTAAATCTTTCCTCCAGGCTAAACATCCCCAGATTCTTCAGCCCATCCTCGTACAGCACCATTTCAAATTCTCCCAGCATTATGTGTTGTCTGGGTCTGCTTCAGCATCCAGGGGACACTGTTCACTCAGTAATGTTCCCTTGGTGACTCACATTTGTTATTGTAGAGCTCAGAAACCTCAGATAAAAGGGTTCCATCTCAGTGTTCTCTTAAACAGTGGCCTGGGGAACCCCTATTAATCAACTAACAAGTATTTATAAAGCGCTTCCAATGTACCGAGCCCTATGCTAGGCTCTGGGGGAACGAATGAAACCAAAGAATGAAACCACCACTGCTCTGAAGGGGCTCGAGAGGCAGCAAATATATATATGGGTACATAGAGAATATGTGCAAATAAATACTTCAGGAGAAGGTACTTAGGAGGGCACTAGCTGTTGGGGGGAACAGGAAAGGCTCCATGATTGAGCGGCATCTTGGTGGAAGAGAATCTGTGAGGGGAAGGTGAGGAGGAATGATGGATGACCCACACAAAGGGACATGGAGTTCCTGGTATGAGGAACAGAGATCGGTTTGCTTGGTATAAAGAGTAGGAGAGAGGGAGTAAATGTAACGAAACTGAAAAGATAGGTTAGGGCTAAACACGGCCGGGGGGAATTCTGGGAAGATGGAGAAGTAGGTCAGAAAATTGCAAGTTCTCTAGATTTCCTCCACAAACAAGACAAAATAGTGCCTCAAGGTGAACATAGAGCAGCAAAAATAAACCAGAGTTGGGGCAGAACAGTGGTCCTCCTGGGACAGCTGGAGAAGACCAGAGGAAGGACCGCAGGGAAGGAGGTCTAGCCAGAGTGAAGTGAAAACACCCCTAGGCTCTCTCCCTCAGCCGAAACAAGCCCTAGAGGCAGCTGGGCTGGGAGGCAGCCTCAGCCTCAGCCTCAGCCTCAGCCTCAGCCTCAGCCATAGGAATTCTCACTTTGCAGATAATGTGGGCAGTGGGACATCTGATCAGGGGAAGACTGAAGGACCCTCTGCTGCAGAGGGATGCAGGCCCAGCTGTGTTGCCCTGACACAGTCCTGAAGGCGAGAAGGAACCAGCACATGCTTGGTAAGTTCGGAAGCAGTGGGGCAGGGACACTATTGGCTGTGGACGTTTACAGGAGAGCCGAGTTCCTGGTTTTGGTGCAAGGCTACAGTCATTGGAGGATCCTCGGCCAGCAAGAGCATTTCCAGCATAGAGTGGCTGGGGGCCTTAGAGGGCTTAGACAGGGAGAGGAGTGCGAGGTTGGACCCTGGACAAAGCTCAGAAAGTAACAGTAAGAAGGACCTGAGGCCAGAAGCACCATCCCCCACACCCAGGGACTAGAGGTGACTATAATAACAAGCTGCTAAAAAAAAAATTAAGTCAATAAAAATGAGTAAGCAAAGGACAAAGGACCCAACCATACATAGCTACTATGCGGATAGAGGGGCAGGGTTCATTTTCAGAGTAGGATACTAAAGAGGAAAAAAAAGCCTCTCTTACCCCCAAAGAGTACAGTCAAATGGTCATGTGCCCAAATAGAGTTCTTGGAAGAACTTAAAAAGGCCTATAAAAATCAAATGAGAGAGACTGAGGAAAAACTAGGAAAAAAATAAGAACAATCCAAGAAAGCCAAGACAATTATCCAAACCCAACACTCTTTCCACTATTCTGTGCTGAGAAGGATCAGAAGTATCTCCGCATCAGTTACCTAGAGCATGGTGATTAGTTTTATATCAGCACAGTGTCAAGCACATAGTACATGTCTAACTAATGCGAATGTGGTTTTATTTAAAATCAGATTCCCCCTCTTAGAGGACTACTTCACCCAAACCTGTGAAAGGGAACAGGAGGATAATGGGAGTAGTCGGTGCCTCTCACCCAGAACGAAGAGTTCCATCCTTGCTTGTCTGTTTTCAGTTAAATCTCCATCAAGCATCAATAAGCATTCATAGGTCCCATTGTCATCCATGGTCAGCTGCCCGATGGAGATGGAGGCGTCATTATACATATAATCGCCTGTCAGGTTGACTCGATTTGTGTACCGATTCCCAAAGCTGTACTGGCTTGAGGAGAAGGACCATATGACTACTTGATCCTGTAAGGAACAAGAAATGTCACTAATCTCCTGCCCCACCAGGAATTCCCCGGTGCTAAGCTAGGATAGGCATCTCCCCTCCTACCAGTTGCCAACCTTGGTTCTTAGCCTTTCTAGGCCCCAGAACCTTGAAGCATGAAAGCAAGTAAAGGTCCAGAAGATGTGAAGCTGGAGGAGACCTTAAGGCATCAGTGATTGCAAGCCCCTCCTTTTACAGATAAGGAAAGTGAGTTCCAGAGAGGGAAAGCGATTTGTCAAAAGCTATCAAATAGCAGACTGGCACTGGAAGCCCAATCCTCTCCAAAAATATTTTTTTCTCTACATCACCGGACTACAGTGATGAAAAGGGCATTATCTTAGGGCACTTTTTTAGCACCTTTTACACTAGTCACATCAAGCCTTGAATTAAAGTGATTTATCCAGTCTTCTTTTTCTTAATTAGGCATTTAGTCATTCGACAAACATTATTAAGCACTTCTATTTGCCAGATGCTGGGGAAATATAAAGTTTAGATAAAACACAGTCCCGTCCTTCCTAGAGCTTACAAACCAGTAGAGGGTTAAGATACAAACACAGATAGCTATTTCTCAATATTATATAAGTTCTTTAGAGAATTGAAAAAAACAAAATTCTATCTGAAGTCTGAAGAAAAAGGTCATTTTTAGGGAGAATCTGGGAGGCTTCCTGAAGAAGTTGGCATTTGAGTAGGGCATTAAAGAAGAGAGAAGAATTGAACAGGCCGGGGACAGGACCCAAACTGTCATATTCTTCTTTCTATCCCATAATACCTAGCATAGTGCCTTGTATAATCACGATGATGATGATGATAATGATAGTTAGCATTTATGTGGCACTTTAAGGTTCTCAGAGTTCACAATAACTATTATGTTTGTATAATAATTGTAAATAATAACAATAACGGTTATGAGTCAAAGTCCAGGTGGCATGGTATTCTGGTGCCTGGAGGTAGCCTGAATGAACTAATGAATGAGTGGATGAATGAATGAATGAAAGTATGTAATAAATGTTTGTTGAATGAGTCTATCATTGAATGAACCATCCTCGGGTGCCTACAAAACCAAAAGAGGACACTTTTCCTGAAGGCTTTACTCTGTTCTATAGGCCACCACTTTACACTTTATTAAGGGTGGCTTCTCACTTTATTTAAAGACCTTCAGAGTGTGTGTGTGTGTGTGTGTGAGAGAGAGAGAGAGAGAGAGAGAGAGAGAGACAGAGAGACAGAGACAGAGACAGAGAGACAGAGAGAGACAGAGAGACAGAGAGAGACAGAGACAGAGAGAAGGAAAGAGACAGAGAAGGAAAGGGACAGAGACAGAGATAGAAACAGAGGGAGGGAGGAAGAGAGAAACATACAGAGACAGAGAGACAGAGACAGACGGACAGAGACAGACAGACAGACAGACGGACAGACAGACAGAGGGAGGGAGGGAGAGAGGGAAGGAGGAAGAGAGAATACACACTCTAGGCCCCCAGCCAGGACTACCTAAAGCAAAATTGTAAAATGAGCTCTCCTTGTCATTCCCCTTTCTCACCTTACTGTCTAGCTTTGCCCTTCCCTAGATTGCAGGCCCCAGGAAGCGGCCCCTGTCAGGAAAGAAGGCAGAGTATTGCCCTCCTTATTAGTGCTAAATTCAGCATGCAGGTACCAAGGTATTCTGCCTATGTATAATGCTGTCTCAGGTCTGAGCTTGGTGTCCCCAGGTCACCTTGCCCAACCCTTCTACTTATCTCCAGCCCTTCTCTTCTCCCCCGCTCAGAGGATGTTTGGCTTCTTACTGGAGGGTCCGTTAGAGGCTTATCCCATTGGATGAATCCACTTCTAGTTGCAACTGTTGTCTCATACAAACACTGAAGTGTGGCACTCTTCCCTTGGGCAGCTCGTAGGACCTTCGTGGGTGTCCGCACAGAGATGGTATAAGCTGTTCCCCAGACTGAAATGGAGGTAGAAAATGAGGTGAGACAAATCCATAAAACATGCCCTTTCCTCTCCATTCAAAGGAGTTCCATGTTTCTGTGAGAGTGGGGTCAATCACCCTGAGCTACTCCAGGCCGGCAGCCCCAGCAGAATGACCACACAAGAAGCAGAAAAGATAAGGAGCAAAGTAGATGGTCAGAGCTGTATCTAACATGGGAAAATTAAGGTATTGTCCCAGGATGCCAAAAATGAGGGAGGGAGGACTAAGTCCTTCCTTGGAACTTTGGAAAGAAATGACGGCTTCTTCCTTGTTTATAACAGAGAGGAAAGCCAAGAATAGTCTGACATGGGCCTTAAGTTTGGGGAGGGCAGATTTCAAAGGTTTCAAAGGGAATATAAATATTATTCTATTGACTAAAATTCTACAAGGGGAAGTCAATGTAGGAGGGATGGGAGGCCCTAAAGAATGAAATTCTGAAGATGCAAAAGGAAATAATTCTGACAAACTGGGAAAAAAAATGAATTGCCTGAAGACGTAGGTGCGGGAGTCTATGGAACTCACCTACATGTTAAGATTTTAAAAAGATATATACAGGTTTTAATGACCAAGCTTGACCCTGAAGAAGAGAGAAGACTTCGCAACTCCTTCCCATTGTGCAGTGTTGGAAGAGTATGGGTGTGGACCAATTAATCAACAAACATTACTATGTGTCAGGCATTGTGCTAAGAAATGGAGATAGGATGACAGGTAAAAACAGCCCTTTACTACAAAGAAGTTACCTTCTAAAGGGGAAGAAAAATGTAAATAATGCAGTTGATTGAAGGTCATTTCAGAATAGAAAGCAGTAGTAGCTGAGAAAATCAGGAGAGGCCTCCTGTAGAAGGTTAAATTGGAACTGAATCTTGAAGGAAGACAGGGGAAGGAGGTGGAGATGAGAGAATAGAGCATTCCAAGCGTGGGGACAACCAGTGCAATAGTATGGACCCAGCTGGCATGGTTCCATGATATTCTCGAGCTCCATGCAACAGCACCTGGATTAGTGATAAAGGACGTAAGTGGCAGGAGTAATGTAGACTTGGGATTTGGCAAAGTAAGCCAAATTTGGGGGCAAAGTGTAATTGGCTACAGCACAAAGAAGCAAAAGATTTGAGAGTAGAGGATAATGTGGACTTAAACAGGAGTTAAGAAGAGGTAGGAGGAAGAGCGTAGCCAGTGCTGGGTGATGATCTGGGAAAGAATTGAGGGATGAAGGTTATGGTGGTCAAGGTGAGAACAAAAAAATAGGGTTGAGCTTGTAAGGCATAGAAAAAGATGGATGATAAACATGAATGGACAAGATAATTTTTTAGTTCATGAACATGGAACACTTGTGGGTGATGGCAAAATCAAGGCTTGGATGATCTATATCTGTGTGTAGCAAAGGTGAGGTGGATGTAGAGGTCATGGAAACTGAGTAGATTGAGAACCTAGGGAATCAGAGTATTTGAAAGAGCATCAATATGTATGCTGAACTCCTCTAGTATAAGGGCAACAGTTGAAATGTTGGATTTCTCTAAGATGGGAATGATGTTTTAGGGTTTACTGAACTAATTTTTTCTTGTCCTTTCTTCTTTATTATTATTTGTTAAGAAGAATGACTTTCTGGGACATGTGTGTATATGTATATATGTGGGTGTAAAAACATATACATAGAGAGAAGGAAGAGATGGAGATCTACATAGAAATTAAGGTTATGTGAAAACAAAAGATATCAATAATTTAAACATATATATGTATAAATCATTCTGGAAAGCAATCTGGAAATATGCAAGAAAAGTGGCTGTTCCCATTGATCCACACAGAGAGTCCATTGCTGGAGATATACCCCAAGGAGGTCAATGACAACAAAAAAAGTCCCCAATACAGCCAAATATTTCTAGTAACATCTTTTTGTAGTGGTGAAGAATTGGAAACAGAGTACAAGCCCCCAGACTGGGGAAGAGGCTCAACAAACTGCAGCATGTTAATTTAATGGAGGATTGATGTGCTATAAATAGCTATGAACATAAGGAATATGAAGGAACATGGAAATATGTATATGAAATGATTCAAAGTGAAGTAAGCAGAGCCAAGAAAACAATATGTACAATGACTATAATGACATAAATGAAAAGAACAACAAACAATCGATATTTGGTACCCTGAAATTATAATGGTTAAGCTTGGCCCTAAAGAAGAGGTGTGAGAAAATACCTTCTCTTGGACCTTTGAAGAAGGGGGCAGTTGATGGTGTTGGATACTGACATCATACTTTTTGGATATCTTAAAAATTAGTTTTATGGAGATTTTCTCCTTTTCCTTTTTTTTCACAATTTATTTAAAGGAATGGCTCTCTGGAAAGAGAGGTAAGGAGGAATATGATAGGAAATAGGAATAACAAAAGATAGCAATAACATGTATTTATAAAGGAAAAAATATAAATATACCATATTTATATAAGTACAAAAGATGAGAATAAGGGCAGGGAACGGAGGATGAATACAGAAATGTGACCCAATGACTGGCAAGGAAGATGAGGACAATGAAAAAGGATGTTTTTCAAGTTATAATGGGCAAGAGAGGAGGATCAAAGGAGCATTAGGCCCACTGCTCAGGGTGGATAGGATAGTGAGATCTGACAAAAGGAGGAGGCTGAGCTGTTCCATTGTTATTTTGCTACTGTTTTCTGCCAAGGAAAATAACCTTTGGACTAGAAAGGACAGAACAGAGATGGCTAATAGGGAGTTGATTCCCAAGATAAGTGGGGAGCTGGTAAGAGAGCACCTCCGGTAGATGCTTTTGATGAGTTCAAGCCACCTGGCTCAGATGAACTATATTTATCCTCAGGGTCTGAAAGGACTGGTGGATATGATTGCAGAGCCACTGTCAGTGATATTTAAAAGATTATGGAAAATAGGAGAGTTACTGCAGGAGTGAAGAAGAGCAAACGTTGTCCAGATTTTTTGAAAAGGGAAGAAAATAGCATCTGCAAACTAGGCCAACAAGCTTGATTTTGATTCCTGGCTAAATTCTAGAATGAATGGATTTTTAAAAAGATGCTTGATGGATGTTAAAAAAAATTGGTAGTCACCAAGAGCCAGCATGGCTTCATTAAGAGCAAGTCATGGCAGACTAGCCTTATTTCCAATTTTGACAAGAAACTAAAATATCCCAATGAAAGGAATGCACTAGAGAAGAATAATTTAATGTTTTGTGGAACTGACCCATGCAAAATACACACACTCCCATCACCTTAGTGTAAAACCTGGGGAAACTAACATTATTCTTCTACATAAGAAAATCCATTTTCATTAAAAAAAAAACCACACATGTTCATAAAGAAGATGTACAGAAGGACAAAAGTCTGGTGGAGATACAAAATACCTCCAAATAGTGTTAAGAAGTGCCATTCTTGGGGGCAGCTAGTTGGCGCAGTGAGTAGAGCACTGGCCCTGGAGTTAGGAGGACCTCAGTTCAAATCTGGCCTCAGACACTTGACACACTTACTGCTGGGTGACCTTGGGCAAGTCACTTAACCCCAATTGCCCTGCCTCCTGCTTTCCCCACTCCAAAAAATTAAAAAAAAAAGAAGTGTCATTCTTCAGGGCACTCAAGGCATTTCACAGATATGGCTCTATTTGCCTTCACAACAGCCTCCTGAGGAATGAGAGGGGATAAATACAGCAAGTGCCCAAATGGCTGTTGGGGAAAGGTTGAGAAACAAAGGAAGGCAGATAGAAAGCACCTGTAATGTGTACAGGAAGAACAGTGGCTTTAGTGGTTAAATGGAACAGGGACACCAGTCCTCAGACCCCTAGTAAATAGGGTGACCACAACCCATGGGGCTCAAGCTGATGGCTTGCCACTATGGAACCTTGGACAAGGCTCTTCTCTTCTATACAAGTGGAGGATGCTAAAGCCATAGGTATCATTTTGTTCAACATGCTCACTTTCCAGATGATGATACCGAGGCCCAGAATGAATGAATAAATGAATGCATGAAGCATTTATTAAACCCTTACTGTGTACAAAGCACTATGCTAAGCACTGGGAATTTGAATAGAAAAATAAAATGATCCCTGCTCTCAAGTAGCTCACATTCTAATGGGGGAGACAACACCAATAAAATCTTATTCATTTCTGATTTTGAAACCTTTTGACAATGTCAAGGACTTTAGGGGCAAGACCTTTCTTTTCTGTGTTTGTCCTATGTGGGACAGTTGGTGGAGATGGCCCCTTTGTCACAGGAGTTGCTTCCTTAGATGAAGGCTATGGGAACTGGGCTGGACATTGGACCTGAGGGGGATGCCCCTGTTCCCAGGATTCCTGTGCCTATCTGCCTGTTGGTAGCGATTGGTCAGTAGTTGCTAGTAGTTATGAGGAAGGTGGGCCCTTTCTCTATGATGTCTAGTTCAAGGTCATACAGCTAGTAAGTGGTAGAACCAGGATTCAAACTGAAGTCTCCTCCTAAGCCATAGACTTTTGGATAATATTTTGTACCAATTATGCTATCTATCCTGCCATTGTAAAATGCCCTCTTCTAAAAGCTAAAGTCTGGCTGACTAGTTAAAATAGATTAATAATAGATATTCACACATGCCTATGATAGTTCATTAATTATAGGATTAGAAAAGCACTCTTCCCACCAGTTCCTCAAGAATTCTAATGGGGGTTGGACGAGCCACCTCAAAGAATGTGGTACATATGGAATATACATGTGCATGTCAGTTGCAATTTTGTAGTAATGTAGGGCTCGGTTATTTCAATGTGGTTCTACTTTCAGCATAGGTATCATCAGCTGAAAAGGACACATAATCATTGTATGAAACAATTATTGAAAAAGACTAATAAATATGACCTGTGTATCTTGAAAAAAAAACCTGAAGTCTCCTGATTCCAAGATTGGTGTGCTTCCCATCATACGGTAGATTTTCTTGTGGTCCAAAGTGCATTGGGAGGGGCTGGAGGCAGGGGAAACCACTTATTTTTTTGTGAATCTTTTGTTGTTGTTGTTGCTTTGTTTAAAATATTTATTTATTTAATTTTAGCTTTCAACATTCATTTTATAAGATTTTGAGTTTTAAATTTTCCCCCCTTCCTCCCCCTCCTCTCCCTCCTCCCTCCCCAAGACAGTGTGCAATCTGATATAGTTATACATGTACAATCATATGAAACATATTTCCTCATTAGTCATGTTGTAAAGAAGAAGTAGAACCAAAAAGAAAAATCACGAGAAAGAAAACAGAGGGGGAGAGAGAGAGAGAGAGAGTAGTATGCTTCGATCTGCATTCAGACTCCATAGTTCTTTCTCTGGGTGTGAATAGCATTTTCCATCATGAGTCTTGGAATTGTCTTAGATCACTGCACTGCTGAGAAGAGCTAATTCTATCAAAGCTGTTCATTGTACAATGCTGCTGTTACTATGTACAATGTTTTCCTGGTTCTGCTCGCTTCACTCAGCATCATTTCATGTAAGTCTTTCCAGGTTTTTCTAAAGTCTGCCTACTCATCATTTTTTATGAAACAATAGTATCCCATTACATTTATTCACCACAAGTGGTTCACCTATTCCCCAATTGATGGGCATCCCCTCAATTTCCAATTCTTGGCCACCACAGAATTGTTATAAATATTTTTGTACATGTGGGTCCTTTCCCCATTTTTATGATTTCTTTGGGATACAAGCCTAGAAGTGGTATTGCTGAGTCAAAGGGTTTGCACAGTTTTATAGTTCTTTGGGAATAGTCCCAAATTGCTCTCCAGAATGGTTAGATCAATTCAGAACTCCACTAACAATATATTAGTGTTCCAATTTTCCCACTTCTTCTCCAACATTTATCGTTTTCATGTTTTGTTGTGTTAGCCAATCTGATAAGTGTGAGGTGGTACCTCAGAGTTGTTTAATTTGCATTTCTCTAATTAATAGTGATTTAGAGCATTTTTCATATAACTATAGATGGCTTTAATTTCTTCATCTGAAAACTGCCTGTTCCTGTCCTTTGGCCATTTATCAATTGGGGAATGACATATTCTTATAGATTTGACTCAGTTCTCTATATATTTTGGAAATGAGACCTTTATGAGAGGCAATGGCTGTGAAGATTGTTTCCCAGCTTTCTGCTTCCTTTCTAATCTTGGTTGCATTGGCTCTGTTTGTGCTAAACCTTTTTAATTTAATGTAATCAAAATGACCCATTTTGCATTTCCTAATGTTCTCTATCTCTTGGTTGGTCATAAATTCTTCCATTCTCCACAAATCTGACAGGTAAACTATTCCTTGCTCCTCTGATTTGTTTATAGCATCGCCCTTTATGTCTAAATCGGGAAACCACTTATTGCCTAGGGCCATAGTGATGGAAACTGGTGAGAAGTAACACTGAATACTCTAAGACTCCTGTTCTCCTGCCCTGATTTCTCACCCTGTCTCTCCCTACAGGTGGCAGACTGCCTAACACTTTACTACATATGAGATAGAAAATCAGTAAATACTAATGGACTTGATCCAAAGGGAAATAAGAGATCCCCACCCAAACCCAAAAATGTAATGAGCTTAATTGAGCATCATTATTTGCTGCCTTCAGGATACCATTAATTAGATAAAACCTTTCCCTACCCCTTGGTCCCATTTTCTCTTTCTTTTGTCCCTCTCCACCTTTCTTTTGTAATGGAAATGCATTTTTGTAAGATTTACTCATTCTATTTTTCTGCTGTGTATTCTAGCGGAAAGAGACCTGAACTAGGAAGTGAGAAGTGAGTTCTTTACCTTGATGCTGCTGCTAACTTGATAAACTTTCATAAAACCATAGGATTTTAAGTTGGAAGAGACTTCGGATCATTTACTCCAGGGATTCTGAACCTATTTATGTTTTGGACCTCTTCAGTAGATAATCTGGTGAAGTCAGATTGGTGAAGCCCTTCACACAATAATGTTTTTAATTACATAAAATAAAACACATAGGATTACAAAGGAAAAAAATATCTTGAAACAGTTACTAAATTTTTTTATTTAAAATTCCTCAACCTCAGGTAAAGAACTCCTGACCTAGTCCAACACTTCCATTTTACAGAGGAGAAATCTGAGGGAAGCTAGGTGTTCAATATCACATAGCCAGTAAGTAGAAGAGCTAGGGTTCAAATACTCTTTTTTTCTTTCCCAATGATGGACTTACTGGGTGGCTTGGGAAAATCACTTAACCTCTCAGTGGCATCATCTGTAAATTTCAAGGGTTGGACAAATGACTCCTGTAGACTCCTTCAGAATAGACTGGTTTTTGCCTTTCTTTGTATCCCTAGCTCTTAGCATGGTGCCTGGCACATAGTAGGAGTTTAAGAAATGCTTGTTGATTTAATGTAATTAAGGTCCCTTCTGCCTCTGGTACAGACCCTCATCACTTCATGCCTGGAGATGATGCTATCACAATGGCCTGTTGGTTGGTCTCTCTACTCCAAGTCCTTTCCCTGTCCAGTCCATCTTTGACTCAGCTGCCATATTGATCTTCCTTGAGTGCGGATCTGACCATGTTACCTTCTCACCCAATAAACTCCAATGGTTCCCTATTACTTTAGGATCAAATGTTAAATCCTATTTCGTTTTTAAAACCCTTCACAGCCCAGCCCCTTCCTACCTTTCCAGTCTTCTTAGATTTTCAACCCCTCCACATATTCTATGATTCCACAGCAATGGGCTCCTTGCTATCTCTCACAAGTGGCACTCCATCTCTGGACTGGCTGTCCCTCATGCCTGGAATGCTCTCTCTCCTTTCTGCCTCCTGGATTCCTTGGCTTCCTTCAGTTCTCAACTAAAATTCAACCTTCTGCAGGGAATCTTTCCTGACCTCCCTTAATTCTAATGTTTCTCCTCTGAAATTATCTCTCATTTATACTGTATATATTTTGTGCACAGTCATCTGCATGTTGCCCCATTAAAATGTGAGTTCCTTGAGATCAGGGCCTATTGTTGCCTTTCTTTCCCACTCCCAGCACTTAGCACAATGCCTGGCACATACTAAGTACTTAATAAATGTTTATTTACTGACTTAAAAAGCTAATATTCTATGAAAAAAATTCTGAAACTCCAAATTCCCTGGTTTTGATCCCCCTCTCTTCCCTTGGAGAATGCACAGATGGCCTAGAAAGGAGTCTTTTGTTTCCATGGATTAGCCAAAGACCCAGCCTGAAACCTCAGACAGGATTGACCTAACAGGCAACCACAGCCCCATAGTAACCAAGAATGATCTCAGGATGGGCCCCAACAAGGGGAGCTTTGAGACCTTCCCTTAGGTGAAGGGACACATCAGGAGAATTGCAATGATCCATAGATTGGGTGTAATGCTTCTCCACCCCACCCAGCAATCCAGACAGACCAGGAGGTGAAATCATAAAACTGGTAACCTGTCTCATCTAAACTTTTTTTCTCAATGTCGTCTTTAAAACCTGCTCTCAGAAGAGGATCTGTTATCCATCATCTATACCTTGATGCATATTTGAAGTCATGTTTTGCCTCTTCGAGGAGTATTTGCATCTCAAGTTAGATCTCTAATCATGAAACAGAAGAATCTATTCTCCAGCTGGAGGAATGGAAGGCACCTGGGAGAAGGTGGGAGAGCTCTTAGGAGGAGGACCTGGGCCTCCTGTCCCAGACTCTGAAATTACCTTTGGACAGCTGTCATCTAGGTTTATAAATCTCCTGGCAGGGGAGAGGGGCCAATAATGGTGTTGATAGAAACCAACCAGTGCTCTTTCCCTTGCCCTCACTACTTCTCTCTTCACTCTGCTATCTGATTTACCTTTCCCTTGCAAAGATCAAGTCCTGTTTAGAATGATATAGCCACAAAATCTTTAACAAGTCACTCTGGCCTGACAAGCATCACGGCTCCATGAAAGAAAACAAAACAAAATGAACAAACAAAAAACAGCCGGCCAGGGGTCAGGATATGTGGATTGCAGTTTCATCTTTGTGTCTCACTAGCTATGCCACAGTGGACAAGTCAATTCAACCTTCTAGATCTGTTTTCTCTTCTGTGAGGAGTAGATTAGGGTGAGAGGGGTTGGATTGAGTGATTGCCAAAGTAGAGCACTGCATTTGGAATTTGAGGGCCTGGCTTCCAATCTTGTCTCTATTACTTACTACTCCTGGGAGGTTGAGGGAGTTGCTTTGTCAGTCTGGGCCTCAGTTTCCTAACTGGTAAAATGAAGGAGTGAAGTTAGGTAGCCTCCAAGATGAGTAGTGCTGGAGTCAGCTCTAACCACCTCTAAAGCACCAATTGTGAAATTCTTAGTGTGAGCAGTTATACCTTGGAAGTGGGCTGATACCATAAATCAGAGCTTCATATTATTGTTTTACCGGTTGTCAACACTTAAGAGGGTGATGAAGAAGATGTTGCTAATGCAGATTAAAATTAAATGTGTGTCCTTGTACATCCCTGGGACTTTCCCCATCTCCATCTCTTTGCTCATAGCTGTTATCTGCACCTGTATTCCCTCTCCCCTCTTCACTTGTTAAATTCTTACCCATACTTTAAGGCCCAACTCAAATGGCATATCCTCCATAGGAAGAGAGGAAACAAGCATTTATTAAATACCTACTATGTACCAGGCACTATAATCAGAGCTTTACAATTATTATCTCACTTGAACCTCACCACAACCCTGGGAGATAGGGGCTGTTCTTCTGCTTGGTTCACAGATAAGGAAACTGAGGCAGACAGAGGTTAAATGGTTTGCCCAGGGGCACATAGGTAGTAAATGTCTAAAACAGGATTTGAACTCAAGTCCTCATGAGTCCAGGTCCAACACTCTATCCACTGAGCCACCAGGCCTTCTCTAATCTGCTTCCATATTGGTAATGACTTTCTCACGTACTTTTGTATGTACTTCTCTATTTTTTTCTGAAATCGTGTATAATTATGTGTTTGTATCTAATGCTCCTGTGTGAAAGTGAGGTTAGGTCTGTCTAAACTTTGTGTCTCCTCCCAGCCTAGCTCAGTGCTCTGCATACAGTAGGTGCTTAACTGATGCTTGTTGAAATGATATGAAATGAAATTAATTAAATTGAATTGAAGATACTTCCCAAAGAGCTCCAAGTTCTGTGATGACTTGACTTCCTTGAGCACCCACCCATAGCTTTGGAGTCTGGATTCAAATCCCCACTTTGTTCCTTACACTACAGTGCCTGGCACATAGTAGGTATTAAATAAATACTTATTGACTGACTTTATTTCTCTGGGCCTCGGTTTCCCTCCCCCTCTGTAAAATGGAGAAACTGCACAGGATGATCTCTGAGCTGTTTCACCTTTAAATTATATCACCCTGGGTCACACCCATTCTGGGAAATTATGATTTATGGGACCAGCAAACAAAGGAGGAATCACTAGGGCAATGAGGCTCATTAAGGTGTGGGGACCAAAGATCATTATGCATTTAAAAAGGAAAATAGAGGGAGGGAAAGGGGCAGAATGAAAGGCGAAATTGTGGGGCCAGGGCAGGCGTAGGTCCAACTTAGCAAGCAGAGAGAAAATGGAGAATTCATAGGGGCAGAAATGGAGGCCACACAGCAGAGTTTCACAAGCAAGAAAAAGCAGCAGTTGTTTTACTTCAGGAGATAAAATGAGAATGAAGCTAGCTGGCCATCTGTCCTAACCATAGTAGAGGACTCACCTAGCCTTATTCCCAGAATGGGCGTTGCCTCGGTCAAAATAAGACCTGTTAAAAGACTTTAGCTTTAAAAGGCCAAGGTCTCTCACTGCAGCTGGGGCCATCACTAGTCATTCTGATCTATATCTGGCTACTGGACCCAGATGGCTCTGAGGGGAAAGTGAGGCTGGTGACTTTGCATGGCCCTACCTCACTTAAGTCCAATTCGCTTGCAAGTCAAGACATCACCTTCCAGATGTCATGGTCCTCTTCAAGAAAGAAGGACAAACAACAGTAGGGGAAAAGAAATTGCCCAAATGGGATGATTTGAAGGCTAACAAAATACTCCTTGTATCTCCCTAAATGTTTCCTTTTTCTCTCCTTTTAGCCCCACTTCATATTCCCACCTAGCTTGACATTCTTACCATGAGTGAGGGAATCATTGAAACCATGGAGCTGGAAGGCAACCTGCAGATCAGCTAATCCAGTTTCCAAGTGCAGGGATTGAATTTGCAAAATCCTGGACCCACAATCATATAACCTGTTTGAAAACTAGCAGTGAGAACTCACTACTTCAGGAGGAAGAGCTAAAATAATGATGATGATGATGATGATAATGATGGTAGCTATCATTTCTGTGGTGCTTTAAGGTTTGCAAAATGCTTTAGAAATATTATCTCATTTTATTCTCACAACAACTTGAGGAGACAGGTGCTATTATTATCATCCATCCCTATTATACAGATGAAGAAACTGAGGCAGACAGATTGCCTAAGAGACTTGCCCAAGGTCTCACAGCTAGCAAGTGCCACATTTAAACTCGGGTCTTCCTCACTCCAAGTCCGGTGCTCCAGCACCTAGCTGCCTCTATAATATCCTTCTGGACAAAATGAACAGATGTCCTTGATTTGAGGCTTAATCTACAATTAAATTATCCTAAGTCCTAAGGAAAGAGCACTGAAGTCAGCTTATTGGACAGTGTTAACTTCGGTTCAAATCCTTCCTCAGACACCGATTAGCTGTATCATCCTGGGCAAGTCACTTAAATGTTCTCAGTCTGTTTCCTCACCTGTAAAATGAGGATCATTAATAGAGGTGACGTGAAGATCAAACAAGGTTAACAGCTTGCAAACCTTAATGTGCTACATAAATGCTAAATTTTAGTATCATCTCCTTCTCTCTACTCAGGAAGCTGCCTTTTCACGCCTCACCTAGATGAAGGCATTAGACTCCAGCTTGGTCTCCCTGCTTCAAGCCTCTCCCCATTCCTGCCCATCCTCTATGCTGCTACCAAAGTGATTTTCCTTAATCATATATCTGATCATGTTACTCCTCTACTTAATAAATGCAGGTGACTCCCAATTGCCTCTAGTATTGCACATGAAGGTCTCTGTTTGGCTTTTGAAGTCCTTCTCAACCTTCCCCCAGCCCATCTTCCTGTGCTCGTTGCATATTATTTTGCTTCTGTGCTCTGGGACCAGCCAAACTGGCCTGTTCCTTATACATGTGCCATTCACTGGCTCCTATGATCTCCTGTCTCCACACCTTTCCTCCATGCCTGAAATGCTCTTCTTCCCCACCCCCATCTCATAGGATTCTTCTCTTTCTTCCAGATGTATGACTGTCTATAATGAAGCCATTCCTGCTTCCCCAAAATGTTAGGGCCCTTCCTCTCAAATTACCCTATAGTTAACTACTTTGTATTTATTTTCTTTATATTTATTCTGTGCATACTTTTATAGAAAAGCAACATGGAGTGGCATATGGAGAGTTGGCTTTGGATCCATGAAGATCTGGATTCAGGTCTTGTCTCTGACATATACTGGCTGTGTGACCCCAAGCAAGTGACTTAACCTCTCAGGTCTCTAGCTCTCTAAGACTATAAGACACAGAGAAGGTGTCCACCTCCATTGGCAGAGAAGTTCCTCCCTAAGGAGTCCCTATAATGATGAAATTATAGTTCCAGTTCCTAACCTGAGCTTATATATATATATATATATATATATATATATATATACGCACATACATATATACACACACATACACACATGCACATATACACATAATGTGCATGTATATATATTAAATATTTATATATACATGTGTGTATATAAAATACATGCATACAGACATACACAGAAATAGGCAGTTAATTGACTCAGTAGACAGAGTATTGGACTTGGAATCAGGAAGTCCTAAATTTAAATCTGGCTTCAGATGCTTACTAGCTGTGTGACTATGGGGACGTCACTTGACCACTCAGCCTCAGTTTCTTCATCTGTAAAATGAAGATAATGACAGAACCTACCTTTCCAGGGCTGTTATGAGGAGAAAATGTGATAATATTGGTAAAAACACTTTGTAAACCTTAAGTCCCTGTAGAAACTAATTATTATTATTTTATGTATATCTGATCTCTCTCGTTGGAAAATAAATTTCTTGTGAGTAGAGATTGCTTCATTCGGTATATCTCCATCTTCAGTGTGTGGCACAGTACCTACCTAGCACATAGTAGGTGCTTATTAAATGCTTGTTGACTGAGTAACTTTGGTCAAGCCACTTAGCTTTCTGGGGCCTCGGTTTCTTCAATTCTAATGGGAAGGGATTGGATCATATAATTTCAAAGATCCTTTGCCTCTCAGAGATCTCATAACCTTGTGGCTTGGAGGCTTTGGTGGACTGAAACAACAAATTATCAGTGTGATGTTTAATGAAGAGGCAATGTTTAATCTGGCGAAGAGAAGACTTGATAGGGTCTTCAAGTATTGTGAGGGCTGTCACATGGAATTAACTGGATTAGATTTGTTGGTTTGCTGAGCCCTAGAGAGAAAAAAAATTAGGCTAGAATGGGTAGAAGCTTTGGGGAGACAAATTAAGGTCTGAAAGCAGAAGGAACTTCCTAAAAAAGAAAGCTAACCCACACTGGTTTAACCAAAATGGTGTGCCTTGGGAAGTATTGGTTTTTTCCTAAGTTGAGGTCTTCAAGCAAAAGCTACATGACCGCCTGTTCAACAGAGTAAGCTAGGCGACACAGTGGATAGTGTTGGATCTAGAGTTCAGGAATACCTGAGTTCATATATGGCCTCAAGTACTTTTAGCTGTGTAACCCTGGAAAAGTCACTTAACTGCTATCTCCCCCTTTTCCATCTGTAAATGGGGACGATAGCAGCACCTACCTCCCAAAGTTGTTAAGAGGATGCACTAAGATCATAAAGTGCTGTGCTAGCTTTAAAACATTATATAAACAAATGCTACTTGTTGTTGCTATCATTACCTTAAAGATAAGATTGTTGTTCAGATATGAGTGGAACAAAATGGTCTCTAAGGGCCTTTCCAACTGTTAGGTTCTCTGTCAACTAAAAAAATTAATTTGATTTTAGGTTGCATTAATAGATAAAGTATTCAGAATTACAAAGATGATAGACCAAATGCCTTCTATTGTGCTCAGACCATATCTGGAGTATTTAGTTCTGGATACCATATTTTGGGAAGGATGTTGGCAATCTGGAGCATGGGCAGAGGAAGGTGATCAGGATAGTAAATGGACTCAAAACTATGGTGAAGATGTTTAATTTGAAGAAGAGAAGACATAAAGTCTGGGATAGTATAGTGGATTTGGAGAGAAATGAACTGTGTTTGAATCCCAGCTCTGACATTCACCATTTTTGGTGAATTCACTTCAGACAAATCACTTCATTTTTTTCTGTCTTTACTTTTAGTCTAGGAGGGGACAGAACATGACAATATGAACTCTAAGGTCCCTAACTCTAGAACCCCTCTATGTTCCTAAGTATTTGAAAGGTTGTAATTTTTAAAAGGAACTAGATTACTTGACTCCCAGAGGGTAGAATGAGGACTAATGGATAGAAGTGATGGGAAAGCAGATTATAGTCCAATGTAAGAAATTTTTAATAATTAAATTTTTACAATTATTTATAAATAAATCTGTCTAAAACTAGAATGGGCTGCTTTGGGAAATGACCTATTCCCAGGCGCTGACAGCCTTTAAGCAGAGCGTGGATGATCATTTGTTGGGTCTGTTGTAGAAGGATTTAATGCTTAATTTATGAACTGGACAGAGAACTTCTAGGACATTTCCAAGTCTTAGATCCACATCCCTTTGGGTCAGTGGTATAAGGTCCTTTAAAAGTACAAATGTTATCTAGCAGAATGAGCATAGTAAGCTATTCCTGCCCAATGATATTCTAGTACAAATGATTCTGTCAAATTATTGCCTTTTACCCTTTTTCCCATCAAGGCCCTAGAAACTGGCCGCCAAAATATTTATTAAATACCTATTATGCTAGATTGAGTTCTGATAGATTAGGAAAGATGAGTCACTGTCCAGAGTTCTTATAGATGGAAACAGATTGAGAAATGTGAGTCACTGTCTAGAAAGGCAGGCCCAGCTGGATTCCCACATTTGAGAGTTCCACACCCCCAGGGCAACCCAAAGGTATTAGTCACTGGGCATCAGGGATGTAGGGAGAGAGGGGGACAAAGCCAAAGGGCCTAGAGAGGTGAAATTGCTTTTCACTTCCCTCATAATTTTTCATTGGGCCAGTCTTGCTACCTCATGAGATGCATAGATACTGCAAAAGGGGGAATGTGAACCTCTGTTTAGATGCTGTATCAGGAGCCCTTTCATGTAGAATCAGCTCCCTGAGTTGTATTTCAGAGAAAGGGGGGGACAGATTTGCAGGTACTTGGGGAGAGGCAACTTCAGATTTGGAAGGAAGAGGACCAAGCGTGTCAGGGCAGGATTAAGGATCTCTGTGCATGGAGGTAAGATTTCATGACATAAGAGACAAAGAAGAAGTCCATGTCTCAGGAGCCAACTTTAGCTGTAACTCTCCCATTAGGCCAGTCCCAATGACCCTAGCCATAGCTCTCTTTCCACCTTTCAATTTCTATAGCATTTATTGGGCTTTTGTGATGAGCTTTTAGCCCATCGCTAAAAATTACTAGTCAAGGATATGTAATTAGCCCAATAATGGAGCACAGAATGGCTAAGTGACTGGCTAAGATAGCTTACATATTAAGTGATAAAGCCAAGATTTGAACGTGGGTTCTCTGGTTCCAGATGCAGCTGTCTTTCCAGGCTGCCTCCTCAGATCCCTTATAATTTGTAAAAATTGAAAGGACTTTATTGCCTCACCTAGGACTGAGCTAAGACTATGTGTCATCTAACACAGTTACTTTCAAAAAACTGCATAGCCCAATTTTCCTTCTCCCTCACTGCTTTCTACCAGGATGGAGAGGAATGATGTGCCCAAATAGATCCAACCCCCTAGCCCACATATTCTACCTCAGGAGAGAAAATAGGAGTTGTGATTGAGTGGGGGATATTACAGCCAGAAGCCCAAGCTCTGCTGCCCTGGCTCAGAAGGTTTGTCTCCCTGGCAAAAACTTTGTCCCTCAGGAGGCAGGGAAAATCTCCCAAAAACTGGTTCTACAGGCTGAGTTCGCCCACAGGTCACATGCCTTCTGGCTGCATGTAAATAATCTTTAAAAAAATTTAAAGCCATTTCAATTCCTTTCAGTCATCCCTGAGGTTGTAGGTAAGTGAGAAGGGTTTGGGGAAAGTGTGGCATGAAGGGGGTAGGAATTCCAAGCTAGTTACAAGAGAGTCACAGACTCAGGAATTAGGGATGGTCATTTGCCTTCTGTCTCCAGCCCCTGAGGCTCAGGCTTTTGAAAGTCCTCCCAATCTTTTCCAAGATTTGCTCACAATCCTGACTCATTCCTGAGCTTCATTTCTTCCTGGATCTATGGAGGGGTGGGATATTGACTCAACCTGAGTTGTTTCATTTTTCCCTTGTCTGTCCTCTGATTTTCAGCTGTCATATTACTGCTCCCCCCATGTTAGGTGTAAGGAGGGATTTATTGAATAAATGAATGAGTTAATGGGTTTATTGAATGAAGGAAGGAATGAATGAATCATAGAATCATAAAGTATGAGAATAGAAATGGTCCTTAGAGTTTGTCTAATCCAGCCCATTCATTTTACAGATGAAGGAAGTTGGGGATCAGAGAAGAGAGTGAATAAAGAAGCAAAGTGTCCTGTCTTGGGCTGCAAAGAGGGAGGCCTAGGTGTTGTAGCAGCATTGAATGTAGGTAAAGCAGATTATTCAGGGCAAGCCAAGATGGTGGAGTAGAGGAACACTCAGGAGACCTCTCTCAATATTCCCCTCCAAACAACTTTAAAATAGTGCCTCAAATTGAATTCTGGAGTGACATAGCCAACAAAAGGTCAAAGAGAGATATTTTTCCAGCCCATGACAACTTAGAAGGTCAGAAAGAGAGATCTGTGACATAGGGGAGGAGGCTGACCGAGAACTCACATGGATGAAACACCAGTGGCGGGACTAGGTCATGGTCTCTGGCAACACCTTGGAGAGCTCTCAAGCTAGAGATGATAAGGGGACCTGGTAACTGGTCAGAAAGAGATTACAGGGGACCCCTGTACTAGAACAGTTTGCAGGACCAGATGCTATTTGGCAACTCCATTACTTATACCCATTTCTAGGTTATAGTTCAAGTGTGGAAAGGAGTGCTTTTGGTCAAGGAGCCCTGAGGAGCAGTATCCCTTTCTGTCACAAGGGTTCAGGGACCCTGAGGAACAGTATCACTTTTGACCCTAAGGAAATAGAGGTCCTGAGTAGTATCATGTATTGTTCCAAGGGATTAGGAACCCTTCCTGGCTAAGGACCAGAGAGAAGACCATAGAACAGTGACCACAACTGCTCTCAGATCACACCACCAAAACCTTCCAAATCCCCCAGAACTAGCATTGAAGACACCAGTTTGAAAAATCTGAGGCTTGAGACAGTGCCCCTCCTCACCTCATGCCAGGAACAAAACCCAACTTTAACATAAAGTTCAAAATCAAGAAATAGCATGGAAAAAAATGAGCAAACAACAATCAAAACCCACCACCAAAACCCTGTCCTAACAGGGTGACAGGGAAGATCAAGAAACAAACTCAGAAGAAGACAATGAAGACAAAGCAGCTACAAGCAAAAGCCTCAAAGAAAAAAAATGTGAATTGGACACAAACCCAACAAAAATGATTTTCAAAATCAAATAAGAATGGAAAAATTAGGTAACAAAATGAGAGCAAAGGAACTAAAATGTGAAAAGACAATTAACAACTTGTTAAAAGATGCACAAAAATAATGAAGAAAACAATACCTTAAAAAACAGAATTAGCCAAATGGAAAAAGAGGTAAAAAAGTTTTCTGCATATCCTTAGACCATTTGTCAACTGGGTAATGGCTCTTATTTTTTTTTTACTCATTTGGTTCAGTTCCCTATGTATTTGAAAATGAAGCTTTTATCAGAGACACTTGCTGTGAAATTTCTGCCTCTCCCATTCAATTTCCTGCTTTCCTTTTAATTTTGGCTGCATTAGTTTTGTTTGTGAAAAACCTTTTTAATTTCATGTCATCAAAATTATCCACCATACTTCCTGTTATCCTGTGTATCTCTTGTTTGGTCATAAACTCTTCCCTTAGCCATAGAACTGACAGGCATATTTTTCCATGCTCCTCTAATTTACTTATGATATCACCCTTTGTGCCTAATTCATTTATTTGATTTGATCTTATCTTGGCATATGGTGTGATATGTTGGTCTATGCCTAGTTTCTGCCAAATTGCTTTCCAGTTTTCCTAGCAATTTTTGTCAAATGGTGAGTTCTTACCCCAAAAGCTTGGATCTTTGGTTTGATAAACCAAAGCACTAGATCGCTAAGTTATTTAATAATCTATTCCACTGATCCACCACTCTATTTCTTAGCCAATATCAGATTTTTCATGATTACTGCTTTGTAATATAGTTTGAAATCTGGTACTGCTAGGCCACCTTCCTTCACATTTTCTTTTCATTGATTCCCTCGATATGAATGGTCAGTTTTCAGAAGATGAAATCAAAACTATCAATAGTCACATTTAAAAATGCTCTAAATCACTAGTGATTAGAGAGATGCAGATTAAAACACCTATCAGATTGGCTAACATGACAGAAAAGGAAAACAACAAATTCTAAATAGGATGTGGAAATATTGGGACACTAACGTACTGTTGGTAGAGTTGTGAACTAGTCCAACCATTCTGAAGAACAATTTGTAACTATGTACAAAGGACTAAAAAACTGTGCCTACCCTTTGACCCAGCAACACCATTACTGCTGTATATCCCAGAGAGATCAAAGAAAAGGGAAAAGAACCTATATGTGCAAAAATATTTATAGCAGCTCTTTTTGTGGTGGCAAAGAATTAGAAATTGAGGGAATGCCCATCAGCTTGGGAATGACTGACCAAGTTATGGTATATAATTGTGATAGAATACTACTTTGCTGTAAGGAATAATTAGCAGGGTTGTTTCAGAAAAACTTGGGAAGACACATATGAACTCATGCAAAGTGAAGTGAGAAGAAGTGACAGCAATAAGATAAGGATGATCAGCGTAAAAGACTTAGCTACTCTGTCTCAGATACAATGATCCAAGACAATCCTGAAGGATCCGTGATGTAAGATGCTCTCTACTTCCAGAGAGAGAGAACTGATGAACTCTGAGTGCAGATTAAAGCATACTTTAAAATTTTTCTCTTTTGTGGTTGTTTGTATTTTCTTTCACAAGTTGGCTGACATGGAAATGTGTTTTGCATGACTTCACATATCTAATCAATATTAAATGGCTTGTCTTCTCAAGCTGGGGGGAGATTTTGAGAGGAAGGGAAAGAATTTGAAACTCAAAATGTAAAAAAGAAAGAATGAGAACTTTTTTTACGTATAATTGGGAAATAGTTAATGAAATTATGTGTATGTGTTGTTGGGTTTTTTTTTCAAGGATGCAGGTGAAACCACTCTCCCAGCCCCTTAGAAGGATTTGGTCAGATTGAGACCTGAGGAATCTAGGGTTATCCCACTTGTATCAATTTGGTCACAAATGTTAGTTTGTTCATAGTAACAAATTAACTCCAGCGGTAGGCAGCCAGGTGGCGCAGTGAGTAAGAATGGGAGTCGGGAAGACCTGAATTCAAATCCTTCCTCAGACACTAGATGTGTGAGCCTAGGCAAGTCATATAACCTGTTTACCTTAGTTTCCTCATTTGTAAAATGGAGATAATAAAACCACCTACCTCACAGGGTTGTTGTGAGGATCAGATGAAACATATCTACGGCACTTTCCAATTCATAAAGCACTATTTAAATGCTAGTTATTTTTATTGTTTGTTGTTGTTATGGATTTAGAGCTAGGAAAGACCTTAAATAGCGTCTAGTTCAATTTCCTCATTTTTACAGATGGGAAAACTGAGGCCCATAGTACTTAAGTGACTTGCCCAGGGTCACAAAAATAGTAAAAAGCAGTCAACTAGAACCCAAGATCCAGTGCTGATCTCTTCCCTCCTTTTTTCACCATTGACATCTCTATAGGACGGCTGGTATCAAAGTCCCAAGAGTGTTCACGTGCCTTCTGTTCTCTTCCTAACTTGTCCGTGACTTCTACAATGTCTCCAGACAAAATGGGCCCCACAATTCATAACCTCTCATTTTGAAAGGAAATCCTTCTCAACAAAAGGTCCTTTTCCTTGTTCTGCCAAAGTATTGCTCAAGGATACTGGGCCGCTCACTTCACCATGTAAATCCTGGGCTTCCTTCCCTTTAGGGCCTGTGTGGAGTAATGGCTAGAGAATTGGTCTCCACGTCAGGAAGACCCAGCTTCAAGTCCCATCTCTGATGTATCTGGCCAAGGAGACCCTGGGGAAGTTGTCCCAGACAACTTTTCATATTAGTTGTGTTGTATAGAAGAATTAGGATGAATGGGAGTAACCATGAGAAAGAAAAGCATAAAACAAGGTGCCCATCTATATCAGTAGAAGTTACTGTACCTAGAAATCACAATTCCATTTTAGAAGGATGAACAAACAACTCTATCCATAATTTAAAAAAAAAACTTATTCCTTTCTGTCTCTCCTCAGGCCTTTGAAAGTAGTTACTGAAATGCCAACCTGTGTACCATGCAAGATGAGGACCTCAGAGTGATTTTTACTTAAAGCACTTAAGAAACATTCCCTTACTGCTAATGGACCTGCCCTGGTCTATCAAGAAAGAGCAAAAATCTCCTTTTTCCTTTATAATGAGAGAAGGATAGAGAAGACACCCAGGCTACACCCTACATGTCAACCACCTCTTCTCCCCTGCTGTTGCTCCTAGACATGAGAAGATCTTCATATTTACTCACGAGCCAAGAGAATGAAGAGCAGGGGTCTCATCTTCCCCACCATGATTTCTCACTTTATCACAAATTCGTCTCAAAACTGGGGCAGGACGTCAGTCATTCAAAGGAGTTTTTAGTCTGTTGAGGCCACAACAGCCACCTCCCTGACAAGCTAAATGGATTCACTTTCCCTCTCTTCACTTCCCTCTTAACTGTGCCCTCCCCTGCCCTTGGACTGACAGGTGCACTCTCCTATGAGGCTGGACTTTACCCACCCACCCCACCTTCTTTTAGATAAGTAGATCTTGGCTTCCTCCTTCCTGTTGTCTGGTTTCAGCTATATACAGGTATACAAATGTCATTGATGCTTCATCCACAAAGGTTTATTGCTAACAGGAAATTGTTCTCATGCAATGAAAAGAGAATTACCATACATAGGGTTTCTCAGGCCACAATAAGATGTTGGGTGTTTCCCTCTAGGGCTTAAAAATTGCAGAGAACGGCGTAAGGTATCATTCCCAGTCTCTCCCATGCACCTCCCTTCCTAAAATGTCCACCTGCAGAGAATGGAGCACTGGTGGCCTAGTGGAGGTGATAAAGGTAACAGAAGAGATTAATATCACTCATTCTACAGCTCAACTCTTCCATGAAGCACCTTCTGAGTTTATGAGTAGGAGCGAAGGATAAGAGGAAGAAGAGGTGTTTGTTTTACTGACAAGAATAAAGTTTTGTTTTATGCCTTTCTTTCTCATGGTTATTCCCATTCATCTTAATTCTCCTATACAACACGACTAATGTGAAAATATGTTTAGTAGAAATGTATATGTAGAGCCTATATCAGATTATATGCCATTTTGGGGAAGGGGAGGGAAGGAAGGGGGAGAAATTTTAAAACTTATGGAAGTGAATGTTGAAAACTAAAAATAAATAAACTTATAAAAAAAGAATAAAGGAAAAAGACCGTTTCTCAAGTTACTTTTTCTCTGCCTCCACCTCAGGGTATGAAATGGACTATTTCTTCATCAATGGGGTTATATGTAGGGATTTTTAATTAATGGGCCCAAAGAAATAGTTATGCATCATATGAAAATGTAATGATTTACATTTACATGACGCAGGTACAGACACTTGAAGATGGGCAGCTGTGTTGTTAACTCAACAAATATAGGTAGTATTTAATTTGTCCACAAGATGGCACTATACTCAAACCACCGGCCAAGTGGTTGCAACAGAGTCCAATTGGTGTTCTTGGTGGGGGTTTGAGAAGTGAGAGGAGGAGGGGTAAATTATCAGTGGGAAAGTTAAAAAAAAAAATCCACACTAGCCTGATTATGAATCTAGACTAAGGCGTGATGAAATATGGCTCTGAATTCTTGGAAAATTACAGGAAAATCTATGATTCTACCCAGAACCACATCTAGAATTTCCTTTCTTTGTAGACAAACCCTGTGTACTCATAGGATACAATCACTCAATTTGCTGTGGCCTAGTGGTTTATTAAACATATACTCAATTCACTGTGGTCATGTGGTTTATTGACACCAGCTTTATTAGGCAGCACCCCTCCCCCAACCATCAGTATCCCTCCAAAATCATTATAATAATGCCTACCATTCATGTGTTAACATGGGAACGTGCTTAGCAGTGCCTAGCACAGAATAGGTGCTTAATAAATGTTAGAGGAAGGAAGGAAGGAAGGAAGGAAGGAAGGAAGGAAGGAAGGAAGGAAGGAAGGAAGGAAGGAAGGAAGGATGGAAGGAAGGAAGGAAGGGAGGAAGGAAGATGATAATAATATCTACCTCACTGGGTTGTTGGCTGAACCAAATGAGATAAGGCATGTAAATCCCTTTGCAAGCTTTTAAGTAAATAAGCATCTGTTGTTATTATGGTGGTTGTTCTGATTGTCTGAGAATACACAATTTTATCTGTGTTGCTCCAGCATTTCCAAAACAGCAGCAGACAGTATGAAATCCCTAGACTGCTATTTCATGCATCCATCACATCCTTATAAATAATTGGGGGAATCGGCCATTCTAGGGTCATAGCTTGCCCAAGTAGGGCTCAAGGTACCTTCCAGAGCTTCAAGTATAACCAAGGGAGGAAGAGAACTGTCTAAAAACAGAATAGGGCAGGATTCCCATCACCCGAAGTCTTCAAATGACCATTTGTTGGGAATGTTGTCCAGGGACATCTATTTGGGCCAAGTCAACAAGCATTTTATTTTTAAAAATATTTTATTCACCCCAATTACTTATAAAAATAATTTTTAACATCCTTTTAAAAAAAATTTTGAGTTTCAAATTTTCTCCCACCCTCTCTCGCTTTCCCCCTTTCCCATTTGAAAGGGCAGGCAATTTGATATAGGTTATGCATTCACAGTCACGCATAACACATTTCTATGTTAGTCATGTTGTGACAGAAAACAGACCAAAAAAAAACCCAGGAAAAACAAAGAAAGTAAAAAGTGTGAACAAGCATTTATTAAGCACTTGGCTGTGTGCAGGCGTTGTGCTAAGTACTAAGAGTACAAATACCAACAGAGAGAAAGACAGTCCCTGTCCTCAAGGAGCTTAGATTCTAATGAAAGAAGACAAGTCAAAAATGAAGCTGAAGAGGGGAGCTAGGAGTGGTTGAAGGTATGGAGAGTGGGGTAGGAGTTGGGGTCGGGTGATAGAGAAAGTTTGTAGTGCTGGGAGGGAAGCTTGGAGAGGACTGAAGACATGTCTGGCCCAGGCAGCCCCCTTAAATTGGAGGTTCTCGGAGGTACCGGCCAATCGAATGGAGTCTTCAAATAGAGACTAAATGACCATTTCGTGATAATGTTGTAGAGGATGCATCTCTTCAGGTATGATTTGAACTAGATAGCTAGCATTTACATAGAATTTGAGGTTTGCAAAATACTTTACAAATACTCTGTCCCGTAGGTGCTGATACTACCCCCATTCTACAGATAAGGGAACTGAGACTGAAGGAGTTTAAGTGTCTTGTCCAGGGCCACTTAGCTAGTAAGTTTTGGAAGGCAAGATTCAAACTCAGGTCTTCCTCACTGAAAGTCTGAGCTCTCCACTGTTCCAACTAACTGCTTACATAAATTCCAAGGTCTCTTCTGACTCTAAGATTCTATGATTCTATAATTCTATGACTTCCAGATAGAGGCTAAGTATCCCCAAATGGGGCAGTGCCCCAGAAGCTCTGGTGTGTTCAAAGTTTTGCTTGCCAAGGACGATGCTACTGGCTTTCCCCTACCCTCTCATTCTCTTTCATTCCATAGGAATGGATAGGAATACATATCCCAGTTTACAACTGTTTTTTCTTTTAGGATATCATTCCACCAGCTAGCCCTCAATTCAACAAACATTTATTAAGCGCTTACTTATGGGCAAGGCACTGTGCTAGGTGCCGGCCAGGGTGGGGGGTGGGGTACAAAAACGACGACAAAAAATGTCCCAGGCTCAAGGAGCTTACATTCTGTGATGTCATTAGCTTGGAGCTGTGGCTGTTTCAGTTCTCAAGGAGCTGAGTAGAAGTGGGATGGAAAGGGGATAGAAAGGAGGGAGAGCGTAGATCCAGCTGTTGTCTCATGTTCATTGTTGGTTGGGTCATTGTCGAGATTGTGAAGACCACAATTATGAATGCACAGATTTTAAATTCTTGTTGAAGTATTTGTTCAGCCATAGGCAAATCAATTCCCTTCTGGGCCTCAATTTCCTCATTTGTAAAATGAGGGGGTTGACCTAAATGACCACAAAGCTTTAAAATCTAGGACTTCATAGCCAGGTGAACTTGGAAGGGGGCATATGATAATATAATAATTATAACAACAACAACCAGCATTTATACAGCACTTTATAGGTTTTCAAAGTATTTTATGTAGTTTATAAAAACCATATGATTTATATAGTTTGCAAAGTATTTTACATATATTATCTCATTTGATCCTTTCAGTATCTCAGTGAAATGCTATTATTAGCCCCATTTTACAGATGATAATAATAGCTAACATTTCTATGGTGTTTACTATGTCCCAGGCACTGTGTCGCGTGCTTTACAGTAGATTATCTATTTGATCCTCACAACAACGCTGGGGGGTAGGTGCTATTATCATCCACCCCTTTACAGATCAGGAAACTGAAGCAGACAGAATTTACATGACTTGTGCTAACATGACACAGCTAAGTGTCTGAGGTAGGATTTGACCACAAGTCTTCCTGACTCCAAGAGAGAGAAGAAGAGAGAGAAGAAATGGGAGGGAAAGATGAATCAGGTTAAAGGTTAGAAGGGTAGTGAAGGTTTGAGACAGAGAAGGGCTGAAAAAGGCATGTCAGGCAAGGAAATAGCTTGGGGTTAGTGGGACAGCTGGTGGGGGGCAGGAGGGAGAGTGGAGATTGGGGTGGGAACTGTGGGGAGAGAAAAATTAGGTAGATATAGTGAGAAGGACAAGAGAGGATTGTTAGAGGAGAGGGAATAATGGGAGGTGGAGAATCTGCAGCCTCAAGGCCACATGTAGCCCTCTAGGTCCTCAAGTGCGGCCCTTTACCTGAATCCAAACATCATCAAACAAATCCTTCTGTGAAGTTTGGATTCAGTCGAAGGGCCACACTTAAGGAACTAGAGAGCCATATGTGGCCTTGAGACCACTGGTTCCCCACCCCCATATATGTTTGTGTGTGTATGTGTATATACACACATACATACCTATATACACATACATGTACACATACACACATATAGATACATGTATGTGTACATTTACACATATATACATTTATATGCATTTACATACATATATACATTTACAAGCCATGTCCTCTGACTCCAAAGCTAAAGATCCTACTGTTTGCTTTTTGAAATTTCTTCCAGAAGCAGCTGGCAAATCTGAGTCCCGCCCCCCTTCCGCTACCCCCCACCGTCTCTCCTCCAGCTCAATTACTCCTACCTAGGTTCCAGCCTGGGGTAAAGGTGATAGGAAGTGACCCATCTATCCTAAGAATAGTCCTGGTAACAGGATGCAGCCCTGGGCATAAGCAGGAGCTGCCGTTAGTCATTGGCTCTCTGCGTGCCCACTTTTCCATAATATTTCATGTCCTTGTCTTCCATCTTTTTGTCCCTGATGCAAACAGCATGGGCTTTTGAGGATCGGGTTATCTTCTGGCAGATATTCTGGAAGGACTTCAGGAAGGGGGGAGTAGGGTGGGATGGATGGGGAGGTAGTGCTGAAATAACCCTGAGGCTTTTATGGCACAGGAGGGAGCGATGGATCTTCCCTTTTGGCTTCCCCAACTCTCCTGCCAAAGAAATCAATTGTCGGTGGCAAAAGGATGAGCCGGCAGGGAAAGAGTTAAGGCTGGGCTTATCTGCCCCACTCCATGGGAGGTTCTGAATTCCTGCATCCAAATGAACTGCCAGCCAGCATAGGACACCTGCTAAATTTAGAGAGCAGTGAAGGGTTTCCTGTTGACAGTTGCCCTGCCTCTTGAAGAAGGGACTCTGGAGAGAGAGGTTCCACTTACTCGCTCCAGCTCCGGAATAGTTCCTTTGCCAGCCTTCCTGGGGTCTCCTAGCACCTGAGTGAATGCTTTCCAGACAGCAGAAATTCCTAGGGTTCAGGTGAGTGTCAGTTTCTTCTTCTTTCTTTGTCCTGGGCCAGTCCCAGGGCCCACAAGTCCGAGTGGCAGTGGCAGCGGCCGCTTAGGCCATGTCAGGCCCCAACCGTACATTCCTGAAGCCTGAGACCAGCTGTAGGGGATTTCAGATCCCTTTAATAGGAGGTGGGGGTAGGGCCAGACTCCCTCAGCCTTGGGCCTGACTGATTGAGGTGAAAGAAAATCAGCCACTGGTGAACCTGTCCTCTCTAAGATTTCAATCTAAATCAAAGGTGGCTGCCCCTACAGGGACCACCAGTTCTGGAAATTCACACTGGGGTGACAAGAAAGGTTTGGCTCCCTCGCCTTGGGATGTCTCTTGGTCACTACCCTGGCTTTATGAAAAGTAAATGTATCTTCCTCCTTGGTGAGGAAGAACTATGTTGCTTTTTCTTAAATTGGGTTATCCCTAGTTCGGGTGGCCACATCTCCATCCAAAAAGGCCTAGGTGGCTCTAACACTGTCATCTTCCCCTTGGGGTAATGTGGTATTATGGAAAAGAGCCCTCCATCATTCACTGACCTTGGAAAAGTCAGTGCCTCAATTTTGTCCTCCATCAAATAGGGATATTAGTATTGATGTGAGGATCATATGTGGGTGTTTGAAAGAAAAATAAATGTGGGGCCAGTAAGAGGGCCCCTCCAAACCCTAACAGGATGTGGAATTTTTTTCCTTCATTGTCTTGTGTGACCATTCCACTCTTAGCCTTACAGAGCTTGATTGTACCTTACAATATCCTTACGGTTGCCTTGTTCTTATTGCTAATTCCCTAATGGTCCTTCTTCCCCAACTCCCTAGAATTTAACAGGTTGTCATGGCGACCAGCAACGATCCAGAGGAGGAGCAGGTTGTTCCGGATACAGAAGATGGAGCTGATGTGAAGGCGGTACAGGCCCGATATCTCCGAAGCCCTTCTCCTAGCCAGTGAGTGTACATTCGGCCCGACTTATAGCCCACCACAGCCCCCATTACATGCGAGAAGACCGGTGATGGGGGAAAGTGCCTCGTGGGGAGTCCTAAGCGCTCCTTCAGCCCCCACTTCAAAATGAGGCCAGAGCATAGTTATCTATACCCACTAAGAAGGAATGAAGATGAGATATTGAGGTGGCAGCAAGCAGACTAGACTGTAACACATGGGAACTGGAAGAAGTTGCCTATAGAATGAATACGATTCCATTAGCAGTCCCCTCCTGAAATTCTGCAATAGCATATGGTCCTAGTGCTAAGAAAAGAGCATGGAACAGGGAACCAGGACACCTGAGTTCTTCTAGTCAAGGCTTTGATGAGAACTGTGTGATCTCTGGCCATTGCTTAACCACTATGAGCTTAGTTTTTGCATCTATAAAATGAGAAAGAGGAGGAGGAAATGGGGGAAGTTGGAGGCTATGATCTTTAAGGTACCATCTAGCTATAAACTTCTGGGATCCAAAGAATCCCTAAACCGAAAGTTGGAAAGGAACTCAGAGGTCCAGCCCACATTATAGGAACTTTCTCCATAGTACCCATAACATGTGGTCATTCAGCTTCTCTGTACCTGAGGGCTTCCAGAGTTGGTGAATCCACTACTTCCTGGAGCACCTTACTCATTTTTTTGGACAGTTTCAACAAATGGTTCAAAGGATTTTCCCTCCATCAAGTCTAAATCTGCCTTACTCTTGAAACTAAAATTTTAAATGATTAACCTGTGAATTTCTATCCAATGCACCTAATCCTGTGGCACCAAGGGGGACAGCTCTAATTTGCTTCTCTATATGACTGCCTTTCTATTCTTGAAGATTGCAATCATGTCCCTCTAAGTCTTATGTTGTCTGGGCTGAACATCCTCAGTTCCTCTAGCTAATGCTCACAGGACATGATCTTCTATTTTCTCATGATTCTGGTTGCCTTTCTCTAGCTCATCTAGCCCGTCCTAAAATGTGGCAAGTAAAACTAATACTCCAGATGTGGTCTGACCAGGGCAGAGAATACAGCCAGGGTGCCATTTTGTATACTATTAATGCAGCCTAAGATCATGGAGCTTTCTTGGCTGCCATGTTACACTGTTCGTCCACTTTGAACTAGCAGTCCACTAAAAGCCCCCAATCTTTTTCCTATGAACTTGCCCTATGTCCTCTTTGCGACTTAGTTCTCCATTACAGTGTCTTTCCCCAGAGCTGTAACTAAGAAATCTGGCCCCTGGGAAAAATTCATTTGGGATAAAGAAGGAGAGCAGGAGTTGTCTAAGGCATGATCATTCTTTTGAATGTCTGCAGTAGACTGGAGACTGAGAGCATGGAGACTGAGGAGGTTGAGAAAATGGGAGGCAAGGTGATTTGAAGAGGGTGGGTGTTGGAGAAGAGCTATTTGAGAGAGTGATCTGGTGGCCAGGAGTTAGGATGGAGGGAACTTTTTAAAATAATATTTTATTTTTCCCCAATTACATGTTAAAACAATTTGTTACATTTTTTTAAGTTTTGAGTTCCATATTCTATCTTTCCATCCCTTCTCCCCTCCCAGAGATGGTAAGCAATCTGATATAGGTTATACCTGTGCAATCATGTAAAACATGATTTCCATAAGAAGACTCAAACAAAAAAGAAAGAAGGAAACAAGGAAGGAAGGAAGGAAGGAAGGAAGGAAGGAAGGAAGGAAGGAAGAAAGGAAGGAAGGAATAAAAAGTGAAAATAATATGCTTCAGTCTACATTCAGACAATATCAGTTCTTTCTCTGGAGGTGGATAGTATGCTTCACCATTAGTCCTTTGGGATTGTCTTGGATCATTGTATGGCTGAGAATAGATAAGTCATTCACAGTTCTCTATTGTACAATATTTCTGTTACTGTGTACAATGTTCTCCTGGTTCTGCTCACTTCTCTTTGTATCAGTTCATGTAAGTCCAGGCTTTTGTGAAATCAGGATGGAGGAAACTTTAAAAGAGGAGAGATTATGGTTGAGTGATGGTGATGAAGGGAAAATTTGAGAGTATCCACTGGGAGCAAAGAGTAGGTCTACTCCTCCTGACTCTGGGCATCAATGTATAAGAGAGGAGGAGTAACCATCCTGGGAGAGAGTATTCAAAAATATGGAACCATATGCAGAAACTTAAGTTTCAGAAAATACTAGAAGGTGGAAATAATGTGAGAAAAAGGGATCTAGGATAGTAAGATCATCGATTAAGGGCTGGAAGGGACCTTGGAAATCATCTGGTAGTAGTGTCAAAGTCAAATAGAAACAGAGGCCACCAAACCATATATAATGATCTCTCTGGGTCAAGTTTTTTTCTGCTGAACCACAACAGAGGAAGGTTCTGGAGGGTACAGAGGAAGGAGAAGTCAGAGGAAGATAGTGCCTGGGAGAGGACTAGGGCTGAGTTTACTTTGGAGTTAGGGTAGTGCACAGGGCTTTGGGGACCTATACGGCCAACAGTAAGCCACCTTTGCTTCAATTGTCTCCCCCTTCCCAACCCCAGCCTCCAAAGCTGATTCCCCACTAATCCCTCAAGAGTGCCTGGACAAGGTGGTTCATGGGCATTGAGGGAGTGGAGCAGGGCACTCAAAGCATCCCAAGGTGGACAGAGTCAAGGGAGGAATCATGATCCCTGATGCACTGGCATCTGGGCCCAGCCCTAGTTGCCCTCTACTAGCTCTATCTCTGCATGTCTCTACCCCATGCAGGTTCGGAGACTTGAGTACCTGCTGAAGGGTGAGGTAAAACTCCTGTCACTTGGGCAATCATAGCCCTTTGAACAGATGGATGCTGAAGCGTCTTTTAAAACCAAGTTGTCCTGTTACCTGTTGGTAAAACTTTCAGATTTGAGAGGGGATTTATTTCCTCCCTATACTCTTTAATTGTGTATATCTGTTGTATGCCCGTACAATATACGCTTTCATGGAATCAAAAAGTAGGCTTCAGAGCCAGGAAGATTTGGGTTCGAATTCTGCCTCTGATATCTAACAGCTGTGTGAGAGCTAGATTAAGTCCTTTACCTCCTGGTGCTTCAGGAATCTCTTTAAACTTATAATCGGCAAAGTTGCTGCCCATCGGTGTTGGTCAAGGGAGGGTTGGTGGGGTTTTTTGGAGGGGGCAATTTCCTATACCAAAGAAAGCATAGGTGTGGACCTCTAGTTTCCTGGGATACCAAGAGGCTGTGATCTGCTGTATCTGAAGTAGGATTTGAACCCAACGGTCTCCTGCCTCTGAAGCTTACTCTGACAAGTACACAAACATGTGCACACAGCACCCATTGAGAAGTGTTTATTTAAAATATGCAGGATTGACCCGGCTACAAATACCTAAATATCTCTTCTCTCTCACCTCTGGCTAGTGCAGGAAATGATACCATTAGTTAGCAAGTCAACCCTTTTATTCAGCCAGTGGTTTCTTCAAAAACATACTCCCAAGGGGGCCAACACATTAAATTCCAGGCATCTTTGTGTGAATCACCATATCATAACATGTTCTTCCTGATGGGTACCCATTAGCCTGAATCATCACATCAATTGTGGAATCAGAGAACTTTAGGCCAACCTGGGAGGAGGGGGAGAAAGAGGTGTGGACACTGGGGAAAGCAAAAATAGGGCTGCCAAGTCACTAAAAGGAGGACAAAGAAGACAAACCCTGCTTATTTAACAATTCTGTCTAGAGATCCCTCTATCAGGAATGTTTTAAGATGTTCCCTTTTTCTAGGGTATTTTCCAAAGCAAGCCTCCAGGCCACTCAATTAGAAACACCTCCCTCCTCCACCTCTCCCAGCTTGCCTTGGCAGAGCTGGCACAAACCTTAGTCTGACAGACTCATATAAAAATAATGATGATGATGATGATGATGGTGATGATGATGATGGTGATGACAATGATGACGATAATGATAAGAGGGAGGAGGAGGAGGAGGAGAACTGTATTTCTATAGTGTATTAAGGCTTGCAAGACTTTAAGTATATTCATTCACTTAATAACTTTCTGCAACAGGTACTATTATCATTTCCACTTTACAGACAAGGAAATTAAAGCACAGGCAAAGTGCCTTGCTCAGAGTCACAAAGCTATTAAGTGCCGGAGGTAGGATTTGAATTCAGGCCTTCCTGACTCCCAGTGCTATGCTCTTTCTGCTGCACTATCTAGCGACCACAATGCTACATCTTCAGTGTTTTCTAAAGATGTGACCTCTCTTCAAAAGCTACCTTTTCGAGACATTCTCTAGAAACATCTAGAGACAGCTGGTGGTACAATGGATAGAGCCCTGAGCCTGGAATCAGGAATCTGAGTTTAAATCTGGCCCCAGACACTTACAAGCTATGTGACCCTGAGCAAGTAGTCACTCTGCTTGCCTCAGTTTCCTCAACTGGAAAATGGGGATAATAATAGCACATACCTCAAGGGGTAGTCGCAAGGATCAAATGAGCTAATATTTGTAAAAGCACTTAGCACAGTGCCTGGAGCACAGTGGTACCATAGAAATGATTATTTCTTTCCTTTAGGGTTTTCCATTACTTTGGACACTAGGTTCTCAACTCCAGGAATTTTTCTTATGATAGTGACACTAAATATGCTTAAAATCTTAAAATAATTCATAATGATATTTTTGTTTTACATCTTAAGTTCTGTCCCTCATCTAGCTAGGAAGCCATCCCTTATAATAAAGAATTTTTAAAAGAAACAAAAAGCAGCTCAACAAAACTAATGAACATTTCAACTGAGTATGACAGTATAAACACCATTCCACACCCATAGACCCCCACCTCAGCCAAGAAGGGAACAGAGGTACACTTTCTTATCTCTTTGCTGGACACAAGCGAGGTCAGTATATTAATACAGAATTCATTGTTATATTTTCTTATGGTGTAGTAATATTCTATCTCTTTTTCATACCACAAAGTGTTTAGTTGTTTCTCTTCTTTATTAGCATCTACTTTGTTTCCACTTCTCTGCAACAACAAAATGCTGCTATGAATATTCTGGCATATGCAACATTTTGTTCTGTCTTTGTCATCTTTGGGATATATGTTTAGCAGCAGAAGCTCTGTTTAGAAGGATGTGATTGCTTTAGTCATTTTCCTAACATAATTTCAAATTGCTTTCCATAATGGTTGGATTATTTCATACTCTACCAACTGTAAGTTGGTGTGCCCATCTCTCCACAACCCCTCCAGTGTTGACTATTCGGATCTTTTGTCAACTTCACTGATCTGCTGAGTGTGAGGGAAAACTTCAGAATTGTTTTTATATGCATTTCTTTTTATGATTAGTGTTTTGGAGCAGTCTTTCATATGGTTGTCAAGAGTTTGCAAGTCTTCTTTTGAGAAGAGTTTGTTCACATCCTCTTATAATTTATCCATTGGAAAATGGTTCTCGGTCTAGTTAATCGGTGTGTCTTGCCCATATATCATGGCTATCAAACCCTTAAAGATATTTGATGCAAAGGATTTTCCTCAATCAACAGATTCTCTTCTTATCCTAAGTGCGTTGATTTTATTCATGCAAAAATCTTTTAATCTCAATAAATTTAAATCATTTTATTTTCTGTGATTGCCTCTACTGCTAAGCCATATTGGAATGGCATGATAAGGATCAAAACAAAACAAAACAAAAAAATGAAGCCTTATTTCCATGTTCCTTTTCATGATGACCCTCTTAGGATCTCAAAGATGTGGAATCACAAGGTAATTGTGAAGTTCAAATAACATATAATATATAAATTACTTGGTGAATTTTGAAGTGCCTAATAAAGCAGTATAAATAGTTAATTTGGGGGTTATAGCAGTTCTTTGAGAGGTCATTTTAGCTCATTCCCTTGCCTTCAGCTAGGGACATCTAAATTATCTCAGACAATTGAGGATCCATAATATTTTTAAAGACCTTCAGAGAAAGAGATCCTCCAACCAATATCTTTCAGTGACTTACAATGTTAAGAAATTCTTCTTTTTATGTAACATAAGTCCTTCAAGCTGCAGTTTAAACCCATTTCCTCTTATTCTGTCTTCAGTGGAGATTAAAACCAGCTGGTCATTGCCCTCTGTCTAAGAGCCTTTCCTCTACTTGAAGACTCATTAAATCTCCCACTAGCCTTCTCTCGTCCAGGCTGAATGATTCCTTTCCCCTCACTCTTGCTTCATAGATCTTATTTCCCAACTCTTTAATCATCTTTATGCCTTTTAGAACTCTGAACCATCTCCAACTTCTCTACATTTATCTTTAGTTGGAAAGGATTCAAGTAAAGGGTCATCAGAGCACCGCTGAAAGATAATAGAAGGTTTATCTTACTTCTCTTTTGTACACCCCAATATTGTGAGTGCTTGTAAAATATAAAATTATAAAACCTTTTTGACTTTGACTCCTGGATATTTTTCTGTGTAGCAACAAAAAAAAAATAGCCCAACTCCCACTCCCACTCCCAATGACAAGCTGCATGTCTGGAATGTGGCTGCTAGATTCCTGCAGGGTTCTAGGGCATGACCTTAAGGGTTTGGAGGTGGGTTTTTTTTGTGCTGGAGCTCATGAGCCCCCACCAGTGTGCTTCTCCCTATGATTATCAATGAGTCAGACAATCAGCTTTTAGTGGGAGGTATTTAGAAAAGTGGTATAATAAAAACAATTGGTACAAAACAATCCCCCAAAGTCTGTGATACTCTCAAACAAGGACATATAAAATCTGGAGGAAAGTGGGCTCAATCTTAAAGCGCATGTGGCAAAGGAGTAACTGACAGTGCGAGGGGGTCTTTAAGCTAGAATCCTCACAATGTTGTCTGTAGGAATGCTCCCTCTCCTCCCCTTCTGGGCTCTTTCTAGAGCCTTGAATCTCTGTCCAGTTTGTCCTTGGCACCCAATACACATACTGCCTTCAGCTACTAGAACCTTGATATGAAGATAAGAGATGCAAAATTCTTCAGATCTCTAAAGTTCCTAAGATTGAGGCCAGGGTTCTGCTCCTCCTATCCTCTCCTAATCAATTCTTTCCCAGGGGTTTAGCTGAAACTATTCTCTTCCAGGCACTAAGTTCACTGATTCCAACCAGCTTCGTGGTTTATACAGGATGCAGAGGGCATGCCCAAGTCCTTTAACCAATGCGAAAAGACTTCCTGTTACAAATAGTGAGGCATCCAGGTCTATTCATGCCTGATGAATAATTGAGATGTATCTTCACCAGACAAGTGTGTCAGGGCTGTAGCTCTTATCACTTACTTTAAATGAGGTTTGGTGATTTGATTGATTTACTTAATGGACCTCCACTTTTACATGTGTATGGACAGTTCCCTTCTCTCCCCGCCCCCCTGCCAAGGCTGCTACCACGCAGCCTTACTCAATCTTATTCTCTTGGTTCCTGACAGTTTCTCCAATTTACAGTGGCCAGTTCCAGGTAAACCTTCTAAAGTGCTGGCCACACCCCACTTCTCCTGTAAATTCCACCCTGGTGTCATTGTCCAAGTAAAGGACACATCCTCTAATCCAGCATCCAGGCCACTGCCTCTGCCTGATTAGGTCACAGCTTCCTTGAAGGAAGAGATAGGGCCTTGTATACCTCTTCTCTCCTCCACATGGTATCCTACACATAGTAGGTCTCTGTAAATGCAAACCAAGTTGAAGAGGAAAAAACCCAAGAATGTTAAATAGGACAAGACCTTAGAGCTGGAAGGGACCTTAGAAGCCATCATGTTTAACTTCTTCATTTGATAGGGGAAGAAACTTCACAGAGAAGTAAAGTCACTTGCCCAGGGTCACACAGCTGACATTTATTTCATATTTTTCAAAGAACTTTGTCTATGTTATATCATTTGGACCTTACAACAACCCCTTGAGGAAGGTGCTACAGATATTATTATCCTTATTTTACAGACAAAGGAATTTCAATGACTTGCCCACAGTCTCCCAACTAGTAAGTATCGGACACTGAGTCTAAGTCTTCATTGTTCCAAGTCCATCACTCCACCTAGCTACTTTCTGGGTCCATGGCTACTCTGATCCCTCAAGTAAGATAGTCAGTTGTTAATACTTCACACTCTCCATCCTTTGGGCTGTTTCCTTGACCTCCCTGAATACAGGGCTCCCTCCAGCTACCCGGAGGGGTATATTCTCTCCTTCTGGGACCAATAAGCGACACTTAGCTCTGACACTGTTGATTCCTACCCTACTAAACCCCTCAAGATGGGGTCTAGACCCAATACCCTGTGATTTCATGGTCTAGGAAAGGTCCCCAAGTTTCCCCTCTCCGTTCTCCCTGACTCACTTGAAATTCTACCCTTAGAGCTTTATTTCTTGAACTTAATATTTTTCACCTAGTTTAAATGAAGCTAACTCTAAAGGTGAGCCACCTTCAAAGTTACAATCATTCATTTACATCTTTAGGTGAATAAAAGATGTCTCATTATGGCATGGAGAAGAATGAAGGCCATGCTCACTGATCATTAGCTCTGGTAGCTTCCACTGCAAAGGCTTTGAGTGTGGTTGGGACAATAGACTGAGTCTTCTTTCTTATAACTACAGTACTAAGTACTACAGAGGCTTATCACCAGGAGATTAGCCAGTTACCTAGCCATGGAGACCCCTGAAGTAAAGAAAAATATAAAAGAACCCCTGTATGGGGCTTCTCTGCTCTAGTGTTGATGGTAGAGTAGGAGAAAAGTGGGCAAAGATTGCTAAGAATCACACCATTTCTAGACTGCCTATAAACTTTATATTATTAATTATTTATACCTATATATTAGGTATACCTATAAGTACTGGTATTCTAATGGGAGCTCTTTTCCCAAGGAACAAAGAGTTTTCCTGCTCCTAGAACAACTAAATTGCATCAATCTTGATGTTTTTGCTATAACCTGAAACCAGGAGACAGGAGGAAATTGCAGATAAAAGCAAGGATGAGGCACAGGTTACTCTTGCAGAGCCAAATAAGGAAGTTGGTAGAGGTAATTTTTATCATGGTCTCAAAGGCAACAGGAAACATCATTTCATGGGGTATTTGGTCATCTTATTGCGCTGTCATTACAAGTATTTGCAGAAAGCACCCCATGTGAATAACTGCGGCTTATGTCCTGGCAATTGTTACAGGGGATTAAGAAGTAGAGGAATTCTATGAAGAACTTGATAAAACACTCCAGATTAAATCCAAGGGAGTGAGTGGCCTTGGAATCAGGATCAAATAGGTTCAGGACCTTGCCTTAGGCGCATATTGGCAAGTCACTAATTTATCAGTCATTCAGGGAGTTCTCTAAAACTATGAGCTACTGAAGAGTTGCTGATCTGCATTGAAGGAGAGAGTTTTCACACACTGATGAAATCACAGGACCAATCAAGCAATCAATATTTATTAAGTGCTTACTCCATGGTTCTGGTTGTTGTCCTTCATTCTCAAAGAGGACCAACATGACATCACTATGCTAGAGTCAAGTTTCAATGTGTCAGACTGTGGCTGATTGGAATGTTCTACCACAGGTTGGGCAGCTAGGTGGCACAGCGAATAGAACATGGGCCCTGAAGTCAGGAGGACCTAAGTTCAAATCTAGCCACAGACAATAGCTGAATGACTCTGGTCAAGCTTGCTCCATAGCAGGTACTGGGATAGACAGATACAAAGACAAAAGCAAAACAGTCTCTGCCTTCAAGGAGCTTAGCTTCTAAGAGGGGAGAGGGACTATACATACCTGTATAGATATATACAAAACAGATAGGCTGGTAATCTTTATGAGGCAGCTAGAATCAGGGCAGAGGGTGGATCAGGAAGGGCCTCATGAAGAAAAAGGTGGTGCCTGAGCTGAGGCATGAAGAGAAACAAAGGAGACCCTGCCCCTGCCTCCCCAAAACACTTTGATACCCAGGGACTTCAATGCAAAGGAAGAAATGGGCAAGGAGAGTGAAAAATCTGTTGGGAAACAGGGTTCAGGAATAAAGAATAAGAGAGGCTTTGGCCTCTTAGACTACCCAGAAGCTTCACTATATATGGAGGGGGTAGCCTAACTTTAAGGTCACCAAAGGATCTATTCTTATGGTATACAAAGGAAGAAAGTATACCAAAACCATGTCAAAAATCTTGGATCTCACATTTACCAAGAAAAGATGGCCTAAGAAATCAACATTTCTTACTGAGCCATACTGATAAAAAATGCATTTAATAAGAGATTGCTTTATGTCAGGCATGATGCTGATCACTGGGATATAAATAAAAGTAAGCCAACAAATCGTCATCTTGAAGGAGCTTGTATTCTAATTTGTTATTGAGTCATTTCAGTTGTATCTAACTCTCTGTGACCCCATTTGGGGTTTTCTTGGCAAAGATACTAGAGTGGTTTTCCATTTCCTTCTCCAGCTCATTTTACAGATGAGGAAACTGAGGCAAACCAGGTTAAGTGAGTTGCCCATAGCTAGGACATGTCTGAGGCTAGATTTGAACTTGGGTCCCCTTGATTCCAGGGCTCGGGCTCTATCCACAGAGCCACCTAGCTGTTTGCATTCTAATAGGGGAAGACAATACATAAAGGAGATCTGGAAGGGTTGGGGACATATAGGTGATATGGAAACCTGGGCCTTGGCAAGATGGTAATCCAAGGACAGAGTCCAAGTAACCAGAGGGGAGGAAGAGATGATATATTATGCTATAGTGCTGTCTGGAAGTAGCCTGAATGAATGAATGAAAAAGCATTTATTAAGTGCTTGCTGTATGCCAAGTACTCAGCCTAGTGCTGGGCATACAAATACGAAAAACAAACAAAGAGACCCTGCCTTCAGGGAGCTTATAGTCTAATGGGGCAGGCAGCACAGGTATGGGAAGTGATGATCAAAGAGCGGCCCTGTGGTCAGGACAGTTATAAGGATGCCTACTTTCTGCACTATATCAAATTTTTATGAGAGTAATCAGCACATGCATCAAAGACATCTTTGATGAGGGTATTGGAAGACAGGCTTTCACAAGTGATATTCCATAGAAGACCCCATCTTTGCTGTCACACTGCTGTAAGATGAAGAGAACAATGTAAGAGTCTATGCTTATTGTTTCTTGCCTATGAGAAAAAGCATTCGATTCAGTAGACCAAACTGCTGCCTTAAAGGCTCCCTTTCATTAAAGTATCTTCCTAGGCATATGTCAAACTTATACAAGATTCCTTGAAGGATATAACAACAGAGAGAATTTTCTTTGACAATCCTCTATTTTAATTTGTATCCCTGGAAGTTAACACAGTGCCTGGCACAATGTAGGCACTTAATAAATGCCTGTTGACTGGTCAACTGATGGTTAATTGCAGAGCTTGCTGTTTGTCCTTCATTCTCAAAAAGGATCATGATATCAGGGAGATGATGCCATGACATGCTAGTGAATTGGATTTAAGTGAGGAAGGGCTGTACAAATTCACCAGCCTCACTTTCATCTCCTCTCGGTCCAGTGGCAAGGTATATATCACGGTGACCAGAGATGGCCCAGGATTCAGTGGGGTACCTTGGCCTTTTCAAGCTAAGGTCTTTTCTAGGTCTCAGTTTGACTGAGGCAACATCCAATTCAGTGTTTAAGGCTAGGCAAGAAATGAGGCAAAGAATGGCCTCTTTAAAAAAAAATAGATTGCAAGAATGGCATAGAAAAGGGAGACATTTGCTTGCCAAAGGTGTTCACCACTGTCATGGAGGAAATCCTCGTGGAGTCCAAGTCCAGGAGGGATTCTTTAGGGATAAATTCAAGATCCAGATGAGATCCTCCAGATGCTCTGGTTTGTAGGTGATATTTGCTGATTACATCAATCAGTCATATCAATTCCTTCTAAATGAGATCTATAATCACTCAAAAAAAGCCCAAAAAACCAAACTTTGGCCTAATACCTGCATGGGCAGCTAGGTGGTTCAGTGAATAGAGTTCTGGGTCCCAAATCAGGAAGACCTGCATTCGAACCTGGCCTCAGGACATTTACTAGCTGTGTGACCCCACACAAGTCACTTAACCCTCCTCGCCTCAGTTTCCTTATCTATAAAATGAGCTGGAGAAGGAAATGGCAAACCATTCCAGTATCTTTGCCAAGAAAACCCCAAAATAGGGTCAAGGAGAGTTGGACATGACTGAACAGCAACATAAAGCACCTACATAGGAAAAACTACACAGGAAAAAAAGTAGATGAAGAATGCTTACCACAGGGTCTCAATCTGGGGGTCTGTGAAATTTTTATCAAAAAATATTTTGGTAACTATTTAATTACAATTGGTTTTCTTTGTAACTATTTTATGCAAATAAAAAACATTTTGAGGAGGGATCCTTAGGTTTCACCCAACCACCAAAAATGTCCATGGCACAAACTAAACTATGATACACAGTTCAATGAATAACCTCTAGAGCTTGTCCCTGAAACAAAGGCCTACCTTTTTCATACCAATAGTCTTCCGGTGTTATTATATGTCTCTGAGTTGTGAAGACTAGAGCTGAAGAAGTGAAACTGAGGATCACCTAAAGGACAATGGAGAAGCATGTGGTGCCCTGGGCAGGAGGCTCATGTACAGTGCACAGTACAAACAAGAGATTTGAAGAGGTGGACTCAAGGAGATAATCAAAGAAATATATGAGCCCAAAAGACTGCTTGTTATGTGGCCACATCAATGGATAACTGATTATTCCGTCATTATCTTCAAGAAATCAAAAGAAAGTGAGGGAGATCTCCAGCACATTGGATGGACCCTCTGTAGTGAATTTATGGGAGGGCATGAATAAGAGTCACAGAGGATGGGTAACCATGAATGGTTTGAGATCCGTATCAGTGAAGGGAATGGCTACATCAATAAGATCACAGAGCCATTTGAATATTTGAGTGAATGGAGGATCATAGGACTAGAGCATGTTCGATTTGGAAGGGTCCACAGAAACCATCTAATTCAACTCATAATTGAATGAGAAGCTCTTCTATCACATACCTGACAAATAGCCATCTAGTTTTTTGAAAAATAAACTCTTCTACTTGTTTCAAAAAGCCAACTTCATAGGTACAAAATGGGGCCCACTGGTATTTCTCTGATAAAGAACTGGGAGTTTTAGCAGATAATAAACTAAATACGAATCATTCACAGACATCACCACAGGCAAGAAAAATAATATAAACATATGCTACCTGAAGAAGTGCAGGGTATCTAAATGTTGTACCAGAAGTGAGCGAGACACACCACAGAGTATAAGTTTTAAGTGGAGAATTTATTAGCCGGCGGCCATTGGGGTAAGGCACCACAAATCAATGGCAATGTGTTGAGGTGACAGCTTGGCTTATAAAGGATATGGGGGTACAGAGTGGGGGGGGTGGGAAACAGGAACAAAGGTCCTGGCTGATCAAAAGATTCAGTCAGGTTATCCTACTAGTGGGATAATCTCATTTACATTCCTTGGTGGAGTCACAGAGCCCCAGGGATATCTGCTAGAAAGGGTCTGTCAGGTTATCCTTCAGTGGGATGGTCCTATCTATTGACATTTCTGTCATGGAGTCATGGAGTCCCAGGGGGTCTGCTAAATGCCAAAGATATCTGAGTCCATTCTTTCTGGGGGTGCTTGTCAGTAGCTAGGGGTTTCTCAGGAGTTCCTAATTTTCCTTGTATTACATAGGAAACAGAGAGGATAACTTCATTATATTCAGTCTCAGCCAGGGCATATCTGTAGTTTTGGGTTCAGTTCTGGTTGCCACATTTCAGGAAGGACACTTATAGACTGGAAACCATCCAGAAGGGCAATTATGGTGGTGAGAAACCTTGAGTTCCTGTTATATGAGGATGAGGTAAGAAATGGGATTGGGATGGTGAGGGACCTTGAATTCCCACCGTATGAAGATGAAATGAGAAACTTCACATGTACTAGGTAGATGGACAAGCCATTTAAACTTTCCGAACCTCAGTTTCTTCTTCTACAAAATGGAGGTGATGATTCTTGTATTATCCACCTTTCTTTGTTGCTGTGAAGAAAGCACTTTGTAACCTATAAATGCTATAGAGACATGAGGTATGGTTATTGACCTCTGAATCTGCCTCAAGTGCCTAACTGAGTGCACTGCACCTTGACAGGGAAATATTTTTAATGTCTAATTAATTGGTGTGTTTGCCTAATTTGATGTACTTGTCTAATTAATTGATTCCTTGGTTCCTTTTTCTTTCCCATAGAGACTTTTCAAACATTTTCCTATGCCTGCTGAAATCGACTTTCTTAAATATCATTATCTTTAGTTTGCTGAACTTTGTCCAATATTGAATATTTTGGGGCTGCCTTCTTCAAAGTAGACTTCCATATCTTCATAGGTTTTGTCCACTTCCTTTTTTTGAGAGTGCCAAACTAAGCAGGGCACCACAATAATAATGATGATTAATAACAACAACAACCTAAGTGACATTTATGGAGTGTTTCATAGTTTAGAAAGAGCTTTGCCTACATTATCTCATTTGATCCTCCTAAGAACCCTGTAAGGTAAGTACTCTGTCTTCTTTCCCAACCAGAAAGCTGTTTCTGGTGTTCTCCAAGTCAAGTGAGGTCAACAAGACTTTATTAAGTACCTATTCAGTGCTAGAAACGGTGCCAAGCTCCAGGCACTTTGAAAACTACATTTGATAGTATGTCAACTGATGTGATTTGCATTCCAGTAGAGGTCTGGGTTAAGCCCCCTATGCAAGCCTGTTCTATAATTTGCCAGTGTAGCACAGGTGCAGCTACCAACCCCCTACTCTCTTCAGTCCCTTTCCCTTCCTAGGTTAGGGCTGACTCAGTTACCCCCACCTGCACTCACTGCAGCATGTTGGAGTGGTTCATCAAAAGGGTAGACACGTGTCTATCTCTCATTCTCAAGGTCCTAGGGATAAGCCTGGTATGGGAAACACACTCCTCCTACTGATTACTGTAGCTGCAGAGCCCCTTTTGGCGTGCTTCCTATTTGTACAAATGAGTCACAATGACACCATTAACTTTTGACCATGACGCATTAACCAAGAAGGCAAGAACAGGCATAATGAAATTATAACAGTTCACCCATAAACCTAATCGCACTCTCTCACCAATACACAAAAATGTCGGGGGAGGGGAAGGGAAGGGAGGGAAGTAAGCACATGCTTACAGAAACCTACCAGTGAGATAGAGGAGTAGGAAAATCCCTGTGCCTGGGCTGATTCACACATACGATTTTCCTATTGTCACCAAGCAGTTACTTTGATTTGTAGTTTCTCAATTATATTCTTCCTGAAAACAGTTATATGTAAATGAACTGATACACAATAAAAAAACTGCAGTCATCCCCAACTTTAGTCAGTACTTGTGGACCTTGCTTTAACTCATATCCTCTCAAATAGTCTGGGGTCCTCCTCAAGCACTTGTATCTGAGGGGCTAGTTCTCTTAAGTTGCCCTCCTTCTGTATTCCTCACACAAATACCTCTTTCTGTCCCTTCCTGCAAATAGAATGTCCACACACAAAAGGGGCAACACCTATCATGGTGGCATTGGCAGCCAACGTAGTGAAAATCATCCCTACCAATATTCTGCTCTTGGTGAGAACTTCTAGCATCACCAGCCTTTCCCTCCCTAGGTCTTTTTTGTTGTTTGCCCTTTTATTCCAAATTCAAGCCTTTCTATCTACTGGTTCTTCTCCTTCCCAGTTCTGAAAATTATTGTATATACTTTCTTGATTCTCTCTTATCTTGCCTATCTTTCTTGATTAGGTCAAGTCCTCCCAGTTCTCTCTTCAAGGTTTTGTTATCTTATCACATCTCAATTTAACTTTTAGGGCCTCCTTTGAATTGAGCAGCCTTGCTTTATATAAACAATGTGGGTACTAGTTGTGTGACCTTGGGCAAGTCACTTAACCCCAATTGCCTTGCCTTCCCCCCTCCAAAAAAAAATAAACAAAATGTGGATAGACTGGGATTTGTCTCTTTTTCTCCTTCTTTCTCACTTTTCCTGGTGTCTTATCATGACCTCTTATTCTATCTGAAAGTTGAAGGGCTTTTGTCCTCCTACACATTATTTTTACCTAAGGTATCTTTCTTTTCTTCCTTCCCCAACGCCCTTTTTACTAGATCTAATAAACCTGTCCTGCTGTAGAACAATTGTTTTGTTATTGGGTTTGTCTCCCTCCAAATGGTAGATGACTCCTGGTACATTTGTAATTTATAACTGAGGGTTGAAACTCGGTAATGTCAGTAAGCTAATCTCAGCTTTTAGCAGAAGCTAGAGGTAAGGAGCAAAATGTTCTGTACCCACTTCTCAACACAAGCTAATTCATCAAAATACTGACTTCCTAAACACAAGTCTGATATTGGCCATTACCATTTTTTCTGTTGTTGCAGACGTGTGATTTCATTGATGTAAGGAATTCCTAGTGAGGAAACTTCCTCTACCAATGAAGACCAGCAGCAGCTGTTGTGCAACTTCTAGGCTTAGAGAATTGCCTGGGGGTACTGAGAATTTATGTCACCTGCTCAGGGTTACCCAGCTGATATGTGTCATGGGTAGTCCGTGGACCCAGACCTTTTACTGATTCTAAGGTCATCTCTACATCCATTAGGACACACTCCCTCTCCAGTTGGAAATTATATGGCAAAATCGGTTGTGGGTTACACCTTGATTGTAGTTTATATAGCTTGTGTGTTTAGATCTTTCAGTTTTAAATTTTAATTTAAATTCTCCCAATACTTTAGACAAACTTTAAGCAGGCACTCATGCCCATATATTTGCAATGTATAATTATAAAAACCAATGAAGCCTAAAGTAAGAGGATTATTAGCAAAAATGAAGAAGTTGCTCTTTATTGATATTCAGACAAATCTTACAATAACAGGACCCAAGCAATACTGAGCTTTAATATCCTTTAGGTAAGATTCTTATCAATTTAATTCAACCAACATTTTATTAAGGGCCTAGCATGTACAAATTATTATGCGAGGGATACAAAGATGAATAAACGACAGGGTTTCCGCCGTTGAGATGCTTGCATTCACTATAACCAATATGAATGTCCTTCACCTCCAGGTACTCCATGGTCTCAGATGCTGAAACAGAGAGTATTTTCATGGATCCCATTCACCTGTCATCAGCTGTTGCTGCCAAGCAGATCATCAATGAAGGTAATTAAAAATGAGAACCCAGGTAGAAGGTGCAGAAGGGAGGAGGTTCATCTAAAGATATTTATTACCTCGTTCCTGGAGAGGCTCACATTTTAAGCACATAGAATTCCAGAGTTGGAAGGCATTTTAGAGGTGAGGTCATCTAGTCCAAACAAAACCTGAATTTGAAGCATGAATTCTCCTCTATACCACCACCACCACCACTACATTCATCTACCCTCTGCTTGAAAACCTTTAGCTCACTACCTCCTGAGAACGCACATTCTATTTCTAATTGTGATCACGATTTTCCTCATGTTGATTAGAAATATGCTGTCTGTAACTTGCATTTCTTGGTCCTACACCTGGCCTCTGAGCCCCAGTAGGATAAATTATCTTCCATCTGGCAATCTTGTAGATAAAATGGCGATTGTCATCACTGCTCACTGGCCAATGGTTTTCTTCTGTTTTCTAAAGAATATCTCCAGTTTCTTCAACTGATCTTTTTCACTTGATGATCTCATTAGGCCCCACAAGTTCAGTTATCCTCTCTTGGCAGGTATTTCCCAGATCTATTTAGAGAGCCCTGGTCCCTTTTCTATGTTCCAATACCATATCACCAATTAACTGCCTTTGAACATTTTGAACTGGATGTCCCATAGGCATTTTTAAAAAAACCCAACACAGAATTAATTTCCCCACAAACTGTCCCATCTTCTAAACTTCCCTATTACACTTGAAGGCACTAACATCTTCCCAGTCACCCTAGCTCATAGTCTTGGTGGTATCTTCAACTCCTCTTTCTCGCTCATCATATCCAATCAGAGGCCAAACTTGCAATTTCCATCTACACAGTGTCTCTTAAATATGTCTCCATCTTTCCACTTGAGCAACCATTACCCTAGTTAAGGCCCTCATTCCCTTTCACCTAGGTTATTTCAATAGCCTTTGAATTAGTCTTCCTGCTCCAGTCCATCCTTTAGTCAGCTACCACAGGGATTTTTATAAAGTGTAGGTCTGAACATGCCATCCCTTAGTCACTAAACTCAAACTTCAGTAACTTATTATCTCCTCGATCAAATGTAAAGTTCTATGTTTGGAATTTAGTGCTCTTCACAATCTGGCCCCTTCCTACTTTTATAATCTTTTAAAATTCTTTTTTAGTCATGAGCATTTAATACATCTCCCTTCCACCTATTCCCACCTCCCACCCTTGGAAAGAAAAAGAAAAACCAAGTCCTTGTAATAGATATGCCTAAGCAAGCAGAAATAAATTCCCAGTTTAGCCATGTCTAGAAATACATATCCATTCTGCCTCTTAAATCTATTACCTCCCCATCCAGAGGCTCTTTCCAATCTTCTTCCATTCTATTGCCATCCACACATTTTATGGTTCGGTCACACAGACCTATTCGGGGTTTCTCACATGTTACTGCAACCCCCAGTTCCATGCCTTCACTGTCTTGCACTGTGTGATCTCCATGCCCTGAGTGCTTCGCCTCCCAGCCTCCAGCTCTTAGAATCCGTTGCTTCTATGAAGGATAGCTGCTATCGACAGAACCAGCCCTAAGGAAAATGAAAAAAGTTGCTTAGTCCCTTTTAGACCTTCTCTACACCCCAAACTCAATGCTCTCCTATCTCTCCCTGCTTTCTGAATTTTTTGGTCTAATTAAAATTCACACTATGGTATAAATGACTATTTACAGCAATTTCCCTGTGCCTGTCAAGGTTGCTGACGTCCCTCCCCCCACTGGTTCTCTTGGCACCAGTTGTCAAGTCTCGTCTATTATATCTCCACATCTCAACCATCCATCCCATTCAGTCCATTCTTAGCCACTTGTCGTGGTTCAGGCCTCCATCACCTTCCATCTGTATTATGACAACAGCCTCTTCATTTCTCTCCCTGCTTCAAGCTTCTCCCCATGCAAATACATGTTCCACATAACCACTAAATTGGTTTTCTTAAAGTGACCACATCACTCCCCTGCTTAAAAGCTTCCGTGGTACCCTACTGCATCTTGGATAAAACACAAACACTGCCTGGGATTTAAACCTATCACAATGTGTCTCCATTCTCAGAAGGCAGTGTGGTATGTTGGAGTCAGAAGACCTTGTTTGCCATCTGTCTCTGATGCTTAACAACAATATGACCTTGGGCAAGTCATTTAAGTCCCAGCTTTGTTTCTCCACTTGTAAAATGTAGTGGTTGAATTCAATAGCCGTCTGAGGTCCCATCTGAATCTCTATGTAAGACACTTTGATCCTATGATCCGGTCCAGTCTGATGGCACATCATTTCCCCTAAATACACTCCATTTTTCAGTCAAATGGTCTGACCTGGTTTTTCCTCATATACAACATCGCATCCCCTGCCTTCATACACAAGTTGTCTGTCATGCCTGGAGTGCTTTACCCCCTCACCTCTGCCTTACAAAATCCTTAGCTCCCTATATCTCACTCAGGTGCCATTTCCTGTAGGAATCCTTTCCTGATTCCCTCATTTTTTAGCACTCCCCTCTGCCCTCACGTGATTTTGGATTTACTTTATTTTGGGTATACTCTGCTGTGTACATGTCATTTCTCCCCAGGAGAATATAATCTCCATGAGAGCAGGGATTGCTTTCTTTTTACCTTAGTATGCCCAACACCCAGAACAGGGTCTGGTGCATTAGTAGGAACTCAAATGTTGAATCGAATTGTCATTGCTATGATGTGAAGTTTAAAGGAGAATCCAAGCTGTAAACAAAAGGAAGGAAACTAGGCAGCTAGGTGGGACAGTGGATGGAGCCTCAGACTCAGAGTCAGGGAGACCTGATTTAAATCAAGCCTTAGAGACTTACTAGCTGTGTGACTCTGGACAAGTCACTTAATTTTGATCTGCCTCAGTTTCCTCAACTATAAAACGGAGGTGATAATAACCCCTATATTCCAGAGTTGTTGTAAGGATCAGATAGGATAATATTTGTGAAAATGCTTAGCATAGCTCCCGACACATAGTAAGCACTTATTAAATTCTTGTTAAAAATTTTTAAATTAAATTAAAATACTGTGAAGTTGAATTTTAGGCCTCAGCAACTGATGAGGAGATTGGGGGCCGGGAGGAGGCAGAAACTAGGGAGAAAAAAGGATAAAATTCCAAATGTGATTTTATAAGTTTTAAGTGGTTGTCTCCTTCTACCACTGACTAAAGGTGATCCTGACTGCAAGTACTCAGGTCAATGCCCTCTACTTGTGGGTGGCTATTTACAGTATAATGTTTTACAACCCACATTTCTTCATCTTGTCCACAAGGATACCATGAAATATTTTGTCAATTGCCTTACCAAAATCTAGATAGGTGGCATGTACAATATTTACCAGATCTATCCATCTGATAACCCTAATGGGCATGCACAGGGCACTCACCTGGGCATGTGTAGTCAAGACCACCTTTAGACCTCTGTAGGGGAAGTAGACAACCCCTTAAAATGCCTTAAAATACTCCAAGTGCACAAAGTCTGACAAGTCAATGAAACATTGCCTTGTCTGTTCCAGAAAAGGCCAAACTAATAGGATACCCTTATGGAAAAGGAAGATGGTAGAACAAAATACAAATAAGATCGATAAAGCATTTATTAAGCACTTACTATGTGCCCAGGCACTAGGCTAACAGCTGAGAGCTAAAAAGCTGGAGGAGGGGAGAGTGTGGGAGGGTAGAGAAGGTACAGTAGAGGGGGAAGTGCAGAGAATAGAGCTGAGATGGCTTTTAAGTGAGCAGGGCTGGCTGTCATGGGTGCTTTCTCACAGGAGGAATCGACCCATTGAGGGGGAAAGGCCCTAGGGGTAGAGGCATTACCAGAGTGAGGAGGGTGCTGGGAGAAAGGTGGAGAAATCAATGTTTGCTTTTAGCCTTTTGGTAATGCTATCTGTCCATGGCAGAACTCAAGTCAAGGGAAGTCAAAACAGACACTGTGTGCCCTGGGATGCTGGAGTCTGCAGAGCAGCTGCTGGTCGAGGATCTATACAACAGGGTCAAAGAGAAGATTGATGACACCAGCCTGTATAACACGCCCTGTGTCATGGACCTTCAGCGGGCTTTGGTTCAGGACCGCCATGAGGCTCCCTGGAATGAGGTGGATGAAGTCTGGCCCAATGTCTTCATCGCAGAGAAGTGAGTCTGACTCAGTAATGGCCCTTTGCTCTAAGCCTTGTCATTGACATGGGCTCTTGCTAGAGTGATAGGGTGACCACTCCCACAGGGCTACTCCAAGTAGCCTTATACTCCTGAATAAGGCTGGACATTATCATAGTTTGTTTCACAGCTAGTTCAGACCTCATAAATTCTGTTGCCCAGGTTTGTCATACTCCACACTTTCCCAAGTACCCAGTGATCTCCTACGCTGAGCCCCTAGCTAAAGCATCCATCTAATCCCATCCTTAGGCAACTAGCTGACACAGTGGAGAAAGTACCAGGCCTGAAGTCAGAAAGATTCATCTTTCTGAGTTCAAATCTGGCTTCAGACACTTAGTAGCTGTGTGACCCTGGGCAAATCACTTAACCCTGTCTGCCTCAGTTTCCTCATCTGTAAAAATGAGCTGAAGAAGGAAAAGGCAAACCACTGCAGCATCTTCACCAAGAAAACTCCAAATGGGGTCATGAAGAATTGCATGTGACTGAAAAGACTGAAAAGTACTGTTGTTGTGTACAACAAACAACAAAAAGTCCTAATCTCCCTAGGCAGTACATGATGCTCTAGACTTTTCCTGATGCTGTCCCTTCCCCAGCTTCTTCCCACCATCTAACAAAAATTACCCATATCCCATTCCTCCACAGCTCTGCTATACCGACAAAAGGTACTATGGACTTAATCAGATCAGTTCATTCATGTTAGTGTTTCTTTGGGAATTAGAGATGATATAATATAGTTCCTGGCTACTTATCTCATAAGGTTGTTGATGTATATCAAAGTACTTCACAGGATGGAAAGCTTTGTATTGTTAGTGCTCCAATTGTAATTAGTAAGATTAATAACATAATACTTCGCAGATCCATAATTTCGCTGCTGTGGGTGCTCCTCCATTTGGGAGGTACTGACCCCTCTCAATTAGCAGCAGACATGGTAGATGGTCTTTGAGAGTTTCTGTAAATGAAAAATGCATCACCCTTCAATCAACCTGATGATCAGCATCTCTGAACTTCGATGGGTTAGTTTTCCAGATGACAGATTTATAGTTAGCCCATCAGCAGAGTCTTACTTGAAACCCTTCCAGTTTCGCAGGGCCAGCCTGTTATGCAAATAGCATGCAGCAATCACAACAGCTGCTATTGGGTTGTTACAGGCTCCTGTCCTCAACATCTGCCCCTTAAGCCAAAGGTAAAAACCCATTCTTGTCCGCTTCAAAGATTTCTTTCCACTGGTGCTTTGTTTTTCCTTTCTTCTCTTCCCACCTCCTTCAATCAGCAACTCTCTCCAAGCTTCTCTCAATGACTGAGTTCTAACGTTGTATCCAAGCCTTTTAACAAAACCAGAAGGTTCTGTAACTTTTACCTCCATGTGCCAGGAAAGGGAGACATCTTCCCTCGCAGTGACCCCAAAAGATAATGCTTCTTCTGGGTAAGTGGCTGGACTTTTCCCTAGCTCTGCCACTGGCTAAAAAAATGCCTTTTCCCTATTTTACTTTAGGAGTGTGGCTGTGAACAAGGGGCGGCTGAAGAGGTTAGGGGTCACTCACATCCTGAATGCAGGCTCACGGCACAGGTGTTTACACTGGACCAGAGTTCTACAATGGCCTGGAGATTCAGTACCTAGGTATAGAGGTGGATGATTTCCCTGAGGTTGACATATCCCAGCATTTTCGGAAAGCTGCAGAGTTCCTTGATGAAGCCCTATTGACCTACAGAGGTAGGTATCTTTTTAGCAAAGAGATCCCTGGGTCAGAGGTTATGGATATTTTCATCAATGTCAGCATAATTCCAAATTGCTTTCCAAGACGGTTGAATCCACCCCTAGGGGACTGTAATGTGAATGCTCAAGTTACTGACATTACCAAGTATTCCTGCTTGTGCAGGAATCAGTCATGTACACATCAGGCCTGACCCTTCCCTTGGGAGGCAATACACTGGTCACTTTTTGTCAGGTACAGTAACTTGGTGTCAGAGGATTCATTCAGTAAATTACTCCCCTCCTATTCAAAAGCTGGTACCTTGTTCACATGGCATTATGGGACTCCCAAGCATGACTAATTGAGGATCACAGGTTGTTAGAATGTCAGTTTGAAGGGAAAGGGGGAAGGAATAAGCACCTACTGATTACCCAGCGCTGTGCTAAGTGCTTACAAATATTACTTCATTTGAGTCTCACTGTGTGAGGGGTTAGGTGTGTGATAGGTGCTATTATGATCTCCATTTTACAGATGAAGGAACAGACAAACAGAGGTTAAGTGACTTGCTTTGGCTCACACAGCTTGTAAGCATCTGACGTTGGATCTGAACTTAGGTCTTCCTGACTCCTGGCCCGGTACTCTGTACCACCTAGCTGCCCAAGGGACCTTAGAATGTATCTTATGTTCGGCCCATTCATTTACACTTAAGGTACTGTGACCCGAAGTTGGAAGGATGATTTGTTTGATGTCATACTGCACTCTTACCAGCAGAATCAATTTCATTCATTCTCACCAGTCCTCTTCATTATGATAAAAACAACAGTTAACATCTATATAGCACTTTAATTTTTGTAAAGTGTTTTACAAATATTGTCTCACTTTATCCTCACAACAACTCCGGGAGGTAGGTGATATTATTATCTTAATTTTGTAAATCAGGAAACTGAGACTAGAAAAGGTTAAGTTACGTGCCCAGTAACTAAGTAATCTAAGGCAGGATTTGAACGCGAGCTTTCCTGATCCCAGGTCTAATGCATCATCTCCTGTGCCGTCTAGCTGCCTCACAACAGCCTCATGGGGGAAATGTTGTTATTATGCAGCTATAATTATTATTGTCCTGGTTCTGCCTCATTGTGGCAAAGAGGTAACCCTTGCTTCTCAAAGGTTGTGCCAATGGAACATCCGCTCTCACAAGTGTGACCAAAACAGAGAGGTTTCAAGTAGGCATCTGTCAATGAGTTGTGCATGTGTTGTCCAAGAATTGTCTTAGCCAAGTTTGGAGAGGGTGATAACTAGGCAGGCTGCAGGGATGAGTTTGTTACCACAGCAACTGCCAGAGGCCATCCGTTACGGAGAGGTTGTGACCTGCATGGATGGAGGCAGAATTTACAAGTGATAAAATCACAGATCCTGGAAGCTTTGAAGCAGTCAGTCAAAAAGCATTTATTAAGCGCTGAGCTAAACATGGGATAAAAAGAGAAGGGCAAAAGACAGTCCCTGTTCTCAACTGAGCTCACAGTCTAGTGGAATAAAATAATTCTCATTATTACTGCAGTTATTATGTTGCAACAGGTCACCTCTCCCAAAATGACTTTTGAATCTCTTCACTCAGCTCTCTCTCTCCCCAGAACTCCGGTCTTCCATTGCTGCCTGCCTGTTGGGTGGCTTCACCTGTTCCTTCCTCTGGCACCTCAAACTCAACGTGGCCCAAACTGGATTTCCCTTCTAAGCCCATCCCCCTGCTCCACTTCTGCTTTGTCATTCATCCTCTCGGTCACCTAGATGTGTAACCTCTGTGTCATCTTGGACTTTTTCCTCTCCTTTACTACCAATCCCACCACCGCCCTTCCCATCCCCACCCCATATCCAATCAGTTACCAATCTCTCTGGACAACATCTTTCTCATAAGAGCCCTTCTCTCCACTCACATGGCCACCACCCTAATTCAGACCTTTAACACCTCCAGTCTAAATTGGGGAAGAACATTGCATAGAACGTGAAACTCTTAGAAATGGCTTATGACAGAGTCTGAGTTTTGTGAATAAACTTCCCTGCTTTTAAACTTGTCTCAACCTAAAAGTCATGGGGAAAAATTACGGACTATCCCCATACACGACTGATTTTACTGGCACATAGGGAGATTGTCTTGCCTCCATGCAGAGCCATGAGTATTATGGTATGCACAGCCTACTTGAAGCAAAAGATAATATGGCATCAGGGCTCTTTACCAATTCAGATGCAATTTAATTCATTGAATTCCACAAACATTTATTTATTAGATACTTGTTATGTATCAGGAAACCTCATACACTAGCTGTGTGACCCTGGGCAAGTCACTTAACCCTGTTTACCTCAGTTTCCTCATCTGTAAAGTGAGCCGGAAAAGGAAATGGAAAACCCCTCCAGTATGTTTGCCAAGAAAATCCCAAATAGGGTCACCAAGAGTCAGACACAAATGAAAAATGACTCAACAGCAGCAACAATGCGCCAGGTGTTATGCTAGACTCTGACGCCTCCTGTGGCAAACTCATAGGAAAATATAGACAAGAATATCACAGAAAGGTCAAGCATGGATAAGTTTTGATCTGCCTCATTAGGAGAAACTTCCAAATAGAAGAGATGGCAGATTCATTTGAGTATTTATGTTTAACATTTCCTTCTACCCAATTCCATTCAATAATCATTTATTAGGTGCTATAGGCTGGTTGTTGGGGAGAAAAAGACAGAATGAAAAATAGTCTCTGCCCTCAAGAAGCATACATCCTGCTGAGGACAATATAACATTTATGTAGATAAATAAGTATAAGATATTTTGAGGAGGGAGAGGGCACTAACAACTAGGAGTACCAGGAAATCTTGCATATAGGAGGTGGTACCTTAGTTGAGCCTAGAATGTCAATATGAGTCAAAACAAGAAATGATAAACTAGTAATATCTTCCATAGATCAATTTTTTTGCATCAAAAGGGGAATCTTGTGTAATTAATTTTATTTCATTATTCACGTGATTAATTTGTGTTATAGGCAAACAAAGTAGTTACAAAAAGGAGGAAGGCTGACAAAAATTACATCTGTCTCTGAGGAATCACTTTTTCTTCCCGTTGGCAAAATCAGGCTAAACACATGTGTTTTATTTTCAGGGAAAATCCTCGTCAGTAGTGAAATGGGAATCAGCCGGTCCGCTGTGCTGGTGGTTGCTTACCTGATGATCTTCCACCATATGACCATCCTAGAAGCCCTGATGACCGTGAGGAAGAAGCGTGCCATCTACCCCAATGATGGCTTCCTGAAGCAATTGAGGGAGCTGAATGAGAAGTTGATGGAGGAAAGAGACCAGGACTATGGAAGAGAGGGAGGGGGTTATGAGGATGAAGTAGGCCGAGGCTCTGTACTGGCAGGTGAAGGAGACACAGGGAGTGTGTTAGGGGCCAGAGTTCACTCAATCATAGTGGAGGAGGAGGAGGATATCACCAGCACCCTGAGTGGTTCTTCTGTGAGGAGCACTCGAAGGGTCTCCAAGCCCAGCACCCTCATTGATGATGAAGAGGAGGAGAAGCTGCATAAGGAATGGAGGAAGAAGCAAGACTTCCCCACATGTAGGAATGGACAACCAACACCCTTGGATCAGGAAGGAGGGGAAGAGTCTGAGGAGGATCTAGAGAGGGTCATTCAGGAGTGGCAAAGCCGAAATGAGAAGTACCAAACAGAAAGGTCCCATAGGTGGTCTAGGGAGAAGGAAGAAGAGGAAGAAGAAGAGGGGTTGGGGGATGGAGACTCCCTCTTGGGGAGAAGCAGGAGGCGCACATTCAGTGAATGTAGCACCTCAGAGAGTACCTTAAGCCATGAAATCCAGGTCCTGAAGCAGCAGTTGGAGCTCAGTAGCCGTAGGCAGACACAGAGGAGGCATTCTGGCTCAGGGTCCTCTGAGAGCACCTGGGACACGTGGAACCAAAGGCTTCTGGAGATTGAGAAGGAAGCATCTCAAAGATATCACTCTAGGAGCAGACAGGAGGAAGCTGAGTCAGATTCAGAGATGGGGAGAAAGAGAGGGAGGATGATGAGGAAAGTGTGGCCTCGGAGGCCAGCTCCTTCTATAACTTCTGCAAAAGGAACAAGGACAAGCTGACTGCCTTAGAACGGTGGAAGATCAAGAGAATCCAGTTTGGATTTCACAAGAGGGATTCAGAGGCGGGAGAAGGCAGTACTGAACAAGGTGAAGAGACCACAGAAGGAGAGAAGAACCTCTCAGATGTCAATCTGACAGCCTACCAGGCCTGGAAGTTAAAACACCAGAAGAAGATAGGCAATGAAAACAAGGATGAGGTGGTAGAACTCAGTAAAGGGGAAGACTCGGTTCTGGCCAAGAAGAAACAAAGAAGACTGGAACTGCTGGAAAGGACCAGGCAGACCCTGGAAGAGAGCCAGTCCATGGATAGCTGGGATGCTGAGAGCACAGCCACCAGCAAAAGCATTCCCCTGTCTGCTTTCTGGCCTTCTGTTGCCTCAGCCAGTGCTAACTGGGGACTCGGGCTCTGTGCTGAGCATGCAAAGCAATAGGTCCCACCTGTCTCAGGCCCAAAGCAATATCTCAGGCTCCATGCCTACCATACCTTTGCCCAACCTGCCAGTGGGACCTGGAGACACCATCTCTGTGGCCAGCATTCAGAACTGGATCGCCAATGTAGTCACTGAGACCCTTGCTCAAAAACAAAATGAGATGCTGCTGCTGTCTCGACCTCCTTCTGCTGCAAGCGCGAAGCCCTCTCCCTTAGGCAATGGCCTGGTAGATGATCAAATGTCCTGCCTCAGTGGGCAGAGTGCCCAATCCTTAGGTACATCCTTGCTGACTCGTCCCCATGACAGGCCCAATGCTGACACTCAGTCTGTGTTGTCTTGTAGTACAGTGAGCTCGAGAACTGGAGTTAGGGGAAAGGGAAGTGGAACAATTAAGCCTTTCTACAGCCTCTTTGCAGATGATGTTAACCTGAAAGAGCTTAGACAGAAGGAAAAGGAGATGCAAAGAGGACTACGAGAGAAGATGTCCGAGTACAAAATGGAGAAACTTGCTTCAGACCACAAACGCAGCCACCTGTTCAAGAAGAAGAAGGCAAAGGAAGAGGAGGAGGAGGAGGAGGAGGAGGAGGAAGGCGCTAGGGAAGAAGACACTGACAGTGCCATAGGAAGCTTCAGATATTCTTCCCGGAGTATTTCTCATAAGCCTGAGACAACTATCTCCTCTTCCTCCTCTTTGGCTGTCTCTGATCATCATGGAAGCACCAATGCGGCCAACTTAGAAGTGGACAGAAGTATTAATAGGTGGCTCAGTGGCCTCAAGTCAGAAGGAGAGGTTCCCCCTCAACGAGACTGGTCTAGGAGCTCGGGAGAAAAGTACTGTAGGTCAAGCACTCTCCGGGAGGTGGAGTCAGAAGCATCCAGTTACAGGATGTCCAAGTCCCGCTCCGAGGAGCGGGACAGCTCATCACACCACCAGTCAGATGGCGGCTCTGTGAGGAGTACCTCCCGATTCTCTTCTTCCTCCACCAGAGAGGACAGGGAGACATACAAGTTCTCAAGGTCAAAATTCATGGAGACCTCAAGGTCTAGAGAAGAGAGCCCTGAGCCATACTTTTTTCAAAGGAGCCCAGAACCTTCCCAAGGAGAGGAGTCCCCTGAGCCACTTCGACGGAGCTGGTCCAGAACCCACGACTGGGAAGATGTGGAAGAATCATCCAAATCAGACTTTTCTGAATTTGGAGCCAAGAGGAAATTCACTCAGAGTTTCATGAGGTCTGATGAGGAAGGGGAGAGGGAAAGAGTAGAAAACACTGAAGAAGGAAAATTTGCATCAGGGCGAAGGTTCCAATATCGGAGAAGCACCGAGAAAGAGGATGAGGAAGAGATGGATGATGAAGCCATCATTGCTGCCTGGAGACGCCGGCAAGAAGAAACCAAAACGAAGCTACAGAGAAGACGGGAAGAGTAAGGAGGGCAGGACAAAGTCTATTGGTGTTGCTTAAGCAGGAGGGAGACAGATGGCTTCTAGGAGAGCCTCAGGACACACATCTGGCTGTTGGGCAGATGTAGGCTTCTTGAGGCCTAATCCTCTAAGTCTTTGAGCTCAGGTATTTGGGAATGAACATCCGAGTGCCAGAATATTAAACTTCCTGCCGTACGTGCTGTTTTGTGGCAAGACTTATGCTTACAATCAGTGTGGCTGTGAACCAGTACCCCGGGTGTATAGCTCTATAGAGTTTCATAGACAGAGAGGGCTGAGTCTTCTATGGCAGGCCACTTAGGATAGCGGTGAATCCTGGTTGCATTTTATTTGATATAGTGAATCTTCATTAAACATGGCCTCTGCCAAAACCTTCTATCAC